>NC_052150.1:185168416-185520754 GCF_902713615.1 Scyliorhinus canicula | reverse complement strand
CTCTGCACATTTTTGGGTTGTGGGGGCGAAACCCACGCAGACACGGGGAGAATGTGCAAACTCCACACGGACAGTGACCCAGAGCCGGGATCGAACCTGGGACCTCAGCGCCGTGAGGCGGTTGTGCTAACCACTAGGCCACCGTGCTGCCCTGGATTCTCCATTCCTGAGGCTAAGTGTTGACGCCGGGCCAGGATTAGTGAATTTCTACGACAGCAAAACGGGCGCCGCCCCAAACCAATTCACCAACCATTAAGAGTTAGCACCGGTGCCACATGGAACACGATCAACTCCAATGGGAAATGGTGCCGTGATTGGAATTGACAATCAGGAGGCTGACAAGCTGCAGCCATATATACACACTGCATTCCTCACACACACCATCCCAGCCAACAAGATGGCAACAAGGTGAGCGGCAGCTGAAATGGAGACCCTGCTAGATGCTGTGGAAGAGAGGTGGGTGACCCTTTACACCAGGGTGGGAAGCAGGGTGCCAGCTGCCGCCATTAGCCATGCCTGGACACAGATGGCAGAGGTCGTGAGCGGTGTGGGCAACACAGTCAGGACCGACCAGCAGTGCGGTAAAATCTGCATGACCTCCTTAGGGCGACCAGGGTGAGTAGGCAGCATAATGGCTCTGACACCAACCCCCATCCAACATACCCGTAACCCTACCCCCTCCCATTCGGAGGGCAGGCGAACCCACACCCTGCACCATATGCCGGCACCCATACTGGCCTCCATACCGAAGCCACCACTAACCACCCTCTGGGCTGCATGTTTCAGACAGTCCAACATTTCCTGTTTCCTGGAAGTCGGCATCAGGTGAGGAAGTGAGACTCCGCTGAATTGCAATTCCCCATGGCACGTGTGTCATCCCCACCACCATCACCCACACCACCCTCCCACCCACCCCCCACCACCATCACCCACACCACCCTCCCACCCACCCCCCCTCCACCACCATCACCCACACCACTCCCCCACCCCCCCGCCACCACCATCACCCACACCACTCCCCCACCCCCCCGCCACCACCATCACCCACACCACCCCCCCACACACCCCGCCACCACCATCACCCACACCACCCCCCCACACACCCCCCCCCCACCACCATCACCCACACCACCCCCCCCCCCCCCCCCCTCCACCATCACCCACACCACCCTCCCACCCACCCCCCCCGCCACCACCATCACCCACACCACCCCCCCACACACCCCCCCACCACCATCACCCACACCACCCTCCCACCCACCCCCCCGCCACCACCATCACCCACACCACTCCCCCACACACCCCCCCACCACCATCACCCACACCACCCTCCCACCCACCCCCCCGCCACCACCATCACCCACACCACCCTCCCACCCACCCCCCTCCACCACCATCACCCACACCACCCCCCCACACACCCCCCTCCACCACCATCACCCACACCACCCTCCACCCCCCCCCCCGCCACCACCATCACCCACACCACCCTCCCACCCACCCCCCCGCCACCACCATCACCCACACCACTCCCCCACACCCCCCCCTCCACCACCATCACCCACACCACTCCCCCACCCACCCCCCTCCACCACCATCACCCACACCACCCTCCCACCCACCCCCCTCCACCACCATCACCCACACCACTCCCCCACCCACCCCCCCTCCACCACCATCACCCACACCACCCTCCCACCCACCCCCCTCCACCACCATCACCCACACCACCCCCCCACACACCCCCCTCCACCACCATCACCCACACCACCCTCCACCCACCCCCCCGCCACCACCATCACCCACACCACCCTCCCACCCACCCCCCCGCCACCACCATCACCCACACCACTCCCCCACACCCCCCCCGCCACCACCATCACCCACACCACTCCCCCACCCACCCCCCTCCACCACCATCACCCACACCACCCTCCCACCCACCCCCCTCCACCACCATCACCCACACCACCCTCCCACCCACCCCCCTCCACCACCATCACCCACACCACCCTCCCACCCACCCCCCTCCACCACCATCACCCACACCACCCTCCCACACACCCCCCTCCACCACCATCACCCACACCACTCCCCCACAGCCCCCTCCACCACCATCACCCACACCACCCTCCCACCCACCCCCCCGCCACCACCATCACCCACACCACTCCCCCACACACCCCCCCCGCCACCATCACCCACACCACTCCCCCACACACCCCCCGCCACCACCATCACCCACACCACTCCCCCACACACCCCCCTCCACCACCATCACCCACACCACCCCCCACACACCCCCCTCCACCACCATCACCCACACCACCCCCCACACAACCCCCCTCCACCACCATCACCCACACCACTCCCGCACACCCCCCCTCCACCACCATCACCCACACCACTCCCCCACCCACCCCCCCGCCACCACCATCACCCACACCACTCCCCCACACACCCCCCTCCACCACCATCACCCACACCACTACCCCACACCCCCCTCCACCACCATCACCCACACCACTCCCCCACACACCCCCCTCCACCACCATCACCCACACCACTCCCCCACACACCCCCCGCCACCACCATCACCCACACCACTCCCCACACACCCCCGCCACCCACCATCACCCACACCACCCTCCCACCCACCCCCCCGCCACCACCATCACCCACCCCCCTCCCCCACACACCCCCGCCACTACCATCACCCACACCACTCCCCCACACCCCCCTCCACCACCATCACCCACACCACTCCCCCACACACCCCCCTCCACCACCATCACCCACACCACCCTCCCACCCACCCCCCCTCCACCACCATCACCCACACCACCCCCCCACACACCCCCCTCCACCACCATCACCCACACCACCCCCCACACACCCCCCTCCACACCATCACCCACACCACTACCCCACACCCCCCTCCACCACCATCACCCACACCACTCCCCCACACCCACCCCTCCACCACCATCACCCACACCACTCCCCCACACACCCCCCTCCACACCATCACCCACACCACTTCCCCACACCCCCCTCCACCACCATCACCCACACCACTACCCCACACCCCCCCCCCACCACCATCACCCACACCACTCCCCCACACCCACCCCTCCACCACCATCACCCACACCACTCCCCCACAACCCCCCTCCACCACCATCACCCACACCACTCCCCCACACACCCCCCCTCCACCACCATCACCCACACCACTCCCCCACACACCCCCGCCACCACCATCACCCACACCACTCCCCCCACACACCCCCCTCCACCACCATCACCCACACCACCCCCCCACACACCCCCCTCCACCACCATCACCCACACCACCCTCCCACCCACCCCCCCGCCACCACCATCACCCACACCACTCCCCCACACACCCCCGCCACCACCATCACCCACACCACTCCCCCACACACCCCCCTCCACCACCATCACCCACACCACCCCCCACACACCCCCCTCCACCACCATCACCCACACCACTACCCCACACCCCCCTCCACCACCACCATCACCCACATCACTCCCCCACACACCCCCCTCCACCACCATCACCCACACCACTCCCCCACACACCCCCCTCCACCACCATCACCCACACCACTCCCCCACACACCCCCCTCCACCACCATCACCCACACCACCCTCCCACCCACCCCCCCGCCACCACCATCACCCACACCACTCCCCCTCACACCCCCCTCCACCACCATCACCCACACCACTCCCCCACACACCCCCCGCCACCACCATCACCCACACCACTCCCCCACACCCCCTCCACCACCATCACCCACACCACTCCCCCACAGCCCCCTCCACCACCATCACCCACACCACTCCCCCACACACCCCCCTCCACCACCATCACCCACACCACTCCCCCACACACCCGCCTCCACCACCATCACCCAAACCACCCTCCCACCCACACCCCCCTCCACCACCATCACCCACACCACTCCCCCACACACCACCCCCCTCCACACCATCACCACACCAATCCCCCACCACCCCCCCCTCCACACCATCACCCACACCACTCCCCCACCACCCCCTCCACCACCATCACCCACACCACTCCCCCACACCCCCCCTCCACCACCATCACCCACACCACTCCCCCACCCCCCCCTCCACCACCATCACCCACACCACTCCCCCACACCCCCCTCCACCACCATCACCCACACCACCCCCCACACACCCCCTCCACCACCATCACCCACACCACTCCCCCACACCCCCCTCCATCACCATCACCCACACCACTCCCCCACACCCCCCTCCACCACCATCACACCACACCACTCCCCCACACCCCCCTCCACCACCATCACCCACACCACGCCCCCACAACCCCCCTCCACCACCATCACCCACACCACCCTCCCCCCACCCCCCCCGCCACCACCACCACCCACACCACTCCCCCACACACCCCCTCCACACCATCACCCACACCACTCCCCCCACCCCCCCCCCACCACCCTCACCCACACCACTCCCCCCACACCCCCCCCCGCCACCACCATCACCCACACCACTCCCCCACACACCCCCCTCCACCACCATCACCCACACCACTCCCCCACACCCCCCCCCCCGCCACCACCATCACCCACACCACTCCCCCACACCCCCCTCCACCACCATCTCCCACACCACTCCCCCACACCCCCCTCAACCACCAACCCCCCCCACACCCCCCCCTCCACCACCATCACCCACACCACTCCCCCACACACCCCCCTCCTCCACCATCACCCACACCACTCCCCCACACACCCCTCCCACCACCATCACCCACACCACTCCCCCATAACCCCCCTCAACCACCATCACCCACACCACTCCCCCGCACCCCCCTCAACCACCATCACCCACACCACTCTCCACACACCCCCTCCACCACCATCACCCACACACTCCCCCCACCCACCCCCTCCACCACCATCACCCACACCACTCCCCCACACCCCCCCCCGCCACCACCATCACCCACACCACCCTCCCCCACACCCCCCTCCACCACCATCTCCCACGCCACTCCCCCACACCCCCCTCAACCACCATCTCCCCCACACCCCCCTCCACCACCACCACCCACACCACTCCCCCACACCCCCCTCCTCCACCATCACCCACACCACTCCCCCACACACCCCTCCACCACCATCACCCACACCACTCCCCCATAACCCCCCTCAACCACCATCACCCACACCACTCCCCCATAACCACCCTCAACCACCATCACCCACACCACTCCCCCACACCCCCCTCCACCACCATCTCCCACACCACTCCCCTACACTCCCCCCTCCACCACCATCACCTACACCACTCCCCCCCCCCACCACCACCATCACCCACACCACTCCCCTACCCCCCCACCACCACCATCGCCCACACCACTCCCACACACCCCCCCCGCCGCCACCATCACCCACACCACTCCCCCCAAAACCCCCTTCCACCACCATCACCCACACCACTCCCCCACACCCCCCTCCACCACCATCACCCACACCACTCCCCCACACACCCCTCCACCACCATCACCCACACCACTCCCCCACACCCTCCTCCACCACCATCACCCACACCACTCCCCCACACCCCCTCCACCACCATCACCCACACCACTCCCCACACACCCCTCCACCACCATCACCCACACCACTCCCCCACACACCCCTCCACCACCATCACCCACACCACTCCCCCACCCCCCTCCACCACCATCACCCACACCACTCCCCCACCCCCCTCCTCCACCACCATCACCCACACCACTCCCCCACACCCCCCTCCACCACCATCACCCACACCACTCCCCCACACCCCTCCCGCCACCACCACACCCACACCACTCCCCCACACCCCCCTCCACCACCATCGCCCACACCACTCCCATGCACCCCCCTCCACCACCATCTCCCACACCACACCCCCACACTCCCCCTCCACCACCATCTCCCACACCACTCCCCCACACCCCCCCCGCCACCACCATCACCCACACCACTCCCCCACACCCCCCCTCCACCACCATCGCCCACACCACTCCCATGCACCCCCCTCCACCACCATCTCCCACACCACACCCCCACACTCCCCCTCCACCACCATCTCCCACACCACTCCCCCACACCCCCCCCCGCCACCACCATCACCCACACCACTCCCCCACACACCCCTCCACCACCATCACCCACACCACTCCCCCACCCCCCTCCACCACCATCACCCACACCACTCCCCCACACCCCCCTCAACCACCATCACCCACACCACTCCCCCACTCCCCCTCCTCCATCATCACCCACACCACTCCCCCACACCCCCCTCCACCACCATCACCCACACCACTCCCCCACACACCCCCTCCACCACCATCACCCACACCACTCCCCCACACCTCCCTCCACCACCATCACCCACACCACTCCCATGCACCCTCCTCCACCACCATCACCCACACCACTCCCCCACACGCCCCTCCACCACCATCACCCACACCACTCCCCCACACCTCCCTCCACCACCATCACCCACACCACTCCCATGCACCCTCCTCCACCACCATCACCCACACCACTCCCCCACACGCCCCTCCACCACCATCACCCACACCACTCCCCCACACTCCCCCTCCACCACCATCTCCCCCACACCCCCCTCCACCACCATCACCCACACCACTCCCATGCACCCCCCTCCACCACCATCTCCCACACCACTCCCCCATACCCCCCTCCACCACCATCTCCCCCCACACACAGCCCTAACCCCCACACTGCCACACCTACACCCCTACTCTTCCCCCCCCCCCCCCACCCCTCATACCATGCCACCCGAAATTCAATCATGTGTCTTGCCTTGTGTCTCGCAGGAGCTGTTAATGATGGTGTGGGCCCTTCTGGTATCCCCTGCCTCCAACCCCAACCAGAACCACAAGTGAAGAGCAGAGAGGATGAGGACATGGACAGCAACAGGAGCCCTCGACTCACATCCCGTGACACCCCGGAGCTGGAGTCCGGGGAAGATCCCGTCTTTCCGTCACAGCTGTCTCCAACACCCTCTACCATCCCAGCGACACTCATCTCAGTTGGGCACTTTAGTGAAGAGGCTCCCGGCCTCACACATGTGCGCACCACACACATGCTCCAGTACATCAGCTGGACCGTTCAGACGGGTTTCGGGCTTCTGGAACAGGTAGTCCCATCTATTGTGGAGATACATTAGTGGATGTTGGCAAACATCCAGAGCCTGCAGATGCAGTTGCAGGCGCACACGGCCCACTCTACAGGTGTGGCACAGCAGAAATGGAAAAGTATTTTTCAAAGCAAAACAATGTTTATTCTATGAACTCAAGCTAACCTTTTTAAAACATACAGTGAACATCTTAGCAACCATTAATTCAAATACAACCCCCAAAGAATACAACACTAAGTAGTCCATAAGCTGTCCTTTTAGCATCCAGAAGACTTTTTAAAAAAACCTTTGAACAGAAGCTCGTTAGGTTTATATTCTCTACTGAGAACATTTATAATTCTGAATTCAGATGCAGTTGCAGGAGCAGGAGATGGTGCCGACCATGCGTGCCACCCAGGCCAACATCACACGGGCGGTGTCTGCTGTGGAGGCCTTGGAGGCAAAGGTTTTGGCCATGGGGCTTTCTGTGCAGGCGGTGCCGAGGCCCAGGACAGGGTTGCCCTGTGTCATGTGAGAGTACCTTTAAGAAATGGGTGTTTAAGAAATGTACCTTTAAGAAATGGGTGTTTATCAGTGACGTCAGAGTGTGGATGGAGCTCGGCTGTCTGTCAGCTTTTTACTTTTGTTTTAGGCTGTTTGCTGCAGGGTGTGTTTTAGTTTCGTTTCAGTTTTGGAGCTGAAGCCAGACTAAGCAGGTATACTGCTGTTCTCTCTGCCATCAAAAGACTATCTCTTGATCATTTGGTGTATTCAGAATTATAAATGTTCTCAGTAGAGAATGTAAACCTAACGTGCTTCTGTTGAAAGGTTTTTTTTTAAAAGTCTTCTGGATGTTAAAAGGACAGCTTATGGATTACTTAGTGTTGTATTCTTTGGGGGTTGTATTTTAATTAATGGTTGCTAAGATGTTCATCTATGTTTTAAAAAGGTTAACTTGAGTTCACAGAATAAACATTGTTTTGCTTTAAAAAATACTTTTCCATTTCTGCTTTACCAGACGTGTAGAGTGGGCCGTGTGCTCCCCATACCACAATCTATTAAAAGTTGTGGGTCAGGTGAACTCCATGATACACTTTGAGGTTCTCTAAGCTCTGGCCGATAACACCTGTCACAGGCAGTCATTCACTAGAGCCACCTGGACATTGCAGCGGCGTTCCTGAGTGTGGCCCATTCACAGCGAGTCATAACTGAGACCGTCGGCGGCAATGCCCAGGCGCTGGCCACATGGCACAGACACAGAGGGAGGTGGCCCAGTCCGAGAGGGAGATGTGCAATCACTGGCTGATATGGCACAAATCCAAAAGGTGGTGGCACAGTCACAGCATGATGTGGCGGTGTTCCCGAAGGCCAAGGTGGGTGGTCAGTGGCATGCGCAGCAAGATGGCTGCCCTGCAGACCGAGGCAATGACGGTCTGTGCCTGGACACCCCGGCCGTCCCATGGTGGGGTCACCCCTACCCAGTGGCCCGTTCTCTGGTCACTCCGTTCTCGGCCCCCCTCGCTGTCCTGCTTCCTCTGCAGTGGGGCAGCTCTTCTGAGGTGTGCCAACACCTGGTGAACTCCTAATAGAGCTTGGTCCTTGCTGATACAGCTGGGGTATGGGGGTGTCCAGAGAAACTGCCTGTGTGGGTTCCCAGATGACCAGAGGCCTTCTGAGCATTTCAAGGGCACAGTCAGTGCTCAGCAGTGTGCGCAGCCAGGAGCGTGTAAGTAGCATTAAAGCTAATCACATTTAAATGCCTGCAAATGCTGGTTTTGCATGCCCCGTCCAGCGCAGGGCGCAAACCTAGTTATCGCCACCAGGGCTAAACAGGAGCATTTTTGCCAGGTGCCCGATTTTCCACCCGATTGCGGTTCACATTTTCAGCGTCGCGAAGCGGAGAATATCACCAGGACCTTCATTTTTTTTAAACTGGACTTTTGAGAAATACATTTTTTATAAGTTTAGAGTACCCAATTACTTTTTTTTCCAATTAAGGGGCAATTTAGCATGGCCAATCCACCTAACCTGCACATCTTTGGGTTTTGGGGGCGAAACCCACGCAAACATGGGGAGAATGTACAAACTCCACACGGACAGTGACCCAGAGCCGGGATCGAACCAGGGTCCTCAGCGCCGTAGGCAGCTGACCTTTGAGAAACTTAAAGGTTGGAGCGTACATATAGGGTGAAGTTGGGAGCTGAAATATTCTGAATACTCCAAATATTTAGCTTTAAAATCCACTAATTAATAATTTGTCGCATTCCATGATTATAAAATTATTTTTTCAGAGCCAGTTCTGTTGCTTATCAAATGTAATTCATCACATTTCCATTAAAAAGCTAGTTACCCCTGATTGAACAAGGTGTCACTCTTTAAGAGGTTTTGAACAGCGAGCGGGAATATTGAAATTCAGGGGGAGTGGGGTCCACGTGCTCCCCATGCTGGAACCCTGAGAGATGGAGCAGAGCTTTAGGATTTCCACACTAATCTGTGAAAACTTGCCACCCTGCACTTGTGGTCCTCCTCCAATTGCGCCCCCCCCACCCATAAACTCCTATCTTTTGACTTTAGCGACCTGGATAAATTAACACACACTACCTGGTGTAATTCAGTCTCAAAGTCAGCAGAGGGCACTGTCCAACAGTGGAATCAAACTAATTAGATTCCGTACGATTACCTAAAATGTACAGGATAGAAGCAGACCTGATAATGATGTTTTAATATTTATAGTTACATGCGTTGCCTCCCTCTCTAATTACTTCTCCTCATCCTGGTCCCCTCGAGTCCCTTCTCCCTCATGTCTCTATCAATGATGTCCTTAAATGTATCAATAAACGGCTTCAACCGCACAATGTGTCACATTTTCACTACACTATATAAAGAAATTCCTCTCAATTCCTTTCTTTTTTTAAAATAATCTTTATTGTCACAAGTAGGCAACAAAGCCACCGTGAAAAGCCCCTTTGATCCGTTAATGGTTATCTGATATTACTTGTTCTGGAGTCACCCCACACATTAAAACAATTTTGCAACATCCATCCCAATCAAATGCTTTCATAATTGTAAACTTCCAGAGAAAACAGCCTCACCCACTCTTTCCTGATGGTTGCACCTCTCAATTCTGTGAATGTTCTTCATTGAAATAGTTTCTGCACTTTCTCCAGGACTTCAATGTCTCTTTTGTAACATGAAGACCACAAGTACACTCAGTACTCTCAATGCGATCTAAACAAGGATATGTATACATTTTGTTCCTGATTTTATATTCTATGTCTTCATAAATAAGACCATAAGACCATGGGAAATAGGAAAAGGAGTAGGCAATTCAGCCCTTCGAGCCTGCTCCGCCATTTAATAAGATCATGGCTGATCTAACACTCACTAAGTCCACTTTCATGCTTTATCTCCGTAACCCTTAATTCCCCGATGATTAAAAACCTATCGATTTCAGTCTTGAAAAGACTTCCTGGGGTAATGAATTCCAAAGATTCATCACTCTTTGAGAGCATAAATTCTTGCTCAAATCCATTTTATATAAGCATCTCCTTATTCTGTGGCTATGGCCTATAATCCTGCACCTCCCGCTGCCTCAGGAAGGCAGACAGCATTATCAGAGACCCCTCCCACCCAGGCATTGCCTTCTTCCAGACCCTTCCATCAGGTACAGAAGTCTGAAGACCCGCACTTCCAGACATAGGAACAGCTTCTTCCCCACAGCTACAAGACTCCTCAACGACTCCCCCTCGTACTGATCTGTTCCCTGTAAGAACACTATTCACAACGCCCTATGCTGCTCTTGCTCATCTATTTGCTTTGTTTGGCCCTTTATTCCACATTGTAACCAATCATTGTCGATGTACCATTTGTCAATGTTCTCTGTTGATTATTCTTTTTGTCTACTATGTATGTACTGTGTACGTTCCCTCGACCGCAGAAAAATACTTTTCACTGTACTTCGGTACATGTGACAACAAATCAAATCAAAAACAAAATGAGGGGAACATCCTCCCAACATTTACCCTACCTAGCACCCTAAGAATCTTATATGTAATATATTATAAGGATCCTATGTCTTATATGAATCATATCACCTCTCATTCTTCTGAACTCCAAGGATACAGACCCAACCTATTTAATATTTTCTCATAAGGCAGTTCCTCCATACCTCATCCAGTTTACCTCCACTGTATTGTTTCCAATGGCATTATATCTTTCCTTAAATAAGTGGATCAAAAATTGTAAACAGTCTTCTAAATGAGGCCTCACTATTACCTTGTACCAGTCACCCAGTCTTCTAAATGAGGCCTCACTAACACCTCTTCCCTTTTAGACTACAGCCCCCCTTTGAAAGAAAAGCCAGAATTCCATTTGCCTTCCCCCTATTACCTTCTGCACCTGTATGCTAACTTTCTGGGTTCCATGAACAAGGGTCTCCAAGTCCCTTTGTGCCACAGCTTTCTGCAATCTCTCTCCATTTACATAATAATCCGCCTTCTCACTGTTTCTTCCAAAATGAACAATCTCATTTTTTCCCCACATTGAATTCCATTTGCCAATTTTCTGCCCACTCATTTAACCTGTCAACATCTCTCTGTAAACTGTTTATATCCTGCTTACAACCTGCCTTTCCTCCCACCTTCGTATCATCCATAAATTTGGCCACAGTACACTCTCTGTTCCTTTCTCTAAATCAATAATATATATTGTGAAGAGCTGCGAACCCAGCACTGACCCCTGTGGCATTGGACTGGTTACCGCCCTCCAAACTGAGAAAGTGGCCCTCACCGCTACTCGCTGCTTCCTCTTAGATAGCCAATCTTCTTTTTTTTAAATAAACATTTTATTGAGGTATTTATGGTTTTATAACAAGAGAGGAAACAATGTACTTACAAATATAGACATAGTGTAAAAGCCGTCTTCCTCCCTCACAGGTCCAACCTTTTCTAACACCCTACTCTAAACTAAACTAATCCCCAACCCCCCACCCGCCCCCTGTCCCCATCCCCCCTTCTGCTGACGGTTAATTTTCCCCTAAGAAGTCGACGAACGGCTGCCACCTCCGGACGAACCCGAACAGTGACCCTCTCAGGGCGAACTTGATTTTCTGCAAACAGAGAAAGCTAGCCATGTCCACTCGCCAGGTCTCCGACTTCGGGGGCTTTGAGTCCCTCCAAGCTAATAGTATCCATCTCCGGGCTACCAGGGAAGCAAAGGCCAGAACGTCTGCCTCTTTCTCCTCCTGGATTTCTGGGTCTTCCGACACCCCGGAAATCGCCAATCTGGATTCAGCGCTACCCTTGTTTTTAATACCTTGGACATCCGCAAACCCCTGCCAGAATCCCCTAAGCTTCGGGCATGCCCAGAACATATGGACATGGTTCGCTGGCCCTCCCGCACACTTTGCGCACCTATCTTCTACTCCAAAGAAGTTGCTCATCTGGGCCACTGTCATGTGGGCCCAGTGAACGACCTTAAACTGTATCAGGCTGAGCCTGGCACATGTTGTGGACGCGTTGACTCTACTCAACGCGTCCGCACAGAGACCGTCCTCTATCTCTCATCACAGAATTTACAGTGCAGAAGGAGGCCATTCGGCCCATCGAGTCTGCACCGGCTCTTGGAAAGAGCACCCTACCCAAGTTCAACACCTCCACCCTATCCCAATAACCCAGTAACCCCACCCAACACTAAGGGCAATTTATCATGGCCAATCCACCTAACCTGCACATCTTTGGACTGTGGGAGGAAACCGGAGCACCCGGAGGAAACCCACGCATACACGGGGAGGATGTGCAGACTCCGCACAGACAGTGACCCAAGCCGGAATCGAACCTGGGACCCTGGAGCTGTGAAGCCATTGTGCTATCCACAATGCTACCGTGCTGCCCGAACTCCACCTAACTCCTCTTCCCATTTGTGTTTCAGCTCCTCAGTCTGCGTTTCCTCTGATCCCATGAGTTCCTTGTAAATGTCAGAAACCCTCCCTTCTCCCACCCACCCTCTGGAAACTACCCCGTCCTGTATTCCCCTTGGTGGGAGGAGCGGGAAGGTTGAGACCTGCCTGCGTAGGAAGTCCCGCACCTGCAGGTACCTAAACTCATTCCCTCCCGTCAATTCAAATTTCTCTTCCAACTCCCTCAGGCTGGGGAAGCTCCCCTCTATAAACAGATCTCCCATCCCCTCGATCCCTGCTCTCTGCCATCTCCGGAACGCTCCATCTAACTTCCCCGGGGCAAACCGGTGATTATTGCAGATTGGAGACCAGACCGATGCTCCCTCCACTCCCTCATGTCTCCTCCATTGCCCCCAGTATCTCAGGGCCACTGCCACCATGGGGCTGGTGGAGTACTGTGCCGGCGGGAATGGCAGAGGTGCTGTTACCAATGCCCCCAAACTAGTGCCCTTACATGATGCCGCCTCTACTCGCTCCCATATCGACCATCCCCCACCACCCACTTCCTAACCATGGCGATATTCGCCACCCAATAATAATTACTAAAGTTCGGCAGCGCCAGCCTGCCCTCCCACCAGCTGTACTCCAGCATCCCCTTTTTTACTCGTGGGGTCTTACCCGCCCATACAAAGCCAGAGATTACCTTATTGATCCGTTTAAAGAAGGTCCATGGAATAAAGATGGGGCGACACTGAAACACAAACAGGAATCTCGGGAGGATTGTCATTTTCACTGTCTGTACCCTCCTAGCTAGTGATAATGGGAGCAAGTCCCACCTTCGGAAATCTTCCTTCATTTGGTCTACTAGTCGTAGCCGTTCCTATTCCTGTGCCACCTGGATGCCTAGGTACCGAAAGCTTCCCCCTACCACTCTAAATGGCAGCTCCCCAAATGGCCTCCCCTGCCCCTTTGCCTGGATCACGAACATCTCACTTTTCCCTATGTTCAATTTATAACCCGAAAACTGGCCAAATTCCCCCAGAATCCTCATCATCTCTTCCATCCTTCAAGTCTGTCTGAAACATAGAGGAGCAGGTCATCTCCGTATAGCGAGAGTCTGTGATCCACCCCTCCCCGGTCCAGCCCCTTGAGGCTCTCAACACAATTGCCAGCGGCTCTATGGCCAATGCAAACAGCAGTGGGGGGAGCCATATCATGGCCTTGTTCCCCGGTGCAGCTAAAATAGTCCGATGTCAACCTGTTTGTCCGTACACTTGCCTGATACAGCAGTCTAACCCAGTCGATGAAGCCCCGTCCAAATCCAAACCGCCCCAGTACCTCCTATAGATATTCCCATTCCACCCGATCAAATGCCTTCTCTGCGTTCATTGATGAGGGAAGGGCTGTAGATGTCGTATACATGGACTTTAGTAAAGCGTTTGATAAGGTTTCCCATGGCAGGTTGATGGAAAAAGTGAAGTCGTATGGGGTTCAGGGTATACTAGCTAGATGGATAAAGAACTGGCTGGGCAACAGGAGACAGAGAGTAGTGGTGGAAGGGAGTGTCTCAAAATGGAGAAGGGTGACTAGTGGTGTTCCACAGGGATCCGTGCTCGGACCACTGTTGTTTGTGATCTACATAAATGACCTGGAGGAAGGTATAGGTGGTCTGATTAGCAAGTTTGCAGATGATACTAAGATTGGTGGAGTTGCAGATAGCGAGGAGGACTGTCAGAGAATACAACAAAATATAGATAGATTGGAGAGTTGGGCAGAGAAATGGCAGATGGAGTTCAATCCAGGCAAATGCGAGGTGATGCATTTTGGAAGATCAAATTCAAGAGCGGACTATATGGTCAATGGAAGGGTCTTGGGGAAAATTGATGTGCAGAGAGATCTGGGAGTTCAGGTCCATTGTACCCTGAAGGTGGCAACGCAGGTTGGTAGAGTGGTCAAGAAGGCATACAGCATGCTTGCCTTCATCGGACGGGGTATTGAGTACAAGAGTTGGCAGGTCATGTTACAGTTGTATAGGACTTTGGTTCGGCCACATTTGGAATACTGCGTGCAGTTCTGGTCGCCACATTACCAGAAGGATGTGGATGCCTTGGAGAGGGTGCAGAGGAGGTTCACCAGGATGTTGCCTGGTATGGAGGGTGCTAGCTATGAAGAAAGGTTGGGTAGATTAGGATTGTTTTCGTTGGAAAGACGGAGGTTGAGGGGGGACCTGATTGAGGTCTACAAAATTATGAGAGGTATGGACAGGGTGGACAGCAACAAGCTTTTCCCAAGAGTGGGGGTGTCAGTTACAAGGGGTCACGATTTCAAGGTGAGAGGGGGAAAGTTTAAGGGAGATGTGCGTGGAACGTTTTTTACGCAGAGGGTGGTGGGTGCCTGGAACGCTTTACCAGCGGAGGTGGTAGAGGCGGGCACGATAGCATCATTTAAGAAGCATCTAGACAGGTATATGAATGGGTGGGAACAGAGGGAAGTAGACCTTGGAAAATAGGAGACAGGTTTAGATAAAGGATCTGGATCGGCGCAGGCTGGGAGGGCCGAAGGGCCTGTTCCTGTGCTGCAATTTTCTTTGTTCTTTGTTCTTTGTTCTACATCCCTACCCTCTGGGGACATCATGATCACATTCAGCAACCTTCTTACGTTGGCTGCCAACTGCCTACCCTTAACGAATCCTGTCTGGTCCTCACCAATCACATCCGGAATGCCATCTTCGATCCTAGAGTACAAGATTTTGGCCAACGGTTTGCCGTCCACATTTAGTAGAGAGATCGGTCTGTAGGACCCACATAGCTCCTTATTAACCCCTGCTGAATCTCCGACCAGGTTGCCACCCCCATCCCTTACTTTCCTAATCTCCCTGGCTGCCTCCCTCTTTCTGAGTTGCTGCGCAAGCATTCTACTGGCCTTCCCTCCATATTCATTGATCGCCCCCCTCGCCTTCCTCAGCTGCTCCACCGCCTTCCCTGTAGTTAACAAGCCAAACTCCGCCTGTAGCCTCCGTCGTTCCCTTAAAAGCTCTGCCTCTGGGGTCTCCACATAACTCTTGTCGACCTGTAGTATTTTCCTTATCAATCGGTCCGTTTCTGCTCTGTCTACCTTCCCCTTGTGCGCCCGTATCGAGATCAGCTCCCCTGTAACCACCTCCTTCAGCACCTCCCAGACCATTGCAGCCGAGACTTCCCCTGTGCCATTAACTTCCAGATAATTCTGGATACATTTCCTCAGTCGCCCCCCACCCCCCCCCCCCCCCCCGCCCACTCCGGTGCGGACATTGGCCACCCTCCTTGCTCACCTATAGGTCCACCCAGTGCGGGGAATGATCCGAGACCGTGATCGCTGAGTACTCAGTGTCCACTACCCCCATCAGTAAAGCCCTGTTCAGGATAAGAAAAATCAATCCGGGAGTACACTTTATGCATAATGAGTAGAAGGAGAACTCCTTCACTCTCGGCTGCCGAAATCTCCATGGGTGCACGCCACCATCTGCTCCAGCAACCCCTTTAGCTCCTTTCCCATTGCTGGCACCCTGCCTGTCCTTGAGCTCGACCGGTCTACCCCTGGGTCAATGACTGCGTTAAAGTCCCCCCCCATGACCAACTTGTGCAAATCCAGGTCCAGGGCCTTCCCCAACATCCTCTTTATGAACTCCACATCATCCCAATTCGGCGTGTACACATTCACGAGCACCACTGGTAGCCTCTCCAGCTTCCCACTAACCATAATGTAACGGCCTCCCACATCCGCAACTATTCTTCCCGCCTCGAATGGCATTCGCTTGTTAATCAGGATCGCGATCCCTCTAGTCTTAGAATCCAGCCCTGAGTGAAAAATGTGTCCGACCAATCCAATCGTTGATCTAATCTGATCGGTTATTCTAAGGTGCGTCTCCTGTAACATTGCCACGTCCGCCTTCAGTCCCTCAAATGCACGAACATGCGTGCCCTCTTAACCGGCCTATTTAGCCCTCTTACGTTCCATATGATCAGCCTGGTTCGGGGGCTTCTTGCCTCACCCCCCCCCCTCCCGCCGCCAATTAGCCATCACCTTTCTTGGGCCAGCCTCCAACCCACACATTCGCAGGCCCGTCCCCAGACAGCCTCCGCCCCCGACCTCCTTTTTGTCCCACAGCAAAAGTCCCTCCCCCATCAGCAGACCATTTCCCCCCTCCCCCCCAATAACAGCACTATGCAAACCGCCCCCATCAACAAGCATAACATCTACTCACCCCCCACTGCGCTTCCGTGAGCTAGCCCGCCCAACTAGCTTGGTGACCCCCGCCCATGGCACCAGACATTTTCCCACCTATTGTTCCCTCCCCCCTCCCCCCCGCTCGGACAGAAATCTGCAAAAGAAAAACAATCCCAACCCAATTGCCCGAACGAAACACCAAAGAAAATCGATTGTGAGACAGGAAATTTGAAGCTAACAGTTGCATAATAATTTGTTGCCAAATAAATTGTTAATAATGAAAATGCAGTTTGTGAGGGCAATGTACGTTAATATTCTTTATAATAATTTCTGGTGCAATCCTTTAAAAAACAGCTATTGCCGTATTATAGAATCTACAGCGCAGATGAAGGCCATTCAGCCCGTCAAGTCTGCACCGGACCTTGGAAAGAGCACCCCACTTAAGCCACCCCGCCACCCTATCCCCATAGCCTCACCTAACCATTTGGACACTAAGGGGCAATTTACCATGGCCAATCCACCGAATCTGCACACCTTTGGACTGTGGGAGGAAACCGGAGTACCTGGAGGAAACCCACGCAGACAAGGGGAGAACGTTCACACTGCACACGGTCACCCGAGGCCAGAATTGAACCCGGGTCCCTGGAGCTGTGAGGCAGTAGTGCTAACTACTGTGCCGCCCACTTATGCGGAGGTTTATTTTCTCCGAAGATACTTGTAGCTGCTTTTGAGCAATGCTGAATTTAGTTTGGAGGGAATACATTAACTGGCTTTATTTGACCATCTCTCCTGTTGAATTACAAGTGTTTGAAAATAGAATAGGGACAGAGTGGGGCTGAGTATGTTTATTCTTTCACGGGATATGAGCATTTCTGACAAGGCCAGCATTTGCCCTTTCAACTGAGTGGCTTGTCATACCATTTCAGAGGGGAGTTAAAAGTCAACTGCATTGTACTTTACATTAGTATACCTAATTTAAAAGATTACATTGAGATTTTCATACTTTATATTGCACTATACAACTGTCATGCTGACTGTTGGCTGTTTTACTTATGTATATGTGGGGCTGTGGGCGTGCAGAGTCCATTAATGTCCTTTAATTTTGAAAGCTGATCTAACAGCAACTTCTAAAAAAGATGTCCTCCTTGGGTTAGCCCTGCTGCCTCACGGCGCCGAGGTCCCAGCTTCGATCCCGGCTCTGGGTCACTGTCCATGTGGAGTTTGCACATTCTCCCCGTGTTTGCGTGGGTTTCGCCCCCACAACTCAAAGATGTGTAGGGTAGGTGGATTGGCCATGCTAAATTGCCCCTTAATTGGAAAAAATGAATTGGGTACTCTAAATTTATATTAAAAAAAGATGTCCTGCTTCCTTAAAAGCAAATCCTACACACTTCAATCCTGCCTTCTAATTTTCCTTACTATATCCATCTTGTTTTTCATTAATTCATGCTGGGCGGGATTCTGTGATCCTGAGGCTAAGTGTTAACGCAGTCGGAAATACCGTTGTGTTTCTCAACTGTGTCAACACGGCCTCAGGATCAGCAATTCTGGCCCCTACAGGTGGCCAGCACGGCACTGGAGCGGACCATGCCACTCCAGCTGCTGATCCTGGCGTGAACTGGGTGCCGCAGGGTCCGCGCAAGCGCATTGGCACCGGCTCCCTTCACCGACCGGCCCTGACGCAACATGGCGCAGGGCTACAGGGGCCGGCGTGGAAGAAAGGAGGCCCCCAGCCAGAGAGGCCGGCCTGCCGATCGGTGGGCCCCAATCGCGGGCCAGGCTACATCGTAGGCACATGCCCGGGGTTGGTTCCCCCCTCACCCCCCCCCCCCCCCCCCCCCATCACAGGCCGCTCCCGGACGCTTCAACTCCGAGGTCCCGCCAGCTGGGAGCAAGTGTGAACGGCGTGGGCTGGACTCGGGTTTTTTACAACGGCCGCTCGGCCCACCTTGGTCCGAGAATCAGCGGGAGGGCCGACTGGCATTGCGCCAACCTCACCAGTGCCAATGGCGGCAATTCTCCGATCTGCGGAGAATCGCATCCCGCCATCTGGGTGGTGTGGCGCGGTCGCAGGGAATATTTGGCCCGGCCCCGGGCTGAGAGAATCCCGCCCAGGATGTGGGTATGACTGCTAAGGCCGGCATTAATTGCTCATCCCTAATTGCCCTTGAAGGTGGTGTGGTCTGCTGTATTCTTGAGCCACTGCAGGCCATGTGGTGTAACTACACCCACAGTGCTGATGGGAAGGGAGTTCCAGGATTTTGACCCACTGACAATGAACCAGTGACAGAGAAGGAATGGCAATATATTTCCCAGTCAGGATATTGAGTGACTTGGAAAGAAATCTCCAGGTGGTGCTGTTCCCACATGTCTCTTGCCCTTGTCTTTCTAGATGGCAGTGGTCGTGAGTTTGAAAGGTGCTGTGGAAGGAACCTTGATGAGTTCCTGCAGTGCGTCTTGTAGTTGGTACACACGGCTGTCACTGTGCCCCAGTCATGGAGAGATAGAATGTTTGTGGAAAGTATACAAATCAAGCAGGCCGCTTTGTCCTGGGTGGTTTCAAACTTCTTGAGTATTATTGAAACTGCACTCAACCAGACAAGGGGAGAGTATTCCATCAGATTGGACGGGCTTTGAGGAGTCAGGAGGTGAGTTACTCTGACCTGCTCTTGTATCAACAGGAAATCATTATGGCCTTTGCAACATCCAAACATCTCTTGCGGTACTGATTTTCCTGGGTAGATATTCATCCTACCCTAGTCTGGTCTGCACATGCTTCCAATCCACACTAAAGAATGGAGTTGATTATTGATGTGCTCTGGGTAATTAGAGACGGGCCACTGTTGCCCACATTTATATATATATATTTAAAACAAAAATCGGCATTTAACATTTTGCCAGAACAATGTTTATTGTGGGATTGCATTGAAATGTTTGGATTTTGCTTAACTTTCATTGAGAGACTTTAGGCTTATCCTTGATTAGCCATTTTGTTTGATTATTTGCATTATTATGCAAATTGTACACGGATTTCTGAAGACATTGGCTCTGATGGGCTGCATGCTTTTATTTCTTCCCTTATTTTATGAAGGAAACTAGCTGACATCCTGACCATCATGTACAGAGAAACGTTCAAGATAAAATGCTTGGGAACCTGCACAAAGATCCTCTGTTGAGTTCCAATCTTCAGGAGTGAAGCCACTGAACACTAATAAACAACTGGCTGGAATTCTAATTAATAATGGCTAATTATTAACACAAGGAAAGGTCAGACCTGTTGGGGATGTGTAAAAGCCACCTATTAATAGCAGCTGGCATCTGATGACTTACTTAACAATTTCTCTGAACTGAACTGTGTCCATCCAATAAATCATTCCTTTGTTTGATCAATAAATGTTCCATGAGCTGATGGCAGGTGTTAGGAAAACAGAAGAGGCAACGGATAAGCTTCAACTAGTCCCTAAAATAAGGAGAAGTGTTCAAAGCGAACATTCATGTACTAATGGTAATGAACCATTTTATCACGGGATTTGTACTGGTTATTTATGAACTAAGATAGACGATCTGCTTTTTCCCCGCCCAGAAATGTTTTCTCTTTGCATGGCTATGGTTCTACAGATGTCCCAAAATATTCATAATTTGAGGGTGAGTGTGAACAAGTTGCTTACCTGAAGGAATGTTATAGCCAACCCTTGCCTCTTCACCAGCTATCCAATTGTTCACTATCAATGGACGACACGGTGGCACAGCGGCTAGCACTGCTGCCTTACAGCGATTCCGACCTCAGGTGACCATGTGGAGTTTGCACTTTCTCCCCTGTGTCTGCGTCCGTTTCCTCCAGGAGCTCCGGTTTCCTCCCACAGTCCAAAGATGTGCAGGTTGGGTTGATGAGTTTGAAAAATTACACCGGAGAGTTCAGGGATGTGCAGGTTCGGTTACTGGGATGGGGTGGGTGGGACAGTGGACCTGGGTTGAGTGCAGATTCGATGGGTCGAATGGCCTCCTTCTGCACGCTAGGGATTCTTTGAACACAATCAGAAATGGAAACCGTAACTGATTTCCCCCTCCCTAATCCAGAGACATGAGCATCAATTGTGATACAGAAATGATTTTCGTTTTCCCCCATTGTCATCCCCAATTTTGCACTGAATATATTTTTTGGATTCTTAAATCCTCGCAATAAAATAATCATTGGGTTTTTAACTTTTTGCATGCATGAAGATGGTTGAAAACTGTTGGGAATAGTTCCTCACTCTATTCACATCTATAGATCTGACAGAGGCTTAATCAGTGTCCTTGACCATGTGATGAAGAGTTAACCAATGCATTGTGCATACAGCATTCTGCTCAGCCAGAAAGCTTTCTCATCTGTTAGTTTTTAAAATGAACACTGAGTTAGCAAACAGACTGTTTGTCCATTTGTGCCACATGCTTTGCTCCCAATGTTTTGAAGCTAGCGAAACGATTGAATTTGGAACAACATTAGGAGAGAAAAGCACCTCTCAAATGTTGCTATTTCTGAGCAGTCAAACCTGGTGCTCGGTGAAATGTGATCACTGGTCATTTGCAAACCATTGATCGAAGTAGCTTAGTGGCAATGTCACTGAGCGAGTTACCCAGAGGCCCATGCTATTGCTCTCGGGACATGGGTCCAAACCCCAGCACAACTGTTAGTGGAATTTAAATTTGGTTAAATCAATCTGGAATATAAAGCTTGTCTCAGTGATCATGCAGCTATCGCTGATTGTTGTAAAAACCTGTCTGGTTCGTTAATGTTCTTTAGGGAAGGAAATCCGCTGTCATTGTCTGGTCTGTCCTATATGTGCCTTCAGATCCACAGTAAACTCTGGATGACTCTTAACTGCCCTCTGAAAAGGTCCGGCAAGCTACTCAGCTAAAGGGCAATTAGGGATAGGCAAGAAATTCTGGCCTTGCCAGCGACATCCACGTCCCATAAATGAATGGACCTTTAAAAAGTGCACAACGGTTAGAACATAGAACATAGAACAAGAACTGTACAGCACAGTACAGGCCCTTCGGCCCACGATGTTGTGCCGAACTAGTCTGAAACTAAGATCAAATCAACCTACTCCCAATCATTCTAGTGCACTCCATATGCCTATCCAATAACCGCTTGAAAGTTCCTAAAGTGTCCGACTCCACCACCACAGCTGAGAGTGCATTCCACGCCCCAACCACTCTCTGAGTAAAGAACCTACCTGTGACGTCCCTCCTATATCTTCCACCATGAACTTTATAGTTATACCCCCTTGTAACAGCTGCATCCACCCAAGGAAAAAGTCGCTGAATGTCCACTCTATCTATCCCTCTCATCATCTTATACACCTCAATTAAATCACCTCTCATCCTCCTTCACTCCAATGAGAAAAGCCCTTGCTCCCTCAACCTTTCCTCATAAGACCTCGTTGGGAGTTTGGAATTTTTGTTCTCCTCACTTTCATGGTGAGTTAAAGGCAGGTCAAGTATCCCACTGATCAACATCGGGAACCAATTTGCATTTCATGAATGCTCATGAAAAGACATGAAGTGGGTAAAAGGCAGGAAAACTCAAAGGGGGATAAAAGTTGCAAAGGGGCGAGTGGAAGGTGTGCCCTCCTCAGCCTGATCTGCTTGAGGTAGTGGGGTCACTGGCAAAGAGGAGGCGGAATGGCCGGGCACCATTGGAGGAGGCCAATCTTGCCCTTGACACGGCCGAGTCTATGCCCTCCCCTGCCAGTTCTGCAGTCTGATGCTCAAAATAGATTAGGTTACTCAGTTCTGGGTTTGGCCCCCATCTTCCCTCTCTCCCTCCTGTTATGCACTATTTTCTCCTGCATAAGAACAGGTGAAGAGTGAGAACTGTGGATGAAAGAGCCATTCAGATGCTTGAAACGTGGTGGAGAATCACTCACCTGCTGACTCCCTGACGCCTGTCCATCATCTACAAGGCAGAGGTCAGGAGTGTGATTAAATACTCTCCACTTGCCTGGATGAGTGTAGCTACAGCAATGAAGAAGCTCCACACCATCCAGGACAAAGCTTCCTGTTAGATTGGCATCCCTCCCACAAACATTCACTCCATCCACCACCGATGCACAGTCACATCCGTGTGTACTCTCTACAAGATGCACTGCAGAAACTCACCAAGGGTCCTTAGGCAGCACCATCCAAACACATGACTGCTACCACCTAGATGGGCAAGGGCAGCAGATGCCTGGGAACACCACCACCTGGACGTTCCCCTCCAAGTCACTCACCATCCTGACTTGGAACTGCATCACTGTCCCTTCACTGTTGCTGGGTCACAATCCTGGAACACCCTCCCTCATAGCACTGTGGGTGTACCTACACCTCAGAGATTTCAGTGGTTCAAGATGGTGGCTCACCACCACCTTCACAAGGGAAATTAGGGATGGACAACAGATGCTGGCCTAGTCAGCGAAGCCCACATCCCAAGAAAGGATGACAAAACCTTTTCACCTTCATTTGTGTCCAACTTGTAATCTTTCAGGCAAGAAAAATCTTTTTAAGTTTTATTTTGTTTGGAACTGTATGCTGAAATGACAGAAATCACATTAAACCCTGTTGTAACATGAGGTGCACAAAACACGATTGTGACTAATTTGAAGCTAAATCTTGTTTCCCCTCATATAAAGAGCAGGATTGAACCAGGGAAGTTTGCCAGTGAAATTTGTCAAATACATGTCACGATTGCACTCCCATCCCTTCTGCCCAAACAGTCAAGAAGCCCAGTGGTAGTAGCCACGCTCCAAACATGGTACCAAATGAGAAAAGAGACAACACTTTGGCCTCACTGAAATGTTCACTCTGGCCCCCATGGGGCTTGGATGGCACGGTAGCATAGTGGTTAGCACTGTTGTTTCACAGCTCCAGGGTCCCAGGTTCGATTCCCGGCTTGGGTCACTGTCTGTGTGGAGTCTGCACGTTCTCCCTGTGTCTGCGTGGGTTTCCACCGGGTGCTCCGGTTTCCTCCCACACGTCCCAAAAGACATGCTGTTCGGTAATGTGGACAATCTGAATTCTCTCTGTGTGTATCCAAACAGGCGCTGGAAAGTGGCACTAGGGGATTTTCACAGTAACCTCATTGCAGTGTTAATGTAAACCTACTTGTGCCATCAAAGATTATTTTTTTCAAAATTGTAACAACCGCAGGTTCACACCCGCAACAATGGACACCACCTTCAAAAGGTGGAGACAGGACGAGGGGACACTGATGGTTAGTGACATGTACACAGACAACAGATTAGCGACCATGACGAAACTCACAGAGTGGTTCCAACGACCTAAAGGGAACAAAATGAGGTATACACAGGTCAGAAACTTCCTCCGTAGGGAAACAACGACACACCCGCGGACACCTGGACACTCGCTAATTGAGGTAATGTTGAACACGGGAGAGCTCGTGAAGGGGACCTATACGGGAGAAGTTGTAAGAGGTAAGCTCGCCCTGGATGAGACAAGGGAAAAATGGGAGGAAGAAGTGGGCTTAGAAATAGGGGGACCTCTGGAAAGAAGCATTACACAGGATGAACTCCACCTCCACATGTGCAAGTCTCAGCCTAACACAGCTAAAGGTGGTGCACAGAGCACACCTAACCAGAACCCAAGTTCTTCCCGGAGGTGGAGGACATATGCAAACGGTGCCAGGGAGGCTTGGCCAGCCACACCCACAGGTTCTGGGCCTGCCAACCTGGACAACCTCCCTTGAGGCGATGTCCAAGGTTGTAGGGGTGAGGGTGGCGCCAGGCCAAAAAGTTGCGGTCTGTTTTTTTTATTCATTCCATGGGGTGTGGACATGGACAACACTGGCTGGGCCAGCAATTACCCTGAGGGTATTTACGAGTCAACCACATTGCTGTGGATCTGGAGTCACATGTGCTCCAGACCAGGTAAGGTTGACAGATTTCCTTCCCTAAAGGACATTGGTTAACCAGATAGATTTTTATGATAATTGGCAATAGTTTGATGGTCACCTTTAGACTTTTAATTCCAGGGGTGGGATTATCCGACCTCCCGCCGAATTGGAGAATCGCCAGGGGCCAGCGTGAATCCCGCCCCTGCCGGCTGCCGAATTCTCCAGCGCCGGAGATTTGGCGGGGGCGGGAATAATGCCGCGCCGGTCAGCGGCCACTCGCAGCGCCCCCCCCCCCCAGCAGTTCTCCGACCTGCGATGGACCAAAGTTGTGCTCGTTCTATGGAGGTCGTGCCGGCGTAAATTGGACTAGGTCCCTTACCGGCGGGACCTGGCGGCGCGGGCGGGCTCCGGGGTCCTGGGTGGGGCGGGGAGGGGAGGGCGGGGTGATCTGCCCCCACGGTGGCCTGGCCCGCGATCGGGGCCCACCAATCCACGGGCAGGCCTGTGCCGTGGGGGCACTCCTTTCCCACGTGCCGGCCTTGTAGGCCTCCGTGATGGCCGGCGTGAAGGTGAACCCCCCCCCCCCCCCGCGCGGTGATGACATCAGCAGCCGCTGACGCTCCCGCCCCGGCCGGCGGAGTCCCTTCGACCCGGCTGGCGCGTCACCAAAGGCCTTCCACGTCAGCCAACGGGGCGCAAACCACTCCGGCGCTGGCCTACCCGCTGGAGGTGCGGAGGACCTTTGGGACGGGCTGACGCTGGAGTGCTTCACGCCACTCCGTCCCGCCGGGACCCCACACGAAACGAAAATCGCTTATTGTCATGAGTAGGCTTCAATGAAGTTACTGTGAAAAGCCCCTAGTCGCCACATTCCGGCGCCTGTTCGGGGAGGCTGGTACGGGAATTGAACCGTGCTGCTGGACTGCCTTCGTCAGCTTTAAAAGCCAACGATTTAGCCCAGTGTGCTAAAGAGCCCCCCACCACCTGCCGGGACCCCATGCCCCGCCGGGTACAGGAGAATCCCGTCCCAGATTTTATTGGATTCAGATTTCACCATCTGCCATGGCGGGATTCGAAACCAGGTGCCCTGAGCCTGTCGCTAGGTCTCAGGATTAGTAGTCCAGCGACAATAACACTGAGCCATTACCTCCCCGACAGGCTGTCAGAACAGTAAGTATTATTTATGGGGGCGAAGGGGGCCGACAGCCTAGCCTTTGCCACCCTAATCGCCCGCCGAAGAATCATGCTCGGATGGTGATCGGCAACACATCCAAAAGCTGCAGACTGGCTGTCCAACCTGTCAGTATTCCTCCAAGTGAAAACGATAAAATTTGCCATTCTTGGGCACGGTAGCACAGTGGTTAGCACTATTGCTTCACAGCTCCAGAGTACCAGGTTCGATTCCGAGCTTGGGTCACTGTCTGTGCGGAGTCTGCACGGTCTCCCCGTGTCTGTGTTGGTTTCCTCCGGGTGCTCCAGTTTCCTCCCACAGTCCAAAGACGTGCAGGTTAGGTAGATTGACCGTGCTAAATTGCCCTTAGTGTCCGAAAGGTTAGGTGGGGGTTGCTGGGTTATAAGGATAGGGTGGAGGCGTGGGCTTAGGTAGGGTGCTCTTTCCAAGGGCCGGTGCAGACTCAATGGGCCGAATAACCTCATTCTGCTCTGTAAAGTCTATGAACTATGATCTAGTCAGAAGAGGGCTTCCACAGGACGTGGAAGCCATTCACCAACTTGTTCGAGCAAGCAGTAAAATGGAGGGGGAGGGGGAAGGGGGGGAGGCACAGGCAACCGCAGATCATAAACAAAAGGAAAGAGAGGGGCAGAGGAGGGAAGGGAGGGAAAGCCAATAAAAAAGAACACGGGACACAAGGTGCATCGCCTCAGGGGACGGACCTGAAGGCAGGCTGAAAACCAAAGGGTGCAGCAATACGCCGGGTAATACACACAAGGGCCAACACTAGTTAGGGCAACTGAGGCACATCAACCAAATGGTGTCCACAGCCACGGGGGGGTGGTGGTGGTGGGGAGAGGGGGCGGGAAACATGTAAATATTTATAGTGATCTGTGTTTGTGTTTTCCTTCTCATTCTTTGGTTTATCTCTCTTTTGTAATTTCAATCTTTCCTTGGTTGCTATGCACGGTTATGAAACTTGTACAAACTGAAATGTGTAACATAAAAGTGTGAAAACTGGGCAGCACGGTGGCGCAGTGGTTAGCACAGCTGCCTCACGGCGCCGAGGTCTCAGGTTCGATCCCGGCCCTGGGTCACTGTCCGTGTGGAGTTTGCACATTCTCCCCGTGTTTGAGTGGGTTTCGCCCCCACAACCCAAAGATGTGCAGGGTTGGTGGATTGGTCACACTGAATTGCTCCTTAATTGGAAAAAATGAATTGGGTACCCTAAATTTAGAAAAATAAATAAAAATGTGAAAACCAATAAAAACATTTTTTAAGAGGAGTCTGAACCTACAGGCGAGGGAAAGGGGAGAATGGAACTGTAGCCCAATAAGAGTTGACTCTTCACAAAAAGGCGAGGAGACCATGAAATGCTGCAAGTGTCTTCAAGTGAGGAGGCCAGAAAAGTGAATCAATAAAGGGCATATTTGCCTGAAATTCTCATCTTCAGACAAAAGTCAGAAACACTCCAGCTCTTTATTGAATACAAGCCTTTCTAAAAAAATCACAACGTAATCCACACCTTTACTTCTCATGAATTATACTTGCATTTTTCCACTGTGTGAAGCTAAATGAATAATGGAGCATGGCATTTTCATGCATTTCCAACTGGCAATGTTTAATGAATGAAGGCATGGGATTCCTTACATAACGACACAGGTCGTAGACAGGGGTAACCATGCATTTTGTCACAATGTGCCTTCGCAGACATTTCGGAACCAGGATACAATGTCTGTCATCAAACCGGAGACATGGTGAAACTTGTCAGTGTTGAGCCACGAGTGTGTGAGGAAGTACACTG
This sequence comes from Scyliorhinus canicula, assembly GCF_902713615.1. Lineage (NCBI taxonomy): Eukaryota > Metazoa > Chordata > Chondrichthyes > Carcharhiniformes > Scyliorhinidae > Scyliorhinus > Scyliorhinus canicula. The sequence continues at coordinate 185,492,568 of NC_052150.1, read as the reverse complement.
GAGGAAGGTGGGCAACAGTTTCTGGGGTTTAGAAGGGGAATCAAGTGAAATGGAGAGCAGGCAGGCAAATGGGGTTGGACAGAAGATCAGCCATGAGCATATTGAATGGTGGAGCAGGCACGAGGGACTGGATGGTCTACTTATGTTCCTATTTCTTATGTTCTTATGGGAGAAGTAACCATTCCATTGTCTCCCTGCATCGCTGGGTGCAGTGCAATGTGGACACCTGCTTTATATTACACAGGGCTAATTCTTTAACGGAGCTACAATGGTCTTGGATTTCTTGGAAAAGATGCAGTGCAAGAGCAGTGTTGATTCTTCCTCGTCCCCAAGAAACTTGCTCCAAATGATAGTCTTACGTTGAAAAGTCACAACAGAAATATCCTCACTTTCTCCACGTCAGAAGTGTGTCTGCTTTAGATCCCGGCCCTGGGTCACTGTCCGTGTGGAGTTTGCACATTCTCCCCATGTTTGCTTGGGTTTCACCCCGAACACAAAGATGTGCAGGGTAGGTGGATTGGCCACACTAAATTGCCCCTTAATTGGAAAAAAAATGAATTGGGTACACTAAATTTATATTAAAAAAAAGAAATGTGTCTGCTAAAACTCTTTTACAGCTCCATGCAAAAGACCAGAATTTCCTGGACTCACAGGAATAATTAATTGCCTACATTTACACGCAAAGATTTAGGCACAGAAACCTGTTATCGATATAACAGATTTCTGAGTAGCGATTTTCATATTTTTTTATTTTAATTCTTACTGACCTGAACTTGACCGAACTGAAATATTGTCAGTCTCAGTACATCTGAAAATTTACACCCCCTACTCCCCCCATTTCCTAACCCCAGTAACTGGAATGTCCTTCCCAATGGGTATATCCCAATGCTGCATAATAATCAAAGAGGAGCAAGAGCAATAGCTCTGAGAGTGACACTCAAAAGAAGAAGATAGCGGTGCACTCGATTTACTCCTGCTGATGGGATTATATTTCTGGTTGTTCTAAAATGGTTTTACCATTCTGGTGTAGGCAAATGGAGCGGGATTCTCACATCCTGAGGCTAAGTGTTCACTCAGTCGTAAACGCCGTTGCATTTCTCGACGGCGTCAACATGCCCTCAGGAGCAGAATGTCTGACCCCTACAGGGGGCCAGCACGGCACTGGAGCGACTCACACCGATCCCCGCTTCAGATGGGCGCCGCGGGTCTGCGCATGCGCAGTGGGACCGGCGCCAATGCGCGCATGCCCAGTGGCTCCCTTCTCCGTGCCAGCCCCGACACAACATGGCATAGGGCTACAGGGGCCGGCGCGGAACAAAAGAGGCCCCCAGCCCGAGAGGCTGGCCCACTGATTGGTAGACCTCGGCCGCGGGCCAGGCCACAGCGGAGGCCCCCCCCGGGGTCGGACCATTAGTATGAATTATAGTCCCTAATTTTGAGTGGCTCGTCCACTTTTACATGTGGCGGATGGGCCAGTCGACCCTTTTTCACAGTTTTTCACCATTCCCGATCCAGAGCGGGGTAAAATATTCGGGATGAAGTGAAATTTTTAAAAATGTCTGAGGATTGAGGTGTTATGAGTTATGTTGCCGGCCACTTGATTCTGCATAATAAGAGTTTGCAGCATTGTTTTGCTGCGAATGTCATTGAAACAATGCTGCCGCTCCCTGAGACAGCAGTCAGCCTCCGCAGAGCTCAGTGGAAACGCCTGCCTGTACCCTCACTTCTCTCGGCTCCCACCCTCTTTCTGCCCTCGCTGGCCGGGCTCAGTCTTTTAGAGCCTGTGTTTCACATTGGCTGATCCTGCGTGTGACCGACAGGTGGAAAATTCTGGCCATAGTCCACTAATTGCTGTTTATGTTTGTCAGCAGTCCCAGGAAAATCAAGACATCTAGGATTCGCAAATCACAAATAAAAGGGAAGTAAGCTTTCTGACAATTGCATGAACTGGAGTCCTGACAAACATCAAGCTCTCCGATAGTTCACTGGATACTGCAAAGGCAATGGGTCTAGACAATATTCCGGCAATGTTTCCAAAGACTTGTGCTCCAGAACTTGCTGCATCCCTAGCCAATCTGTTCCAATACAGCTACAATGCCGGCATCTACCCGGCAATGTGGAAAATTGCCCAGGTACGTCCTGTGCAGAAAAAAAAGACAAATTCAACCCAGCCAATTACTGCCCCATCACCAAAGTGATGGAAAGTGTCATCGGCAGTGCTTTGAGAGGCATTTACTCAGCAATAACCTGCTCAGTTTGGGCTCTGTCAGGGCCACTCATCACCTGACCTCATTCGAGCTAAGAGAGGTGAACTCAAGAGGTGAGGTGCGAGCGACTGCCTTTGACATCCTCACTTCTCTCGCGCCGCCTCCCACTGCCGAGAAATACATGGCTGGGAGACCGGAGAATCTTACTCATTGTTTATCCATATACTTCTTACCAAAATGCATCATCTCACACTCCCCCACATTGAACTTCATCTGCCACCTATCGGACCACTCCACCAACTTGTCTCTGAGCTTTTGAAGTTCTACACTGTCCTCTCCACATTTTACAATACTTTCAAGTTTTGTGTCATCTTTGAAACTATCCCCTGCACACCAAGATCTAGATCATTTATATATGTCAGGAAAAGCTGATCCCTGGGGATCATGACTATAAACTTCCTCCAGTCCCCAAAATTTCCATTGACTGTTACTGCTTCCTATTATTCAGCTAATCTCTGCGCATGACCCAAAAGGCAGCTTAGAAACCAGCAGACTGGCAAGTGAAGTGATGGCTGGGATTCGCAGGACTTGTCCGTGGTGGGACCCGTTGTGAGCAAGAACGGAAAATTTGGCATTCCAGCCAAAACTCCATTCACTGTCAGCGGCACTGGAAAACCCCAGCCAAGGAGGAGGATGACAGATTCTGGCCTATTTGTTTGCAACTTGCGAGGCCTTGCATTTTTCTCTAAAGAAGCTCTGGTACTTTTAACATTCCTGTCTGTAACTTAAGGCTGCAATCTAACAATGGAGGTGGGAACGGTGCATAGCAGGGCTGGGGCTCAACTGATTCTTTTGTACTACTGCTGCAAATTGACTGAAGACCTTTAGTAGTCATAGAATCATAGAACTTACTGTGCAGAAGGAGGCCATTCAGCCCATCGAGTCTGCACCGGTTTTGGAAAGAGCACCCTATTTAAGCCCACACCTCTACCCTATCCATGTAACCCAGTAACCCCACCTCACCTTTTTTGGACATGAAGGGCAATTTATCATGGCCAATCCACCTAACCTGCACATCTCTGGAATGTGGGAGGAAACCGGACCACCCGGAGGAAACCCACGCAGACACGGGGAGAACGTGTAGACTCCACACAGACAGTGACCCAAGCCAGGAATCAAACCTTGGACCCTGATGCAATTGTGCCAAACACTGTGCTACTGTGCTGTCCCGTGACTCTATAAAACACAGATGTGGGAAAGGAGAACAGGGGCTGGATTCTCCAAAAATGGGGCTATGTCCCCACGCCGGTGTAAGAACATTGGCGTTTCACTCTTGACTTTCCTTAAAAAAGTCAAGAGCGATTCTCCTAGCTGCAGGGGGCTGGCAGGGCCCCAGAGAGCCTCTCGCAGCTCTGACTGCAGATATGGGCACTTCCGGTCGGGGGTCCGCGCATGGGCAGCATGGTAGCATAGTCATTAGCACAATTGCTTCACAGCTCCAGGGTCCCAGGTTCGATTCCCGGCTTGGGTCACTGTCTATGTGGAGTCTGCACGTTCTCCCAGTGTCTGCGTGGGTTTCCTCCGGGTGCTCCGGTTTCCTCCCACAGTCCAAAGATGTGCAGGTTAGGTGGATTGGCCATGCTAAATTGCCCTTAGTGTCCAAAATTGCCCATAGTGTTGGGTGGGGTTGCTGGGTTATGGGGATAGGGTGGAGGTGTGGACTTGGGTAGGGTGCTCTTTCCAAGGGCCAGTGTAGACTCAATGGGCTGAATGGCCTCCTTCTGCACTGTAAATTCTATGCGCATGACCGCGGCCTGCAGCGGCCGCGCTGTGGCGTACTCGACCACAGACCGACATCGACAATGTAGGCCGCCCCCGCGATGGTGTGCACCCGCGGATCCGAGCCGCCCGGTCGCTGCCCCGCCGCCCATGAAGCACCGGTGCTTGATCCCCCGCCCCCCCCCACCAGGGCGGCCACGGACTAAGTCTGCAGCTACCACCCGAGGTTCCCGCCCGGCGATACATGTTTAGAACCACGCCATCGGGAACTCGGCCAGTTTTGCCCGGGGAATCGCTGGGAGGGCCTCGGTCAATGGCCCCCAAGCCACGTAATCGGCGCACTGGCAATTCTCCGGGGACCGAAGAATTCCGGGCGCGGCGCCGGGCACGCTTCCTGGGTAAACATCGATTCAAGTGTGATTCCGGCGCGGGGTTGCGGAGAATCCAGCCCTTGGTGTCAGTTGACATTTTAAGGTGTCTGGAACTTACCATTGCCATAGCACCATCCTGTTGGCCAGCTCCTGTATGATTAACCACGTAGGCAAATGAAAGCTTGTAGACGTCAATAACAGTAGCAGCACAGCTCAATTTTATCACAGAGCTCCTGTTGTAGAACCAGAATTCTAGTCTTTGTTTAATCATACTGAGCTATATTCGGCATTTCAACAAGTTTATATCACAATGGAAAAAAAGTCGGGGTGTTAGCAAGTTCAGAGCAGATATCATTCAAATTATCATTTGCTCATAATGCAGGACTGGTTGCAATGCCAGAAAGTGATCCGTTCATGTGTCAAACAGAGAGTTGTTTTCACAGACAGATAGACAGATCAGAATGAGTTCATTAATTAAAAGGGACAGTAAAAGCAGATTGTTCATCCCCTGAGATCTACAACCTGCCAAAAAATAAATCAAGGAGGCATTCAAACCCGAGCAAGTAACAATCTTATTATGGTGGAGTCTTCTATCCACCTGAACTTGTGGTGTAGCTCACCCATGCATGGTACACCTATTGTGCACTTTAGGCCATATGCATTACAGCTTGATGCCGGGCACCCTGGCAGTGCTCCTGTGCCAGGCTGGCAGTGCCAAGGTGCCAGGTTACCATCCTGCTCTGTCCCCGACCACCCGTGGGTCTCCCACTGTTACAACTATTCCGCGTATGTGTGTGCCAGTACTAAAAGATGCCCTGATGAGGTTTTCCAGATGCAATGGGTGAGTCCCAGGTGCCGGGTGAATCCAGCATTCAGGTATGTAAATAAGGCTCATTTAAATATGTTGATCTTGGTCTCGCCCAGCGTTGGCGAGCTCCAGATTGCACAGGCTGGAGTGAGTCAGGTTACTCCTGTGAGGTTTCATGCGCGATGGTGGGGGGTACTTTCTTTGGTGGAGGTGACTGTGCCAATCAGGGGCACCTCCAATATGGAACGCTGATACTTTGTGCCTCCTTCCCTGGCCTCTCGAACATGATCCAAAGATGTGCAGGTTAGATGATCTGGCCATGCTATAATTACCCCCACGTAACCCGGGATGTGCAGGTTAGGTTATGGGGTTACGGAGTAGGGCGGGTGGATGGGGGAGTGGACCCACTCTTTCGATGGGTCGGTGCAGACTCTTTTTTTGAAATAAATTTACAGTACCCAAGGATTTTTTTTTCCAATTAAGGGGCAATTTAGCGTGACAAATCCACCTAACCTGCACATCTTTGGGTTGTGGGGGTGAAACCCACACAGACATGGGGAGAATGTGTAAACTCCACACGGATACTGACCCAAGGCCAGGATTCGAACCCCGGTTCTCAGCGCCGCAATCCCAGTGCTAACCACTGCGTCACTTGCCGCCCCTATCGGTGCAGACTCGATGGGCCGATTGCACTATAGGGATTCTCTAATTCTATGATCCCCCAACCCCCTCCCGCCTTGTGAAATTGTGCCCACCCAAAATCCCTCGACTCACCTTATGTCCAGGAGACACATTCAGTTCTTCTTGAGACCCCTTATGCTCTGATGCTGCTGGGACTACAAAGCTGCCAGTCAATCAGAGCTCCTGGAATTAGCTCCTGGAGCTTCTCCAAACTTCGTGTCCTTGGCCTCGGCTCCTCCCTCGTGACTGGATTCTGAACTTTGGATCCCACAGGCCACAATCAGTAAGGATAGGCAACAACACCTCCTCCACAATCATCCTCAACACCGGTGCCCCACAAGGCTGTGTCCTCAGCCCCCCTACTATACTCTTTAACCACCTATGACTGTGTGGCCAAATTCCATTCCAACTTGATTTTCAAATTTGCTGATGACACCACCGTAGTGGGTCGGATCTCAAACAATGACGAGATAGAGTACAGGAATGAGATAGAGAATCTGGTGACCTGGTGCGACGACAATAATCTCTCCTTCAATGTCAAGAAACAAAGGAGATTGTCATCGACTTCAGGAAGTGTAGTGGAGAACATGCTCCTGTCTACTTCAATGGGAATGAAGTAGAAAGGGTTGAGAGCTTCAAGTTTTTAGGTGTCCAGATCACCAACAAACTGTCCTGGTTTCCCCCCCCCCATGCGGACACTATAGTTAAGAAAGCCCACCAAAGACTCTACTTTCTCAGGAGACTAAGGAAACTTGGCATGTCAGCTACGACTCTCACCAACTTCTACAGATGCACCATAGAAAGCATTCTTTCTGGTTGTATCACAGCTTGGTATGGAGCCTGCTCTGCCCACAACCGCAGGAAACTACAAAAGGTTGTGACTGCAACTCAGTCCATCACGCAAACCAGCCTCCCATCCATTTACTCTGTCTACAATTCCCGCTGCCTCGGAAAGGCAGCCAGCATAATTAAGGACCCCACGCACCTCGGACATACTCTCTTCCACCTTCTTCCGTCATAGAATTTACAGTGCAGAAAGAGGCCATTCGGCCCATCGAGTCTGCACCCTACCCAAGGTTAACACCTCCACCCTATCCCCATAACCCAGCAACCCCACCCAACACTAAGGGCAATTTTGGACACTAAGGGGAATTCATCACGGCCAATCCACCTAACCTGCACATCTTTGGACTGTGGGAGGAAACCGGAGCACCCGGAGGAAACCCACGCACACACGGGGAGGATGTGCAGACTCCGCACAGACAGTGACCCAAGCCGGAATCGAACCTTGGACCTGGAACCTGGGACCCTGGAGCTGTGAAGCGATTGTGCTATCCACAATGCTACCGTGCTGCCCTCCCCGTCATGTACCAACCGACTCAAGAACAGCTTCTTCCCTCCTGTCATCAGACTTTTGTACAGCATGCAAGAAACAATACTTTTCACTGTATACAAAGCATGTGACAATAATAAATCAAATCAAATCAAATAAGGTTATGTCGTGATATCATGATTGTGTTGTAATTCACCGACTGACCACTTGGAGTCTCATTAGTAGAGAAGTGAATGTAATAATAATAATCTTTAGTGTCACAAGTAGGCTTACATTAAAACTGAAATCAAGCTACTGTGAAAATCCTCTCGTCGTCACATTCCGCCGCCTGTTCGGGTACATGGAGGGAGAATTCAAAATGTCCAAATTAACTAACAGCGGGTCTTTCGAGACTTGTGGGAGGAAACTTGATCTGAGAGGTTATAATGGTTCAAGCATTAAATGTTATGGTGCTTGTGACCTGAGTGTGGTGGTGAGGAACACAGTTTATTCTGTCCCATTCCATATTGTATCCGAGAGATTGGATTCATTATTAGCTGATCAGTCCTGTGAAGAATTAGGTCCAGTGTAGTTGGTATATAGCATGCACAAAGGATTGGATCAATGATTCTGAGAACATTGTGTATCACAGGTTTTGGTACGAAGATACAACTCAAAGAGAATGCAAAACCTGTGACGCAGGCACCAAGAAGAGTACCTGTACCTCTTCGGGATCACCTGAAAAAGGAGCTAGACAGAATGACAAAATTAGAAGTAATCAGAAAGATAGAAGAACCTATTGATTGGGCGAACTCCATGGTTTCTGTAAAGAAAAAGAATGGTGATTTTTGTTTTGCACATGCATGGATCCTAACGCTGAAATGGGCTGCAACGCAACAAGCAAAAGTGCCAATTTGGAGTAACTGAGGTCACAATCCTCGGTGACAAGCTCTCATCGCATGGCACCGAACCTGACAAGGACAAAATCCAAGAATTTCTCCACATGGCAAAACCACACAACAAGAAAGCTATCTTAAGAATGATGGGTATGATCAATTTTAGAGGGAAATTCATTCCAAACCTGTCAGCAAAAACAACACATCTACGTGATCTCCTATACAAGACAGTGGATTTCACTTGGACTGAGCAACATGAGCAGGAGTGGAAGAAGTTCAAGACTTCACTAACCACCACGTCAGTTCTCACATTTTGTGACCCATCTAAGCAGATTAAAGTGTCAACAGACTCGTCCAAAGATGGGCTAGGTGCAGTTCTTCTGCAACTCAAGCATGACGATTGGAAACCAGCCTCCCCAGACAGGCGCCAGAATGTGGCGACTAGGGGCTTTTCACAGTAACTTCATTGAAGCCTACTCGTGACAATACGTGATTTTCATTTCATTTCATTTCAGTTGCTTATGCATCACGATCCACGACAACAACAGAGCAGAGGTATGCTCAAATCGAAAAGAATGCCTGGGTTTCGTAGTAGGCTTGGAGAAATTCCACGGCTACGTTTATGGGCTTCCAACTTTCACAGTTGAGACAGATCATCGTCCTTTGGTTAACGTCATCAAAAAAATCTCAACCAGATGTCTCCGTGCATTCAAAGGTTGATGATGAAGTTACAACACTATGAGTTCAATCTCATCTACATACCAGGCAAATATTTGTTCTTAGCAGATGCATTATTGCCGACACAAAAAATTAGTAGTGAAATTGCTGCAGATATAGATCTGCATGTCAATCGTATTTCTACACTACTATCAGTATCAGATACGAAACTATGTGAGATCCAAGAAGAGACCAGGAAGGGTCATGCAGACTCCGGCTGGGTCACTGTCTGTGCGGAGTCTGCACGTTCTCCCCGTATCTGCGTGGGTTTCCTCCGGTACTCCGGTTTCCTCCCACAGTCCCAAGATGTCCAGGTTAGGTGGATTGGCCATGCTAAATTGCCCTTAGTGTCCAAAAAGGTTAAGTGGGGGTTACTGGGTTACGGGAATAGGGTAGATACATGGGCTTGTGTAGAGTGCCCGTTGTAAGTGCTGGTGCAGACTCGAGGGGCCAAATGGCCTGCTTCTGCACTGTAAATTCTATGGTCTATGATCAAACTCTTCAAGAGGTGATGAGGAACATCAATTCACACTGGCCAGAGGTCAATGTATGGAGTTCTACAATATTAGATCTGAACTCACTTTCATTAATGGAGTGGTACTTCGTTTGGACACTATAGTTATACCTCAATCTCTTCGTAAGGATGGGGGCGGCACGGTAGCACAGTGATTAGTACTGTTGCTTCACAGCACCAGAGTCCCAGGTTCGATTCCGGCTTGGGTCACGATCTGTGTGGAGCCTGCACGTTCTCTCCGTGTCTGCATGGGTTTCCTCCGGGTGCTCCGGTTTCCCCCCACATGTCCCGAAAGGTGTGTTGTTAGGTGAATTCTCCCTCAGTGTACCCAAACAGACGCCAGAATGTGGCGACGAGGGGCTTTTCACAGTAACTTCATTGCAGTGTTAATGTAAGCCTACTTGTGACACTTATAAAGATTATTATTATTTACTAAAGAGGATACATCTCGGGATTGAGAAATTTAAACGGACAGCTCGTGACTCGGTATATTGGCTGGGTATAAACAGGATGGTCAGTTGTTGTGACACATGCCACAAGCATCATTACAAGCAAACAGGAGAACCTATGCAAATACCTGATTTACCAGCAGCGCCATGGTAGAAAGTAGCTATGGATCTATTTCAACTGTGAGCGAAAAATTATTTAATGATCATAGACTATTTTTCAAAGTATCCCGAATTGGCTCTGCTGACAAGCATAACTGCAAGCAGTGCAATACTGCATACCAAGTCGATTGTTGCTCGACACAGAATTCCTCAAGTCGTAGTGAGTGACAATGGTCCTTGTTTTAGCTGTAAAGAGTGGCAACACTTTGCAATCATGTATGGTTTCAGTCACGTCATGTCGAGTCCGTTGTACCCACAAGCCAATAGAAAAGCCCAAAAAGGTGTACATGTTGTTAAGCAATTGTTGGGCTGTGTGGAGTCTGCACGTTCTCCCCTTGTCTGCATTAGGCAATGGACAGCCAATCTGATCCATAATCACGTACTATTGAGTTACAGAGCGTTATCATTGTCACATGATGGGGCAGCATGGTGGCACAGTGGTTAGCACTGCTGTCTCACAGCGCCGTGGTCCCAGGTTCGATCCCGGCTCTGGGTCACTGTCTGTGTGGAGTTTGCACATTCTCCCCGTGTTTGCGTGGGTTTCACCCCCACAACCCAAAGATGTGCAGGGCAGGATGATTGGCCACGCTAAATTGCCCCTTAATTGGAAAAAATGAATTGGGTACTCAAAAAAAAATTTTTTAATTTAAAAAAAATCATTGACACATGATAGATCGCCAGCGGAGTTACTCATGAATAGAAGGTTGCGTACCACACTTCCATACTCAGCAAAGAAGGAGGAGAAGACAGTGGTACTGCAGGAAATGCAGAACGTCATAGCAAAACAATAGCAGTTCTGAGATAGTGTCTAGAACTTTACCACTTCTGATTGCTGATGACATTGTGAGAGTAGAACTTTTGGTGAATTAGTCGAGAAAAGCTATTGTACTTTAAGAAGTAGCACCTCGTTCCCACAATGTACAGACAGAGGAAGGGTTAGTTTTAAGAAGAAATCGACACATACTCTTGAAAACCAGAGAAAACTTTCACAACAACATGATGGATGTCGAATCTATGTCAGAATCAACTTCAGCTGCTGTGTCAGATAGTTCAGCAGTTACTGAGCATGAGAATCATAGAATCATTGTATTTACAGTGCAGAAGGAGGCCATTCGACCCATCAAATCTGCACCGGCCATTGGAAAGGGCACCCCACGTTCGACCACACCTCCGCCCTATCCCCATAACCCAGTAACCCCACCTAACTGTTTTGGACACAAAGGTCAATTTAGCATAGCCAATCCACCGAACATGTACATCTTTGGACTGTGGGAGGAACCCAGAGCACCCTGAGGAAACCCACACAGACACGGGGAGAACGTGCAGACTCGGCACAGACAGTGACCCAAGCTGGGAACTGAACCTGGGACCGTGCATGTCATGCAGAACATTCAAGTTCTGAGCAGCAAGGTCAAATTTTGAGAAGATCAACCAGAGTCAGAAAAAAACTGAGCATCTCAATTTGTAGATTTGAATTATTTGTACATACTATGCTTGCTGTACTTGTACATATATATGTGTATATATTTGTTAAACCAGTTTTTAAAAAACATTTAAAAATAATACTGTTAGACTCACAGACTAATGATATCACATGTAAATATACTGATGATAATGCATTAATTTATTCCTTCAAAGGAAAGGGGATGTAGTGATATCATGGTTATGTTGTAATTCACTGACTGACCACTAGGAGTCTCATTCATATATAAGCGTATTTTAGTGTCAGGTGACCTCAGACTGACTGGAGAGCTGGAAGAGAGAGGTTGCCTGTGCATGATCATACTGTTGTTTTGTATATAGTTTACCCACAGTTAATGTTAATAAATCATTTATAGCTTAAGCAACCAGTATTCTTGTAATATAAATCAGGCCATCTGACAAGAACATTATAGGTAAGTCCAGGGATTTCAGGACAGACAGCTCTTGAGGGCTGGATTTTCTGTCCCACTCGAGTAATTAAAGCTGCCCTCAGCGTACCATTGCTGTGTGACAGCAAAATTTAAAGTCAGTGAGGCCGATTGACTTTTACCTCAGGGGTGTGGGGAGGTTAATCCATCTGCTGTAAGATCCACCCTTTGGTGCCATATTAGACCCTTCCAATTCTATATTCACACTATCAGTAAGACCCCTTGTTTCCATCTCGATGACATCGCCCAATTTCACCTCTGCCTCTGTTTTTTTCCTGCCGAAATTCTGTGTTTGTTAACACAAGACTATTCTGAACTCCTGGCTTGTCTCCCATGGATGCTGACCTCCTTAAACGCCAGGTCATTCAAATCCCTGCTGCCCACTCACACCAAGTCCCGTTCACCTCTGACCCTTATGACTGCTGACCTTCATTGGCTCCCGTTCCAGCAGCTTCTTGATTTTAGAATACGTTCTCATTCTTGTTTGCTAATCCCTCCACGGCCTCTTCCCCTCCCTATATCTGTAATCCTCCGCTGCCCCACAATCCTCTGAGAAAACTACACTCCTCTAATTATGTCCGATTTTAATCACTTCACAATTGGTGTCTGTGCCTTCGGCTGGCTGGGCCCCTAGCTCCGGAATTTTCTCCCCACAGCTCACTGCCTCTCAACCTGTCTTTCCTCTTTTAAGACGCGCCTTATAGATATGATATATAGATATAGAACATACAGTGCAGAAGACGGCCATTCGGCCCATCAAGTCTGTACCTACCCACTTAAGCCCTCATTTCCACCCTATACCCTTTCCTATACCCGTAACCCAATACCCTTTCCTAACCTTTTTGGACACTAGGGGTAATTTAGCATGGCCACCCCACCTAACCTGCACATCTTTGCGACAGTAGAAGGAAACCGGAGCACCCGGAGGAAACCCACGCAGACACAGGTAGAAAGTGAAGACTTCGCACAGAGAGTGACCCAGCGGGGAATCGAACCTGGGACCCCGGCGCTGTGAAGCCACAGTGCTATCCACTTGTGCTACCATGCTGTCTTAATACTATACCCCATTTACTAACCTCTTGATTACTTTTTTAAAAATAAATTTAGAGTACCCAATTATTTTTTTCAATTAAGGGGCAATTTAGAGTAGCCAATCCACCTATCCTGCACATCTTTGGGTTGTGGGGGTGAAACCCACGCAGACACGGGGAGAATGTGCAAACTGCACACGGACAGTGACCCAGGGCAGGGATTCGAACCCGGGTCCTCAGCGCCATAGGCAGCAATGCTAGCCTCTTGTTTACTTGATCTATTCTCTCCCTATGTGGCGCGGTCTTCTACTTTATAATGAAGTGCCTTGGAATATTTAATTGCAGTAAATGTGCGATACTGTACAAATAAATGTTATTACCGGTCTTTGGAGTGCCAGAAGACTCGGGGGTCCAGGGGGCGACAGAGGCCGATGTCTTGGCCTTTGCCTCCCTGGTGGCCCAGAGACGGATATTATTGGAGTGGAGGGACTCGTGGCTCCCGAAATCGCAGGGGGGGGGGGGGGGGGGGGGGGTGTGGGATGTGGGGGTATTTTGCTGAGTTTGTTATTTGTTGCCAGGTTGGCTTGTTTTGATTTGTGATTATGTTGGTTGTGTGAATATATAAACACCTCAATGAATTATTTTTCCAAAAAAAATGTTCTTGTAGTCCCACATGATCCATTGCACCATATGGGGGTTCAATTTAAAGTTGCATCAAAAGACAACGTGCAGGGCAGCAATGGTTAGTACTGATGCCTCACGGCGCCAATGTCCCAGGTTCGATCCCGGCTCTGGGTCACTGTCCGTGTTGAGTTTGCACATTCTCCCCCTGTTTGCCCACACAACCCAAAGATGTACAGTGTAGGTGGATTGGCCACGCTACGTTGCCCCTTGGAAAATTTATTTGGGTACTGTAAAAAATGTTTAAAAGACAGTGTGCAGCGGACCGTCATTATGCTGCATTGGAGTGTCAGCTTAGATTTTGTATTCAAGTCTCTTGAGTGGATCTTGATCCCACGACTTTCTGACTCCGGGGTGAAATGTTCTGGTTCACAACCGGCCAAATGCAGACGACCAAAGTGCAAAATCATAGCAAACGTCAAAGCTTCAGGAAAGGAAGAGATTTACAGAAATGGGAATATTTTCTGTGGAGGTCAGAACTGATAGCCCTTCCTTCAACACATTGCCACTCACTTCAAGAGATCTGTGTTTCTATATTCATTTCAAAGCGTACATTCCATCTAATGCTAGCTAAAGCCCCCTTTAAGTCCTGAGGAGAATTCCAGAAAATATCACACAGAGCCCTGCCACATTTATCTCTCACACAGATACTTGTAACCCTTTGATATGCCTATACATCCTGATTTATTATCATTTACAACAGACACTGCTTTATCCTCGTTGAGCTCCTTCAGCCTCCAGGGTTGCACGAGCTTTTCCAGCCACCCTGCCCTAAACTTTACACTGACTGCTTGTGGGTGAATCCCTGTGTCTACATAACTCAAATGCTACCTGTGAGAAGGGCACCCATGTGTGACAACATACTCTGCATTTTAATTTTCATTTAAGGGGAAATGTTTGACAAATCTTTTTTTTTTTTGTTTTTATAAATTTAGAGTACCCAATTAATTTTTTCTAATTAAGGGGCAATTTAGCGTGTTCAATCCACCTACCTTGCACATCTTTGGGTTGTGGGGGCGAAACCCACGCAAACACGGGGAGAATGTGCAAACTCCACACGGACAGTGACCCAGAGCCAGGATCGAACCTGGGACCTCAGCGCCGTGAGACTGCAGTGCTAACCCACTGAGCCACCTTGCTGCCCTTGTTTGACAAATCTGTTGGCATGGAGAGAAAAGGCAGGAAGTCATTCATGTCATAATAATGGTCTGTGCAAGTCTGCAACAATGCTTTTTTTTAATGTTCTCTTTTCTTTCTCCTTATTGTCTCACCTTGTTGAAAGTAGCAGGGGTAAAGCTTCCAAAGGCATTACTACCCTTCTGTATCTTAGGGCTGTTGAATCAGTGACGAATAAAACTTGCACTTATCATTTGTTCAATTGCCAACTTTGTTGGCTGGGTGCAGCAAGGTGGCGCAGTGGTTAGCACTGCTGCCTCAAGGCGCCGCGGTCTTAGGTTCGATCCCGGCTCTGGGTCACTATCCAAGCGGAGTTTGCACATTCTCCCTGTGTTTGCGTGGGTTTAGCCCCTACAACCCAAAGATGTGCAGGGTAGGTGAATTGGCCACGCTAAATTGCCCCTTAATTGGAAAAAATTAATTGGGTACTCTAAATTTAAAAAAAACTTTGTTGGGTGCTGGCAGGAGGGGTGGTGGTGGTTGGGGGGGTGGGGGGGGGGTGAAGGGTAAGTCTTCTTAAAAACGAGATAAAAAGTGAATTGTGAAAACACGACACCAAATCATCAAATGTTCTGGAAGATGACGACCAGGTTTTGGAGGCTCACAAAGAAACACAGCCACCTTAACAATCACAGAGCTAACTAGCAGTCATTGAGTCTTCACAACACACGGTGAAAGCCATTCAGCCTATAGAATCCACGCTGGCTTCCAGAACAATCCAACCAGTCACATTCCCCTATTTTATGCCCGTAACCCAGAGAGCATGTTTCCCTTAAGTGCCCATTCAATTTGATTTGAAATCATAGAATCATAGAATTTACAGTGCAGAAGGGAGGCCATTCGGCCCATTAAGTCTGCACTGGCCTTTGGAAAGAGCATCCTACTTAAGCCCATACCTCCACCCTATCCCTGTAACCCAGTAACCCCACCTAACATTTTTTGGACACCAAGGGCAATTTATCATGGACAATCCCTAACCTGCACATCTTTGGACTGTGGGAGGAAACCGGAGCACCCAGAAGAAACCCACGCACACACGGGGAGAATGTGCAGATTCCACACAGTCCCCCTAGGCCATAATTGAATCTGGGTCCCTGGAGCTGTGAGGCAGCAGTGATAACCAGTGCGCCACCGTGCCAAGTAAGAGGTATTAATGAAATAATTCATTATCTCTGCATTCACCACTCCTGTCGGCCGTGACGGTCCAGATTATTGCCACTGCTTTTTTGAAAGTGGAACAACATTTTTAAGAAAAGCGCCACCAAATATTTCCATTCATATCATTTAAGCTCCATTTAGTGCCTGTACATAGTGAATGATGTGACATTATACTTGTGAATAAATACATTTATCACCTCCTTGTCTGGAAATAAAGGTCACTTTCCATTCTCATGCTGTATTTTTATAACTCCACCTTCCTCTTCGTCCCTTTCCCATGAGTGGCCTTGCATTGAGTCTTTCACACAGCGCCCTGCAACTACAGTATGTACACCCCTGATGATGTGGAAAGGTTGCTTGAAAGGTAACATATTCATGAGATTACAGCTAAAGAAAAAGACTTAACATGCCGGTGCCTGAAAATGTTCTTATTCCCAAATGTCCCACAAATATTTCGCAGTGAGCTGGACAGTTGCTGAAATCCAAATAGTGCTTTGGTACGCCACAAGGGGGCAAATGTGCTCCATACTGAAGGAAGTGTGACAGTCAGACATTGGAGTGGTAAGTCAGGTCTTCAACATCAGACTATTCCAATGAACTTCATTGTTTATTCATAAGCACTTTGGGGCTTGTTTATTAATTATTATATGCAACGCATATTTATAGAGGATATTTCAGTTATGGCTGGAAACTTTGTTTTGAATCGGCATCTACCCAAAGCCGAGCTGTAGACACATTACACAGGAAATAATATATAGGTACTAGGGATATCAAGGTGATTTCATCTGGTACTCACTTCCTATTATAGATACATTGTTAAGTGTGCAAACTGCATGTGATGACCAATGTACCATTGAAACTCCTAAATTGTTAGAACAGAATTGCAATCTGGAAGCTGACATTCGATGTCTGGATATAGATTTTGATCGCTCCACCATTGGTTGCCACACACTCAGTTGTCCAGGAATAAACTTTTGAATTCCTGCTCCACACGTCTTCTCTTCACCTTCAGGACACTCATTAACCAAACTATATGACCAAGCCTTTAGGTATCTGAGCTGGTATCTGCTTATGGCGGTTGGGTGTCATATTGTGTTTTATAATAGTCCGGTGAAGCACCTTGGCTCGTTTTATTACATTAAAGGTGCTCTATAAAGGCAGCACGGTGGCACAGTGGTTAGTACTACTGCCTCACGGCGCCAAGGACCCAGGTTCGATATGGGCCCTGGGTCACTCTCCGTGTGGAATTTGCACATTCTCCACGTGTGGGTCTCACCCCCACAACACAAAGATGTGCAGGGTAGATGGCTTGGCCACGCTAAATTGTTCCTTAATTGGGAAAAAAAGAATTGGATGCTCTAAATTTATTTTTTTTAATGGTGCTTTAAGAGTTGAAGTTGTTGTTGTTGAGGCAAGATAGTTGCCTTGGGCTGCTGAATAGAATCATAGAGTAGATCATAGAATTTACAGTGCAGAAGGAGGTCATTCGGCCCATCGAGTCTACACCAGCCCCCGGAAAGAACATGTCACCTCCACCCTATCCCCTTAATCCAGTAACCCCACCTAACCTTTTTGGACACTAAGGGCAATTTAGTATGACCAACCCACCTAACCTGCTCATCTTTGGACTGTGGGAGGAAACCGGAGCACCCTGAGGAAACCCACGCAGACACGGGGAGAACGGCAGACTCCGCACAGACAATGACCCAAGCCAGCAATCGAACCTGGGAGCCTGGAGCTGTGTAGCAACTGTGCTAACCACTGTCTTATTGTACCACCTTCTACTCTGGTACCGTGCCGAGCTGTGAAGCAACTGTGCTAACCACTGTGCTACTGTGCTGCCCACTATTGACATTTTGTTGTGATTGGGTTGGTGCCAGGTTTTCATAGTGACACATGCACTGGGAGATGCTGCAATTGTCCGACAATATTTTAAGAAAGCTACTTAGTGCATCTCCCAACAATGGATGAATATGTTTCAATGTTGTGATACTGAGCCCAATTCTCCAGTTAGCTTTCAGCTGGAGACTGCGTTGTGCAACAAAGTCAGTTTTAGCAATTAGTATTTGAAAGCAAAGTCTCGTCATTTGCAAAGATGGCCTGATAGTTAAGTTGAACAATGATCAGCCGGGTGTGGAACAGTGCCTTGTGCACACAGAAATGTCCTAGATTTGATCTCTGATCTGTACAGAGGTAGATTTCAGAAAACGACTACATTTCTGGTGCCCAGAGGAGAAAAGTGGCCAGGTTCCTGCTTCTGATCGTCACTTGCTGCAGGAAAGCACATACTGACGGATGTTAGGTGAAGTGGGATCACCAGCGACACCCTAAATGGTTGTGCTTTGTATACATGCTGATCATCTAGAATAAAGTTACAGAAGTTCTAATGGGCAGCAGTGTGTGCTTACTGCATTGCATGATCGTCGAGGCAGGCACATGAAAATTTCTGATATGAACTTTGGGAAGTAAATTATGTGATTTTAATTCACGTTTTGGAAAGATGAACACGTTATCCAGCGACCCAGAATTGGGACAAGAAAAGCTGAACCGCTTTAAATAGGTTTAATGGACAGTCAAATATTCATGCATGTCGCTATTTAGCCTTGATTACTGTTGCTGATGTGAGGTCAGTCAGTCTGACCACCTCGGGGTAGTTGGAAAGGTAGTCCACGAGGAGGACATAGTCTCGGCTCTTTGCATGAAAGAGGTCAATACTAACTTTGGACCATGGGGAGGACACCAGTTCATGCGGCTGTAGAGTCTCTTTAGGCTGAGCCGGCAGGAACCTTTGACACGTTGGACAATTGAGGACCGTGTTGGCGATGTCCTGACTGATGCCTGGCCAATATACTGCCTCTCGGGCTCAACTGTGACACATTTCGACCCCCAGGTGAGCCTCGTGGATTTAGCCGAGGACCAGCTCTCACATGCTCTGTGGGATTACTATCCTGTCCAGCTTCATTAGTATGCCGTCCACTATCGCTAGATCGTCCTTTACATTATAAAACTGGGGGCACTGCCCCTTTTGCCAACCATCCATGAGATGTCGCATGACCCGCTGGAGTAAAGGATCCCTGGCAGTCTCCTGACAAATTTGCACAACCCTTTCATCAGTGGCCGGAAAGTTGGATGCACAAAACTTCACCTGAGCGTCTATCTGACAGACAAAGTCCGACTGCTCATACGGCGTGGTGATGGATCTAGACCCCAGTTTTATAATGTAAAGGATGATCTAGCAATAGTGGACGGCATACTAATGAAGCTGGACAGGATATTAATCCAACAGAGTATGCGAGAGCTGGTCATCGGCCAAATCCATGAAGGTCACCTGGGGGTCGAAATGTGTCGCGGTTGAGCCCGAGAGGCAGTATATTGGCCAGGCATCAGTCAGGACATCGCCAACACGGTCCTCAATTGCCCAATGTGTCAAAGGTTCCAGCCAGCTCAGCCTAAAGAGACTCTACAGCCGCATGAACTGGTGTCCTCCCCATGGTCCAAAGTTGGTATTGACCTCTTTCATGCAAAGGGCCGAGACTATGTCCTCCTCGTGGACTACCTTTCCAACTACCCTGAGGTGGTCAGACTGACTGACCTCACATCAGCGACAGTAATCAAGGCATGCAAGGAGACTTTTGCCCGTCATGGCATTCCACTTACAGATGGATCTAGAGAGTGTGTCGGCCACAATGAGCTCTTTGCCCGGTAGACCAGGTCGAAATCGTAGCGGCGGAGTTTGAGGAGGATACGTTGTAGCCGTGGCATCATATCATTGTGGTCTTTTGGATGATGTGAACCAATGGCCTGTGGTCCATCTCGACCGTGAATTTGGGGAGGCCATACACATAATCATGGAATTTGTCAATCCCTGTGAGGAAGCCCAGGCATTCTTTTTCAATCTGAGCATATCGTTGCTCAGTAGGTGTCATGGCTCTGGATGCATATGCGACTGGGGCCCAGGAGGAGGAATCGTCCCGCTGGAGAAGTACTGCCCCAATGCCAGCTTGGCTCACGTCGGTGGAGATCCTCGTCTCCTTGGCGGGTTGAAAAACGCCAGTACCGGGGCCTTGGTGAGTTTCGCCCTGAGCTCACGCCACTCTTACTCATGAACGTGGAGCCGCAGGAAGTCCGTAGTTTTTTTAACAAGATGGTGGAGAGCTGTGGTGTGTGATGCAAGGTTGGGGATAAACTTCCCAAGGAAGTTGACCATCTCTAGGAAGCGGAGGACCGCCTTCTTGTCCTCCGGGGTCTTCATGGCATTGATCGCCGACACCTTGTCTGCATCTGGCTGCACGCCGAACTGCGAAATATGGTCGCCAAGGAACTTTATTTCTGCTTGACTGAACAAGCATTTGGCTCTATTGAGTCGGAGGCCATGCTCGTGGATCCTGTGGAACACTCGCTTGAGGCGATCGATGTGCTCCTGAGGAGTTGTGGACCAGATAATGATGATATCGACGTATACTCGCACCCCCTCAATGCCCTCCATCATTTGCTCCATTATGCAGTGGAACACCTCCGAGGCAGAGATGATGCCAAAGGGCATCTGGTTGTAACCGTAGCGACCGAATGGGGTGTTAAATGTGCACAGCTTTCGACTGGACGCGTCCAGCTGTATTTGCCAAAACCCTTTGGAGGCATCAAGCTTCGTGAAAAACTTGCCATGAGCCATTTCGCTGGTGAGCTCTTCTCGTTTAGGTATAGGGTAGTGTTCCCTCATGATGTTACGGTTCAAATTTTGGTGCCGATACAAATGCGAAGTTCCCCTGGCGGTTTTTTGACACAAACCATGGAACTAACCCAGTCCATGGGTTCCGTGACCTTAGAAGTGACGCCCTGGTCCTGGAGGTCTTGCAGCTGCTGCTTGAGGCGGTCCTTAAGTGGTGCTGGCAACCGACGCGGTGCATGAACCACAGGTGTGGCATTCGGCTTCAGCAGTATCTTGTATCGGTAAGGGAGTATGCCCATACCTTCGAAGACGCTGTGGTATTGTGCTATGATATCATCTAATTGGGCTTGGAAGTTGACATCTGGCGAAGCCGTTGCCTCAGCGGCCGACATGGTGTGAACCCGCTGCACAAGGTTCAGTAGTTTGCAGGCCCGAGTACTGAGCAGGGAAGCTCTGTTGGTACCTACAATTTCAAAACGCAGGGTTGCTTTTGAAGAACGATGGGATACTGCAAGCTGGCATGAGCCACTGGCAGCAATGGCATTGCCGTTGTAGCCGAGGAACTGGCAGGCCGGTGGAAGAATGCTTGGCTTGACGTGGATGGTGTCAAGGTCAGACTTTGAAATGAGGTTCGCTGAAGCGCCCGTGTCCAGCCTGAAGCGTATGCGAGCCTTGTTGACCGTAAGGGTGGCACACCACTTGTCATCCGGATCAATGCTCAGCACTGGGAGTTGTTTCACCTTCTTTGCTTGGTGATGATGCCCACCCGAAATGGGGATGTGAGGCCCTCGGTGTCGGGATCTGGAAGCATGTCGGAGTCGGAGTCTGCAGCGGGTTGCTGTACTGACCGGATATTCCTGCGCTGCAGCTGGGATCGCTGTGTGTTGGGCAGTTGAGCAGATCTGCACAGAGCTGCGTAGTGGCCAAGCTTGCCACACTGGAAACAGCGTTGCGATTTCGCGGGACATTGCCGCTTTAAATGGGCGGAGCCACAGTTGTTGCACGTCATGGCGCCAACATCAGGACGCTCCATGAGCCACCGCGCATGCGCGGTGTGGTCGAACGATGTGCGCACCTGCGCAGTTCGGTCGTCGGCCTCGCCGTCCCTTTGGTCGTGGCGCGCATGCGCAGGAGCCCGGGAAAAGCGCGTGAAATGGCCGCCCCCATCCAGGCCCAGGTTCGATCCCGGCTCTGGGTCACTGTCCGTGTGGAGTTTGCACATTCTCCCCGTGTCTGCGTGGGTTTCGCCCCCACAACCCAAAAATGTGCAGAGTAGGTGGATTGGCCACGCTAAATTGCCCCTTAATTGGAAAAAATAATTGGGTAATCTAAATTTATTTAAAAAAAGGACTGAAAAGGTTCATCCTCACCCTGAAGTCTCTGCTGGAACACATAGCGTTCAAAGCTCTCATTGACTTCGATGTCACCGTGGCTGTCGAACTTCAGCAGGACTGTTTTAAACTTTGTCTTGTCCTCGCCTTCAGCAAAGGTGAGGGAGTTGAAGATGTGGATAGCGTGGTCCCCGGCTGTAGAGAGGAAGAGAGCGGTCTTTCTGGCATCCGATGTGGCTTCGAGGTCAGTGGCTTCAAGATACAGCTGGAACTTCTGCTTGAAAATCTTCCAGTTGGCACCGAGGTTGCCGGCGATGCGGAACTGCGGGGGAGGGCGGACGCTGTCCATGTTACTGGATGGCTGATCGCTGGTCAAAGGCAGACTATCTCAAGGTAAGTCTGTCAAACTCGAGCATGACTCACTGGTACCATGATGTGTTGGATAAGCTGGGTCTGCGAGGACTGTGTTTACTGCAGTAGTGAGAGAGACAGGCTTCCAACACTTGAAGAAATGCAACTCGATTTTATTGAACTCTTAACTATCATACATACTTTAACTGTAGGTTGACACTATGCTGACTTGGTGTGTGTTCTAGTTGCTGCTCACGAGCTCTGACTGTCTCAGAGGCTGGATCCCAAGCGAACGGGAAAACTAGTGCCCTCTGGCTTTATAGTGGTCGTATCCTGTCTGGTGATTGCCTGCTGTGTTCTGTGTGTTCACTGGTCATCCTGTGTGTCCATCACTGCCTGTCTGTACACCATCATATACCTGTGTGTATATTATGACAGCACCCAGCAATTTGCAGGATTAATGGGAAACATTTCCTTCTCCTGTATCACAATAATCCTGCAACGGTAGTGCCATGTCCAAGACATCACTTGTCTCCGCTTCGGCAAATTCACTGTTGGAGCTACTTAATGGGGAAAACCAATTGCTGTCTTCTTGTCGCTCAACAACTAGTTTAGCACAGCGGGCTAAACAGCTGGCTTGCAATGCAGAACCATGCCAGCAGCGCGGGTTCAATTCCCGTACCGGCGACTTGGGGCTTTTCACAGTAATGTCATTGAAGCCTATTTGTGACAATAAGCTATTATTATTATCTCACCATTCCTTATGCTTAAATTGTCTTTTATAACTGCTTCAAACACCCTTTGATCCTGTTGGTCCAGCTGTTGACTGTTCTAAAAAGAAAACCATCTATTTTGGATCATTCATTTTTCTCCTTTACCAAAATCATTAAGAATGGAGTTGTAGGCCCTCTCATCACTGCACCATTATATTCAAACTTTTTTTAAAATTTAGATTAGCCAATTATATTTTCCAATTAAGGGGCAATTTAGCGTGGCCAATCCACCTACTTTGCACATTTTTTTTTTGGGTTGTGGGGGCGAAACCCATGCAGACACGGGGAGAACGTGCAAACTCCACACGGACAGTGACCCAGAGCCGGGATCGAACCTGGGACCTCAGCGCCGTGAGGCGGTTGTGCTAACCACTAGGCCACCGTGCTGCCCTAATTATATTCAAACTTAATGATGATTAACATCAGCCTGTATCCCAACAAAAGGCCCGGATCTTGTTTGACAACCTTTCTTTTATCGAAGGCATTCTAAAAATTCAAATGCAGGCATACTCCACCCACTGGTTCCCATTTATCTACCCTGCTAGCTGCACCCTCACAACACATTTACAGTATATGAAGGGCTCAGAATCATAAAATAGAATATTGAGGTTGTGCACCTGCCCAAGGATAAGGAAGGAGGAACTAACGTATGAGGTGTTTGGACTGTCCTGAATGTGTTCCAGTGCCAGGTGCCAATGCGGTACCAACTTTTTGGTTTGATTTGATTTATTGTCACGTGTACTGAGGTGCAGTGAAACGTATTGTACAGTCCAGACAGATCGTTCCATATGTCATGTGAGAGTACCTTTAACAAATGGGTGTTTAAGAAATGTACCTTTAAGAAATGGGTGATTCTCAGTGATGTCAGAGTGTGGGTGGAGCTGGGCTGCCTGTCAGCTTTTTACTTTCATTTAAGGCTGTTTGCTGCAGGGTGTGTTTTAGTTTCGTTTTCAGAGCTGGATAGCTGCAGTCACAGCCAGAAGGTATATTAGTCTCTCTCTGCAATCTAAAGACTGTAAATCAATCCTTTGATGATTTAAAACTAATAACTGCTCTCAGTAGTGACTTTAACTTAATGTGCTTTTGTTAAAAGTTTTTTTAAAAGTCTTATGGATGTGAAAAGGACAGTTTAAGGATTACTTAGTGTTGTATTCTTTGGGGGTTGTATTTGAATTAATGGTTGCTAAGATGTTCACTGTATGTTTTAAAAAGGTTAACTTGAGTTCATAGGATAACATTGTTTTGCTTTAAAAAATACTTTTCCATTTCTGCTGTACCACACCTGTAGAGTGGGCTGTGTGCTCCCCATACTACAATCTATTAAAAGTTGTGCGTCAGGTGAACTCCATGATACACTTTGGGGTTCTCTAAATCCTGGCCCATAACACATATATGAAAAACATAGGACATACCATTGATACACAAAGTAAATAGATACACATAGGCATCAGGTGAAGCATACGGAGTGTAGTGCGACAACTGTAGAGAAGATCTGTGGAGAGATCAGTTCAGTCCATAAGAGGGTCATTTCGGAGTCTGGTAACAACGGGGGAAGAAGCTGTTTTTGAATCTGTTAGTGTGTGTTTGCAGACCTTTGTATCTCCTGAGCGATGGAAGAAGTTGGAAGAAAGAGTAAGCTGG
Source organism: Scyliorhinus canicula (assembly GCF_902713615.1). NCBI lineage: Eukaryota > Metazoa > Chordata > Chondrichthyes > Carcharhiniformes > Scyliorhinidae > Scyliorhinus > Scyliorhinus canicula. Next base: position 185,467,957 of record NC_052150.1, on the reverse strand, counting down.
GTGGTAGGGGTCTTTGATTATGCTGCCCGCTTTCCCCAGGCAGCGGGAGGTGTAGACAGAGTCAATGGATGGGCGGTGTTCACGACGCTCTGTAGTTTCTTGCGGTCTTGGGCTGAGCGGTTGCCATACCAGGCTGTCATGCAGCCAGATAGGATGTAAAATAAAGATATCACAGAATTGTGCCACTGTCCCTGAGGTGCCAAGACCCCCCCCCCCCCCCCCCCCGGCGCCAAAAGGATAAAGGCTGCCAATGAACTGAAGGGGCTTACTTCTGAGCCAGTAATACATTTTTCACTCAAGCCCTTGGAGGGTAATGACCAGAGAACAAAATTGTGAATGACTGTATTGTACTTTCATACCCTGATGCAACCAGTGGAATCTATCATGGCACCAAAGACCTTGAGCATTAGAAAGAATTATTTTTGGCAGGAACATATATGTGCCAATCATTGCTAATGATACTGCCAGTGCTGCACTAGAGGGGGTGGTCGCGCACCACAGTGTTTTACCCTTCGCCAGCTCTTGTGTGGGATAAATGAATAATTGAATCTGAAATCCTTGTTAAATCCCAAATTATTTGATGACGGTCACCGCCCGAAAGATCAACTTGTCCATTTTCTGCACCGAGGCTGATAGACATGCCGACTGTTCCCAGCGCTTTCTGTTCTTGTTTTAGCTGATTCAGCTGCCTCTCAGTTCCTCAAGCCAGAGCAACCTTTCATAAATAGGCCATGTTGACTTGAACTGCTATTTTCTAAAGTGCATTTGATGGTAAAAGCATATTTAGCACTTCAGATCTACAGTCACCCTCAATTTTAAATGCCTGAAGATGTATTCAATTTGAGACAGTCTAATTTGTCCAACGATAAGATAAAAAAATGCAATGCTAATGATTCAATGTTCTGCTCCTAATTCACTCCAATTAAAAGAATGCCAAACAGAAAGCAATCTGAGTGACTTCAGGGGTACGTCTGGAGCCAGGCTGTCACCATCTAGTTTTGGACTGGACTGAGTGGGCTGCGTGGGAAATCCTCAAATGAAAACCAGACACCAAAAGCCTGTATTTAAAATGGAAGTCCATTTTGTTCCTGCTTACTTCTGTTTCTCATGATACATAAGCATCAGCTATTAGGGGTTTTCAGAGAATTCCACTTTCAGAAAAGAAGTCAATCAAACCACAATTCCGAAGATGAGTCATATTGGATTTGAAACGTTAACTCTGCTTCTCTCTCCACAAATGGTGAGTTTTCCCAGCACTTTCTGTTTTTATCCCACTTTCTGTTCCCCGCCCATTTTCAGATTTGGCAACACTCATTTGATCTTTTCTTCCTGGGTCGAATTTCTATTGTTTCAAGTAACTGATAAGATGGTCAGAGAACACGTTGACAATTATTCAGGACCTTTGTATCTTGGTAATGAAAGTGTCCGACATGGAAATACTCAATACTGGCATGCCAGCTATACACACCAGTTCGTTTTTTTAGAATTTCTTTTCAATTGTTCCAATTAAGTGGCAATTTTAGCATGGCCAATCCACCTACCCTGCACATTTTTGGGTTGTGGGGGCGAAACCCACACAAACATGAGGAGAATATGCAAACTCCACATGGACAGTGACCCAGAGCCGGCATCAAACCTGCGACCTCGGCGTCATGAGGCAGCAGGGCTAACCCACTGTACCACCGTGCTACCCTTTGCTACTGTTTTAGTCTAAGGCCCAGAGTTCTTTATTATCCAATGTAAAAGCCAGTCCAGGACTAAGATGTCATAAAGATGTCAATTTGTAAGTGTCATCAGCATTCCACTATTTATAGAACCCGTTATGTGATTTCCTGGTGCCTTTTACTGCATTCATTTTATATTCAAATTTTATGGGTCATTTTTAAAAAGGGCATTTTTTTTTGTCCATGGTAACTGGACTAGCCCCATATTCGTTATGGATGATGACGTTCACACTCAAAGATCTACAATTCAAGAGTTCTAGATTTATTAAAGAACATCACCGGAAAGTTGTTTACTGAGATATGTTACATCTCAGTGTTATAACTTGTTAGCCCCATAATCAAAATAATAGTTTTGGGGTATGCAAACAATTTAATCATTAGCAGTAAGGCCAAACATATTGTTGCAATGCATAGAGGAAATTCAAAGGAATGCAACCTCCTTGATGCCAGCAAGTCAGTTGTTCTCGCACTGAAACTGGATGTAAAAGTTGGAAAATGCAATTAAACTAGCTGAGAGTTATGGTAGTGCCGAAAGAAAGAACGTGCATTTAGTGCCTTTCATGACCTTTCAGGTGATCCCAAAATGCTTTAGAGCCAATAAAGTACCTTTGAAGGTAATCACTGTTGTAAAGTTCAGAAAACACAGCCGCTAATTTGTGTACAGCAAGGTCCCACAAATAACAAGACAATAATGACTTGGTAATCTGTTTTTCTGATGCCAATAATGAGGGGGTATAATTTTAAGGTGAGGGGTAGGAGGTTTAGAGGGGATTTGAGGGAAATATTTTCCACCCGGAGGGTGGTGGGTGTCTGGAATGCACTGCCTGGGAGGGCAGTAGAGGCGGGAAACCTCACAACTTTCAAAACGTACGTGGATGACCACTTGAAATGTCATAACGTTCAACGCTATGGGCCAAGTGCTGGAGAGTGGGATTAGTATCGATTTAGTGTAGTTTCGTCAGCTTGATGGGCCAAAGGGCCTCTTCTGTACTCTCTGACTCTGTGTTGGTTGAAGGATTATTCTTGAGCCTGAGAGTGGGAGAGAACTCCATCACTCCTCTTCAAACAGTGCCTTTGGATGTTTCATGTCCATCTGAGCAGGTAGATAGGATCGTGATCTGAAATACAGCTTCTCTGACAATGCAGCACTCCCTCAGTATTACACTGGCATTTCAGCTGGAATTATGTACTCATACCTCCAGAGTAGGATATGAACCCATGACTTTTTGACTCAAAGATAAAAGTGTTCCTTTTAGAGGTAAGGCTGTTAAACAGGTTGAAAAATATCTGAAAAGGAGAACAGTCAGTGATAGGGTTCTTGAACTAGCACAAGAGGGAAGTGTTGAGGAAAATTCCGCTGAGAAAAGTGATATTTGCAAGCCAGTCTCTCTCTCACTCACCCTCACACTTAAGTTGCTCATGCCTGGAGGAGTCAATGTTAATAGACTAAAACACTTTTAATATTGATGTCAGCACCACATTTACTTTCTCAATTCTAAAATTGAGCATGTCATTGAATTGGTGTGACCCCAATCAATTTAAATCCCGCTGCATTTGCTAAATGTGCCCATTGGGAAGATTGGTAAAAGTCCTTCCCTGGAGCAATTGCATTTACATTGGGATTGTCACAGGCTGCGCAAAACCTACACTTCAGGAACCAAAGGCATCAACGTGGAGGTAAAAGGACTGAAAAGTTGGGTAAAGGTTGGATGTGGAATGAGATGAAGCAAAGGAAGATCAGGGCAAATGCAGTCTAAAACTAGACAGAAAGTTCTGGAAATACACAAGAGATCAACCTGCAAAGTGATACATTTTGGATCCAAAGGATTACTTTGTCTTTTTTCTTTACAGATGCGAATTGATATACTGTGGATTTCCAGACCCTTCTGACCCCATACTCTCATGTTTAATGTCTTCTCAACTCCAAGATATGTTAACACCTTGGAATAAAATGTAGAGTTTGATTAGAAGAATCATTTAGATCCAAAACATTAACTCTGTTTCGCTTCCTAAATGTTGCCAGACCTGCTGAGTTTATTCAGCACTTATCTGTTTTGTTGCAGAATTCCAGCACCCGTAGCATTATGCTTGTATTGACTATAGAATGTACTGCTACATATTTTTGTCTTTGGAGGGCGGCACAGTGGCACAGTGGTTAGCACTGGGACTATGGCACTGAGGACCCAGGTTCGAATCCTGGCCCTGGCCACTGTCCGTGTGGAGTTTGCACATTCTCCCCATGTCTGCGTGGGTTTCACCCCCATAACCCAAAGATGTGCTGGTTAGGTGGATTGGCCACACTAAATTAGGGCAGCACGGTAGCACAAGTGACAAGCACTGTGGCTTCACAGCGCCAGGGTCCCAGGTTCGATTCCCCACCGGGTCACTGCCTGTGCGGAGTCTGCACGTTCTCCCGTGTCTGCGTGGGTTTCCTCCGGGTGCTCCGGTTTCCTCCCACATTCCAAAGACGTGCAGGTTAGGTGGATTGGCCATGATAAATTGCCCTTAGTGTCCAAAAAGGTTAGAAGGGGCTATTGGGTTACGGGGATAGAGTGGAAGTGAGGGCTTAAGTGGGTTGGTGCATACTTGGTGGGCCGAATGGCTTCCTTCTGCACTGTATGTTCTATGTTCTAAATTGCCCCTTAATTGGCCAAAAAATTAATTGGGTAATCTAATTTTTTTTTTTAATGTTGTCTTTGGGGATGTTGAATGTTCCTATTTTTGAGAATTTAATCGCTGTGGATTTATTTTGCTTTTTGCCTTGATCAGCAGGGGTATGGAGATTTGTGTAGTTAAATGACATAGGAGAACTGTCCATAATCAGAATAACGTTAAATGAAGTTGAGGAATAAGTTCAGTAATTAATAAAAAGTCAAAATATAAACAGCAATAACACTAATAATGACAGCACAGTGACAAAGTGGTTATCACTGCTGCCTCACAGCTCCAGAGACCCAGATTCAATTCTGACCTCAGGTGACTGTGTGGAGTCTGCACGTTCTCCCCGTGTCTGCACGGGTTTCGTCCGGGTGCTCCGGTTTCCTCCCACAGTCCAAAGGTGTGCAGGTTAGGTGGATTGGCGATGCTAAATTGGCCCTAAGCGGGCAGCACGGTGGCACAGTGGTTAGCATTGCTGCCACACGGCGCCCAGGTCACAGGTTCAATCACGGCTCTGGGTCACTTTCCATGTGGAGTATGCACATTAGAAAATGCAGTGCAGCAGGAGGCCATTCGGCCCATCGAGTCTGCACCGACCCACCTAAGCCCTCACTTCCACCCTATCCCCATAACCCAATAACCCCTCCTAACCTTTTTGGTCTATCAGGGCAATTTATCATGGCCAATCCACCTAACCTGTATGTCTTTGGACTGTGGGAGGAAACCAGAGCACCTGGAGGAAACCCACGCAGACATGGGGAGAACGTGCAGACTCCGCACAGACAGTGACCCAGTTGGGAATCGAACCTGGGACACTGGCGCTGTGAAGCCACAGTGCTATTCACATATGCTATCATTTTCCTCATGTTTGTGTGGGTTCGCCCACACAACCCAAAGATGTGCAGGGTAGGTCAACTGGCCACGCTAAATTGCCCCTTAATTGGAAAAAATGAACTGCGTATCTAAAAAATGTTTAAATTGTTTTTTAAAATTGCCCCTAAGTGCCCAAAGGTTAGGTGGAGCTATGATAAATAGAGCAGGGAAGTAGGCCTAAGTGGGGTGCTCTTTCGGAGGGTTGATGCAGATTCGATGGGCCAAATCCCTTCCTTCTGCACTGTAGGGATTCTATGATCATAATAATAAAGACTAACATAGAACATAGAACAGTACAGCACAGAACAGGCCCTTCGGCCCTCGATGTTGTGCCGAGCAATGATCACCCTACTCAAACCCACGTATCCACCTTATACCCGTAACCCAATAACCCTTAACCTTACTTTTTTAGGACACTACGGGCAATTTAGCATAGCCAATCCACCTAACCCGCACATCTTTGGACTGTGGGAGGAAACCGGAGCACCCGGAGGAAACCCACGCACACACAGGGAGGACGTGCAGACTCCGCACAGACAGTGACCCAGCCGGGAATCGAACCTGGGACCCTGGAGCTGTGAAGCATTTATGCTAACCACCATGCTACCGTGCTGCCCAACCTTTTTTCTTTATGTATGTTTTTTATTGGGTTTTTGAACAAAGTATATTTACCATTATGTACACAGAATAAATAGAGCACACACAAAATAAAACAAAAACAAAAAATAAAATATTATTCACTAGCTCAACAACAGCAACTCCACAATTGAAAATATTATTTTTAACACATAAGTAGGCATCTGTTTGTGTGGGTGGGGGAACTGGGGAGATACATATACATTTGGGTGCCGGAGAAACAATTACAGATGGTAATACGTGAATGGATCTGGTGTTTGGTGTTGTCACTTGCTTCTCCCGGACGAATTTCGCTGCCGTTGTTGTCTCGTGTTCACCTCTGCTTCAGCCGTTCGTCCCGTCTTTCGCCCGTATTCTTCTTCCTCTCTGTTCCTGTATCATTCCGGCTATCATTCCCTTGCCTACCCCCCCCCCCCCCCCTCTATTGTTCCCTGTCCCCTCCCCCCTTCTGACCCCTTCCCCTTCTCCTGTGGTTTCCTCAGACTAACCTGAAGATTTCCCAGCATCCATATACCTGTGTGTGGACTAATTCGATTGGCTGCCCTACCCCATTCACAGTAATTCTTGTTATCTTCCATTCCATATCAACTTTGAACTCAAAAAGAGACTTCAGAAACCCACATTACCATTTTTTTTTACACCGCACCCACAACGTAAATCGTCTTGGCGCTAATGTTGGGGGATTTACACTACCTTTGAACGGTGATAGTTGATCCCAGAGATCTGTCACTCGACTTTCACAGCTCCCCTAAGCTTTCACAGTCACGAGCCCTGTCTCCGGTTTTAACGAATGAATAATTAATTTGGGAGAATACTGCCTAATGATTTTTAAGCGACACTGTGGCAGGGCACCATGACGGCTTCCAGTGACTCTGGGGGTTGATGCAAAACAGATACTCAACTGGCGCCTGGGCGTCATTACCTACAATTAAAATAATTGTTGCCTATCCAGTTCCTGCATTCCCCCGAGGCAACTCTGAGACCGATCGCCTCTTTCACATCGTTGCGCGGGGTATCTCTCTGGGCGCATCAATGGACACAATCTCCACTCTATGCGAGATTCTCAGAGCAGCTACAATAGAGATGTGTGATCTTAATTTGGAACTTAAATACAGTGAAGTTAGTGAAGAGACTACATTGTTCCATTATGTCGGATTACCACTTCTATTCCTTACATATGGAATTAGGAAAGTTTGTAACATTAGAATTACTTTCTAAGTATAGCCTTCTCTCATAAATCAAACGCACTTTGCGTACAAATATATCTATGAAATAGTCAAGCTCCCAGTCCTCACCCTTGATAATTATAAGAATCAAATGTTCTTCAGCAAAATGCCGTCTTTTAAAATATATCTGTTCGTGGACTTTCAGATGTTCTCCAATTGTATTAAATATATGTTTGAAAATGGTACCCTTCCTGTTTCCAAAATAAACACATGTCTAGATGTTTTCTAGATGGTTCTGAAACAACTCACCTCTTTTCTGTCTGCCAAGGTGAAATCTCACCTTCATCTTTCCCACATTACAAATGTTGGCTACGCTATTAACACTTCATTGGATGCAAAGTGTTTGGCTTGGGCCAGCTGTCATGAAAGGCGCTATTGAAATGCAGGTCTTTTATACTGGGCGACCTTCAGCAGTACTTCAGATTTGAAATTTCCATGGCCATCCCATATTACCATTTCCTATGTTACTACACTGCTTATCAGTTCATAAATTCATATTAAGTTCAAATAAATTCAGATGTGGAGATTAGGAGGATTTGACATACTAAATTTCAACTCAGTGTACAAAGATGTGCAGGTTAGGTGGGGTTACGCCATTACAGGGGTAGGGTGGAAGAGTGGGCCTAGGTAGGCTGCTGTTTTGGAAGGTGGGTGCCGACTCACTGAGCCAATTGACTTCTTTTTTAAAAATAAATTTAGTATACCCAATTCGTTTTATTCAATTAAGGGGCAATTTAGCGTGACCAATCCACCTACTCTGCACATCTTTGGGTTGTGGGGGCGAAACCCACGCAAACACGGGGAGAATGTGCAAACTCCACACGGACAGTGACCCAGAGCCAGGATCGAACCTGAGACCTCGGCGCTGTGAGGCAGCAGTGCTAAACACTGCACTGCCCTTCGATTGAGCTTCTTCTGCACTGTATGGATTCTAAGGATCTTCCTTTGGAGAATGGCTGCATATTTTATGATTATTGGACTTACCGAGGTGTATAGTTGTGTATTTTGTGAATGTCAAGGTGGTGTATATAGCTGTATACTTTGTGAGGGTCATGTATATGGCTGTATATTTTATGAAGATGGAGTATATAGCTGTATATTTTATGAAGATGGAGCATATAGCTGTATATTTTGTGGAGTGGAGTATATATCTGTATATTTTATGAAGATGGAGTATATAGCTGTATATTTTGTGAAGGTGGAGGATATAGCTGTACATTTTGTGAAGGTGGAGGATATAGCTGTGTATTTTGTGAGGGTGGAGTATATAGCTGTATATTTGTGAAGGTGGAGGATATAGCTGTATATATTGTGGGGTGGAGTATATAGCTGTGTATTTTATGAAGATGGAGTCAATAGCTGTATATTTTGTGGGGTGGAGTATATAGCTGTGTATTTTATGAAGATGGAGTCAATAGCTGTATATATTGTGGGGTGGAGTATATAGCTGTGTATTTTGTGAGGGTGGAGTATATAGCTGTATATTTGTGAAGGTGGAGGATATAGCTGTATATATTGTGGGGTGGAGTATATAGCTGTGTATTTTGTGATGGTGGAGTATATAGCTGTATATTTGTGAAGGTGGAGTATATATCTGTATATTTTCTGCAAGTGGAGGAGATAGCTTTATATTTTGTGAGGGTTGAGTATGTAGCTGCATTGTTTGTAAAGGTGGAGTATATCGCTGTATATTTTGTGATGGTGCAGTCTGTAGACGTATATTTTGTGAGCATAGAGTATATATATGTATATTTTGTGTGGGTGGACTATGCACCTGTATATTTTGTGGGGTGGAGAAATTAGCTGCATATTTTGTGGGGTGGAGTATTTAGCAGTATATTTTGTGAGGTAGGAGTATATAGCTGTTTATTTTATGAAGATGGAGTATATAGCTGTATATTTCGTGACGATGGGCTATATAACTGTATATTTTGTGGGATGGGGTATTTAGCTGTATATTTTCGGGCGGGGTGTATATAGATGTATAATTTGTGCTGGTGGAGTATATAGCAGTATATTTTGTGAAAGTTGGGTATATAGCTCTATATTTTGTGAAGGTGGGGTATGTAGCTGTATATTTTGTGAAGATGGAGTATATACCTGTATATTTTCTGAATGTTAAGGTGGAGTATATACCTGTATGTTTTCTGAATGTGAAGGTGGAGTATATACCTGTATATTTTCTGAATGTGAAGGTGGAGTATATACCTGTATATTTCCTGAATGTGAAGGCGGAATATATATCTGTATATTTTCTGAATGTGAGGGTGGAGTATACACCTGTATATTTTCTGAATGTGAAGGTGGAGTACATACCTGTATATTTTCTGAATGTGAAGGTGGAATATATATCTGTATATTTTCTGAATGTGAAGGTGGAGTATATACCTGTATATTTTCTGAATGTGAAGGTGGAGTATATACCTGTATATTTTCTGAATGTGAAGATGGAGTACATACCTGTATATTTTCTGAATGTGAAGGTGGAGTATATACCTGTATATTTTGTCAATGTGAAGGTGGAGTATATACCTGTATATTTTCTGAATGTGAAGGTGGAGTATATACTGTACATTTTGTGAAGCTGGAATATGTAGGTGTATATTTTGTCAATGTGAAGGTGGAGTATGTAGCTGTATATTTTGTCAATGTGAAGGTGGAGTATGTTGCTGTATATTTTGTCAATGTGAAGGTGGAGTATGTAGCTGTATATTTTGTCAATGTGAAGGTGGGGTATGTAGCTGTATATTTTGTCAATGTGACGGACGAGTATGTAGCTGTATATTTTGTCAATGTGAAGTTGGGGTATGTAGCTGTATATTTTGTCAAGGTGAAGGTGGAGTATGTGACTGTATATTTTGTCAATGTGAAGATGGTGTATATAGCTGTATATTTTGTCAATGTGAAGGTGGGGAATGTAACTGTATATTTTGTCAATGTGAAGGTGGAGTATTTAGCTGTATATTTTGTCAATGTGAAGGTGGAGTATGTAGCTGTATATTTTGTCAATGTGAAGGTGGAGTATGTTGCTGTATATTTTGTCAATGTGAAGGTGGAGTATGTAGCTGTATATGTTGTCAATGTGAAGGTGGAGTATGTAGCTGTACATTTTGTCAATGTGAAGGTGTAGTATGTAACTGTATATTTTGTCAATGTGAAGGTGGAGTATGTAGCTGTATATTTTGTCAATGTGAAGGTGGGGTATGTAGCTGTATATTTTGTCAATGTGAAGGTGGAGTATGTAGCCGTATATTTTGTCAATGTGAAGGTGGAGTATGTAGCTGTATATTTTGTCAATGTGAAGGTGGAGTATGTTGCTGTATATTTTGTCAATGTGAAGGTGGGGTATGTAGCTGAATATTCTGTCAATGTGATGGTGGAGTATGTAACTGTATATTTTGTCAATGTGAAGGTGGAATATGTTGCTGTATATTTTGTCAATGTGAAGGTGGGGTATGTAGCTGTATATTTTGTCAATGTGCAGGTGGAGTATGTAGCCGTATATTTTGTCAATGTGAAGGGAGAGTATGTAGCTGTATATTTTGTCAATGTGACGGAGGACTATGTAGCTGTACATTTTGTCAATGTGAAGGTGGAGTATGTAGCCGTATATTTTGTCAATGTGAAGGTGGAGTATGTAGCTGTATATTTTGTCAATGTGATGGTGGAGTATGTAGCTGTATATTTTGTCAATGTGAAGATGGAGTATGTTGCTGTATATTTTGTCAATGTGAAGGTGGAGTATGTAGCTGAATATTTTGTCAATATGAAGGTGGAATATGTTGCTGTATATTTTGTCAATGTGAAGGTGAGGTATGTAACTGTATATTTTGTCAATGTGAAGGTGGAGTATGTAGCTGTATATTTTGTCAATGTGATGGTGGAGTATGTAGCTGTATATTTTGTCAATGTGAAGATGGAGTATGTTTCTGTATATTTTGTCAATGTGAAGGTGGAGTATGTAGCTGTATATTTTGTCAATGTGAAGGTGGAGTATGTTGCTGTATATTTTGTCAATGTGAAGGTGGGGAATGTAACTGTATATTTTGTCAATGTGAAGGTGGAGTATTTAGCTGTATATTTTGTCAATGTGAAGGTGGAGTATGTAGCTGTATATTTTGTCAATGTGAAGGTGGAGTATGTTGCTGTATATTTTGTCAATGTGAAGGTGGGGTATGTAGCTGAATATTCTGTCAATGTGATGGTGGAGTATGTAACTGTATATTTTGTCAATGTGAAGGTGGAATATGTTGCTGTATATTTTGTCAATGTGAAGGTGGGGTATGTAGCTGTATATTTTGTCAATGTGAAGGTGGAGTATGTAGCCGTATATTTTGTCAATGTGAAGGTGGAGTATGTAGCTGTATATTTTGTCAATGTGATGGTGGAGTATGTAGCTGTATATTTTGTCAATGTGAAGATGGAGTATGTTGCTGTATATTTTGTCAATGTGAAGGTGGAGTATGTAGCTGAATATTTTGTCAATGTGAAGGTGGAATATGTCGCTGTATATTTTGTCAATGTGAAGGTGAGGTATGTAACTGTATATTTTGTCAATGTGAAGGTGGAGTATGTAGCTGTATATTTTGTCAATGTGATGGTGGAGTATGTAGCTGTATATTTTGTCAATGTGAAGATGGAGTATGTTTCTGTATATTTTGTCAATGTGAAGGTGGAGTATGTAGCTGTATATTTTGTCAATGTGAAGGTGGAGTATGTTGCTGTATATTTTGTCAATGTGAAGGTGGAGTATGTAGCTGTATATTTTGTCAATGTGAAGGTGGGGTATGTAGCTGTATATTTTGTCAATGTGACGGACGAGTATGTAGCTGTATATTTTGTCAATGTGAAGTTGGGGTATGTAGCTGTATATTTTGTCAATGTGAAGGTGGAGTATGTGTATATTTTGTCAATGTGAAGATGGTGTATATAGCTGTATTTTTGTCAATGTGAAGGTGGGGAATGTAACTGTATATTTTGTCAATGTGAAGGTGGAGTATTTAGCTGTATATTTTGTCAATGTGAGGGTGGAGTATGTAGCTGTATATTTTGTCAATGTGAAGGTGGAGTATGTTGCTGTAAATTTTGTCAATGTGAAGGTGGAGTATGTAGCTGTATATGTTGTCAATGTGAAGGTGGAGTATGTAGCTGTACATTTTGTCAATGTGAAGGTGTAGTATGTAACTGTATATTTTGTCAATGAGAAGGTGGAGTATGTAGCTGTATATTTTGTCAATGTGGAGGTGGAGTATGTAGCTGTATATTTTGTCAATGGGAAGTTGGGGTATGTAGCTGTATATTTTGTCAATGTGATGGTGGAGTATGTAGCTGTATATTTTGTCAATGTGAAGGTGGAGTATGTCGTGTAGATTTTGTCAATGTGAAGGTGGAGTATGTAGCTGTATATTTTGTCAATGCGAAGGGGGAGTATGTAGCTGTATATTTTGTCAATGTGAAGGTGGGGTATGTAGCTGAATATTCTGTCAATGTGATGGTGTAGTATGTAACTGTATATTTTGTCAATGTGAAGGTGGGGTATGTAGCTGTATATTTTGTCAATGTGACGGTGGAGTATGTAGCTGTATATTTTGTCAATGTGAAGGTGGAGCATGTAGCTGTATATTTTGTCAATGTGAAGTTGGAGTATGTTGCTGTATATTTTGTCAATGTGACGGAGGACGATGTAGCTGTATATGTTGTCAATGTGAAGGTGGAGTATGTAGCTGTATATTTTGTCAATGTGATGGTGGAGTATGTAGCTATATATTTTGTCAATGTGAAGGTGGAGTATGTTGTGTAGATTTTGTCAATGTGAAGGTGGAGTATGTAGCTGTATATGTTGTCAATGTGAAGGTGGAGTATGTAGCTGTACATTTTGTCAATGTGAAGGTGTAGTATGTAACTGTATATTTTGTCAATGTGAAGGTGGGGTATGTAGCTGTATATTTTGTCAATGTGGAGGTGGAGTATGTAGCTGAATATTCTGTCAATGTGATGGTGGAGTATGTAACTGTATATTTTGTCAATGTGAAGGTGGGGTATGTAGCTGTATATTTTGTCAATGTGAAGGTGGGGTATGTAGCTGTATATTTTGTCAATGTGAACGTGGGGTATGTAGCTGTATATTTTGTCAATGTGGAGGTGGAGTATGTAGCTGTATATTTTGTCAATGTGAAGGTGGGGTATGTAACTGTATATTTTGTCAATGTGAAGGTGGAGTATGTTGCTGTATATTTTGTCAATGTGACGGAGGACGATGTAGCTGTATATTTTGTCAATGTGAAGGTGGAGTATGTAGCTGTATATTTTTTCAATGTGAACGTGGGGTATGTAGCTGTATATTTTGTCAATGTGAAGGTGGAGTATGTTGCTGTATATTTTGTCAATGTGACGGAGGACGATGTAGCTGTATATTTTGTCAATGTGAAGGTGGGGTATGTAGCTGTATATTTTGTCAAGTTAAGGTGGAGTATGTAGCTGTATATTTTGTCAATGTGAAGGTGGAGTATATTGCTGTATATTTTGTCAATGTGAAGGTGGACTATGTTGCTGTATATTTTGTCAATGTGACGGAGGACGATGTAGCTGTATATTTTGTCAATGTGAAGGTGGGGTATGTAGCTGTATATTTTGTCAAGTTAAGGTGGAGCATGTAGCCGTATATTTTGTCGATGTGAAGGTGGAGTATGTAGCTGTATATTTTGTCAATGTGAAGTTGGGGTATATAGCTGTATATTTTGTCAATGTGAAGGTGGAGTATGTTGCTGTATATGTTGTCAATGTGAAGGTGGAGTCTGTAGCTGTATATTTTGTCAATGTGAAGGTGGAGTATGTAGCTGTACATTTTGTGAAGGTGGAATATGTTGCTGTATATTTTGTCAATGTGAAGGTGGAATATGTAGCTGTATATTTTGTCAATGTGAAGGAGGACTATGTAGCTGTACATTTTGTCAATGTGAAGGTGGAGTATGTAGCTGTATATTTTGTCTATGTGAAGGTGGAGTATGTAGCTGTATATTTTGTGAATGTGAAGATGGGGTATGTAGCTGTATAGTTTGCCAATGTGAAGGTGGAGTATGTAGCTGAATATTCTGTCAATGTGAAGGTGGGGTATGTAACTGTATATTTTGTCAATGTGAAGGTGGAGTATGTAGCTGTATATTTTGTCAATGTGGAGGTGGGGTATGTAGCTGTATATTTTGTCAATGTGAAGATGGAGTATGTAGCTGTATATTTTGTCAATGTGAAGATGGAGTATGTAGCTGTATATTTTGTCAATGTGAAGGTGGAGTATGTAGCTGTATATTTTGTCAATGTGGAGGTGGGGTATGTAGCTGTATATTTTGTCAATGTGAAGGTGGAGTATGTAGCTGAATATTTTGCCAATGTGATGGTTGAGTATGTAGTATAATATTTTGTCAATGTGAAGGTGGAGTGTATTGCTTTACATTTTGTCAATGTGAACGTGGAGTATATAGCTGTACATTTTGTCAATGTGAATGAGAATATAGCTGTATATTGTGTGTGAAATCCTGAAGCAGAATGGTTTGAATGGAATGCAATTGGGTGGAACATTCGTCATTTTCGAATTTCAATCCAAACTGCGACAAATAGGCAGCAATTGTAAAAGGTTCTAAGGTTTCATAGTCGGCGCCTGAATTCTCTTTTTTTAAAGACTTTATGAAGTACAATTGTGAATGTCATTTCTTTTTTGTGTTAAAATATTCTGTGGGAACTGGCTAAATGACACACACATTTGGTTCAATACTTTGCTTTCAAAGTGGAGATATCACATGCGATAGGTCTAAGGGCTTTGTCTTTTGATGGCCTGAGACGGTATACCAACAAAGTAATTAACATATCACTGACAATATTCCATTGGGTTGATACTGATCACAATCGGTGGTGTTTACAGCGTATTGTTTTGAGGCTGATAATTGACTGTCAGTTGCTCTCTCTGTCGTCTCTGTGGCGCCGGGTGTCTTTTGATTGCTAATTTAACTTAACTGTCTGCAGCTCCTCCTCCCGTAAGACACAAAAAACACACACTCTGCCTCTCCAGCCTGACGTGAACTCCCCATTCCCCACACAAACAGCGCCTGCTATATCCGGCAGCTATGCAAGGTACCCTGAAACTTCTGCACTCCTTTCACATTGACTATTTAAACTGCATCACAGCAATGCCGTATAATCTCTCCAGGGACGGATCCTCGAGTCCAGAATCCAGTCTTACGATGGAAATGCACAAGGTTTTAAAAAAAAGAAGTAACGTTTCCTTGCATTGATTTTAAAAGCAAATTGGGGGGAAAAGCGGAGTGCTTGATTGAAGGATCTGGGATGTTGCGGTTCATTGCTGAACCGACACTGGGCATTATGTTTCAGGATAATGAATCATAATGATGTGTAGACAGGCGGTATTCATACCCACTGTCTCAAACTTCACCAACAAGGTGGAGTCTGTATTCAATGATAGTCATTACATTTCACACAACATTAAAGTAAAGGTTACATTCCCCCCCCCCCCCCCCCCATCCTACATCCTACATGTTTCCATATATATCTCCTACCTATTCCATTCTAACCCTGTTAAGTGTTCAAATACACCGTGTTGGCACGTCCAGTTTGAACCGAAAGCTATTATTTGACCATTTAAAAAATAGCCCTTTTCAAATCGATGCTGCATTGTTTCCACGCTAATTATTACAAACATTTCCCGATGATATGCAAGTTTTTCTTTAATTACAGTTCTTATGCAATTCTTACACAATTCCAGAGAGGGTTGAAATGAGATTTGTTTTCTGGGAGAAGGTTAGGAATGGGATGTGAAATTATTCTGCTGCGGATTTTTAATATATATATATATAGGAAAGTTCCCTGGGGAGAGCTGGAGTATGAATTAACCTGTGTGTGTTTGTGGGGGGAGGGGGGGGGGATGTGATTGACAGGATAAAAGATCCACTCACCAACTGGTCTTCAAGAGCAACGTTACCTCGGAAACGGGCAGAACCAATCACTGGGGGCTTGGGGGGCGGGATGTAACCGCCCCTGTGTCCGGTCCATCCATTCCCGTCTCCAGCTCCAGATTCTGGGGCGGGGCCATTGGATATCTCAGAGATCTGACAGGTTATGTGCAGGGATAAGGGCGGGGCGATTGCATGCAAGTGGGTGGGGTTGCTAGCATTGAGAGCGGGGAGGTATTGAGTGGGGCAGCGTTAAAGCTGCGCCTTGGAGGGGGAGGGGAAAGACTGAATGTTGCAGTGTCTGCTTTTAAAAAGCAGGGAGAGAGGATTGAGAGGGAGTGAAACCAACCAGCATCCACGGCAAGTCGGCTGCCACGCTCTCTATGGAGCTTGTGTTGTGACTAACAGTAGCAGGAGGGACACATTCACCCATCACGTCCCCAGCGGAACGGCCAGAGAGGCTGGGAAAAGAGTGCTTGGCAGGAGAATCGGGCTGTGGAAGTAGACTTGGGGGAGGGGGGGAAACGGTGGAAAAATATAGTACAACTTAAATGGATCGCCATCCCAATCTCATCTCGATTTGGTTACAGCTGGAACTGTGTGCGATGGCCATCCTCTTGACTAAAGGTGAGTGAAGGTTGAGAGAGGTGAACAGTGTACAGCCCATACACCTTCATTCACCCCGGGAGTCCTCAGCGTGAAAGTCCTCATCCCTTCACCATTTAGCCCCGAAGCCTTCTGAACTCATTCTCTTCTGAATAAATGCAGAGAGCCAGTCTGTGCTCTGCACCCTGTGCAATCCTGGCATTGCCATTATTGTAACACAGCCGCTGGTAACACACATTTCCTCTCGCTTGTCCTGGCACTTCATTGCCCTCCATTGATGTAAGTAGACCTAAGGGGCACGCGGTTGTCAAAATGTTTTTGTAAGCCGCCCTTAATGAATTTCTAAACGCTAAGAGCAAAAGGACCAGGTTCCCTCTTAAAAGGTTACAGGGTCGCCTGAAGCGGATTAGAAAAAAAGTCCATGAACTCTTTTTTTAAGAAGTAAAAAAAGTTCATGATTCCTCTCGGGAGGATGGACGGATAATTATTGAGAATCTACAACTTGACCCTCGATTGACAATCCTCAAATATATCTTTAAATGAAGCATTCGCTCTGAATTCTCGGGCCTATGTTAGTTTTTTTTGGCTTGTACAGCGGCAGGCGGTGGGGAATGCAAGTTATAAGAGATTTCACTTCCAGTCTTTTTTTTTTAAAAAATCTGGGGGAGATTTTGGCTGTTTGGCTGTGACTGATGTGCTGCCCTGATTTAACAGCGCTGCAAGTTGGGTTCATTGTTTTGTTTATTCATTAATTTTTATTTTTGGTACAAACCTGTAATTAACCCAGATAAGAAGCCCTGTCGTCAGCAGCTGGGTCTTTCTAACAGCATCAAAGGGCAGAGTTTGGGAGTGATCCAGACTGATGATGAGGAGCCACCGATACTGAAACTATGTGCCTGATAATGATATAATTAGGGGATCAGTCTCCTACCAGTTCACATCAAAAGCTTACATTTTAAAGGAAAAAAGTCTGTAGTGTCTCCTGTAGCCGTGTTGGCGGAGTGCAAACTTGATTTTTAAAAGCTCCCCCATATTTAGTAAAGATAGAATGAATGGCTGTTTTATGAGTTGTATCAAACTGTTTAATTTTGGTCTAAAGAGTTTTCAAGGCTGACTTTTTCTTTTTTGTTATATTGAGTAAAATTTGCAAACTGGACCGCTCTAAAGTTCGCCACAAGAACTAGGAACAGGAGTAAATCCGTTCGGTCAATAAGTTTTACATCTAAGGGAAGTTTGAACGTAGGACCGTAACTAATGTATCCACATTAGTAATCTTACACAGCCTATCCTTCACCTTCCATTAGTCCGGAGTCATTAAGCGCTGGGAAGTTGCTCTTCGGGGTCTGTTAACGTTAAGAGCTGAGCTTAGGTGGCTGAAACCTGATCGCTTTCAGGCGAATATGGCAAGGTTTCTTAGCCCTGCTGCGTACAAAGAGAAGTTTTAAAAAGTAATTTCTCAGAGGCAGAATCTATTAAGATTTTTAATACGAGAGAGATGCCGTGGATATTTTTTAGGCTTGTTACTAGTCGGAGAGGCTCCTGCAAGGCCACGGTTTAATATTAAAAGTTTATTTTTGTTTGTGAAATCTCTCTTGGCGTTTTTCCTCCCATCACAAACCAGCTTGTATGTAAAGCCAGAACGATCGAGCCTGCTGACTTTTAAGATGTTGCACTTTTTTTTTTGGTGTGTGTAAATAAGTTTCCATTTGGCAAACAAACCACTAATTATAAGCTTCATGGCTGCTGTTTTAGAATGCTGCCTGAGAGGCTTTTCTGTAGCAATGGTCTGAAAGAAAAGCTCTTTTGTGTTCTTTCTATATCTGCTTCGCTTTCCACTTTGAAAATAACTGGTTTCGAAGGCCCATGCAGTTTTTATAAAGTGCTGTGTTGTGGGTGTGAATAATTCTCAGCTTTGAAGGACTGGAGTGGTTGACTTTCAAATGGTCTGCCATTTGATTGGAAATTTCTTGATCAGCAGACTTCATCCCGGTCAATGTTTTTTTTGCCAGTGTTATTGTGTTTTCCAGGTCGGCTGATGTGGGTGGGGAAAAAAGCTTTAGGTTTAATAACTTAAGCATACTGGGGTGCTTTTGGAAACATGGCTCCAGGAGCTGGAAGGAGTAACCTACTAATTATCAACTTTCTTGTGAGCTCAAGTCAAAAAGTACACATCAGCATTTGAGAATCTTGTCTCTTGCTGTGCAGCCAATTAATAATTCATGTTCCAATTGATTGGTCAAGTCTGATCAGAAATGAACTTATTTCCCCCCTTTTTTTTAACTTTTAGGTGAAATTAGATGCTACTGTGATGCATCTAACTGTGTGGCAACGGGTTATATGTGCAAGTCGGAACTGTCTGCGTGTTTTTCAAGGCTCCTGGACCCCCAGAACACGAACTCTCCTTTAACTCACGGATGCTTAGACACTGTTTCGAATTCAGCAAACATCTGCCGTGCCAAAAGATCCCAGAATCACACAGGGACCTGGCCCATGTTGGAGTGCTGTCACGAGGATATGTGCAATTATAGAGGGCTGCAAGACGTTCTTTCACATCCTGGGAGTGATGGCTCTGGTAAGAGAGCTTTCGCTGTTAAATCTCTGCCTGATCTATAAGGCGATGACAGCCAAGACTTTGGATGGCTGGTATTGATTTTGTTAATGTAATTAGAGACACAGGGCGGGAATGGCAAGATCACGAGCTGAATCTTGAGCGGTAAGATATTATGTGTCTCTGCTAACATTAGAGGACCAGTAAAAGGTTTTCCCTCTTAAGTATTTTGTTGTCTTTCAGGGGAAGCAAATTAGATTAAAGTGAAAGGGTTTCCTGGATTTTGGTTTATTGAACCTCAGTGCAATCTTACTTGTCTTGTTCTGTTTGTTATTAAAACTTTGGAGGTAATAGGAACACGAGTGTGTAACCTCCTAAATGCTTAATTGATTATGGCGTAGATATACCAGTTGATTAGAGATGATTTGATTTTTGAAGTGTTTTAATGTAATATAATAAAATATGGTTGTAGCAGCAATCTTTTAATGACTCCCTGGACTTGTTGGGTCTTCCGACAATAAAGGGCTGTAAAATGATTTATACTGAGATAAGATATAGGAGCAGAAATAGGCCACTCGGCCCATCGAGTCTGCTCCGCCATTCAATCATGGCTGATATTTTTCTCATCCCCCGTTCTCCTGCCTTATCCCCATAACCCCTGATCCCCTTATAAATCAATGCAAAAAGTCAGTTGCTTGTTAAGGGTACTAATTCTGCTCACTCTTACACTTTTTTTTCCTGTTTCTTCTCTCCCCGTCTTAGATCAGGGAACCCGGTATCATCTGGATTCCAGTAAGAACCTGATCTCCAGGGTGCAAGAACTCACTTCCTCGAAGGAGCTCTGGTTTAGGGCAGCAGTGATCGCCGTGCCCATTGCGGGTGGGCTCATCCTAGTTTTGCTGATCATGCTGGCCTTGCGCATGCTGCGCAGCGAGAACAAAAGACTTCAGGACCAGCGGCGGCAGATGTTGTCTCGTTTGCATTACAGTTTCCATGGCCACCACTCCAAGAAGGGGCAGGTGGCGAAGTTAGACTTGGAGTGTATGGTACCTGTGACTGGCCAGGAGAACTGCTGTATGACCTGTGATAAAATCAGGCACTCCGACCTCAGTAACGATAAGCTTCTCTCTCTGGTTCACTGGGGAATGTACAGCAGACACGGAAAGCTAGAGTTTGTATGACCCCCCCACCCCTCTTGAGTTTTAACTGGGAGCCGCTCGTGGTTCGATTCTGCTGGACAAGTGCACTTTATGTGAAAAGACAATCATGGACTCACCGAGAACTGTAATTTATATTAAAAACAAAAGACTGCAAAGGTTGAACAAGGGACCCGGTTTTAAATATTCTACACGTTTTAGAGTCCTTGCCTCTGTGAAGGTTTCTGAGATTTCTCATTTGCACACTTTGTATAAGGATGAATTCTACACTTGTTTCTAGAAACAGCTCCGATAGCTCGGAGAGAGGGGGAAACAAAAGGAAAAGATTGATTTTTTTTGTTTTTGTTTTTGAGCTGGCAAAAATGGAGAAAAACTGATGTATACTTAGTGCTCCTGCTCTTTATATGTTTCCTGTTCCAATTATTGTACAGATCTGAAAATATATTTTTTCTCTAATTCTGATCAGGTATCCTAGTTTTATTGTAGATGAAAATCCCAATTAAATGCATTCTTTGGAGGACTAGCTCTAATATTTTATTTACAGTCAGGGGATTTCTCGTTCGATAGAATCAATTTAAAAGAAAATGGCTGCAGAAGGCAGTAGCGATTGTCAGGTTGTAGCTTGACTACACAAGAAGCTGTACTTGGTTGCGTTTTCTCCTCCCATTAGCTGTAATAATGTGAAAGGAAATTTGTTCACAATTTGTCCCCTATTTTTCCTTCCCATATGTTCTCTCCCCCTCTCTCTCTCAGAATGTGGCTATTATAGCCATGTCGGACAAAGTCCTATTCTATCATTTTCGATGGGTGGCATGGTGACAGTGGTTAGCACTGCTGCCTCATAGCGCCAGTGACCTGAGTTGAATTCTGACTTTGGGTGACTTGAGTGGAGTTTGCACGTTTTCCCTGGCCTGGGTGGGTGTCCTCCAGATGCTCCAATTTCCTCCCACAGTCCAAAGATGTGTCGGTTAGGCAGATTGGCCATGCCAAATTGCCCCTTAGTGTCCAAGGACGTATAGGCTAGGTTATGGGGATAGAGTGGGGGAGCGGGCCTGGGTAGGATTTCCTTTCAGTGAGTCAGTGCAGACTTGATGTCCTTCTGGCCTCCTTCACTGTAGGTGTAAGAATTCTATGAATCCTCCCAACCCCTCCAGAAAGTAGCTACTTGCCTGTTTTATATTCTGCCATTAATTTGCACTTTACTATTTAGTTGAACATGAAACAATCAACAATCCCATGTAATTATGCTTGGCTGCAGGCCAGAAGGACATTTCCATTCTCATAAACACTAAATCCATGCAACTGACTTCCATGTACTCTTAAAGATACTGCCTGACTATCTGTGGCTGTAGGTGTTTTCTTTGGGTGTAACTCCTATCTTGCGTTAGTATTGATTTATATTGTCACATTTTGTCGTCTTAGTGAACTTTTTTTTTACCACCCATCAGAGGAAGATCCTGAGGCTTATCCAATCTCAAAACAAGCTTGTTCTGCTTTCCACCGCTCTTTCTGAATTAAATAATACTGTATTTTCTTTCGAATCAGTTTCAACAGATAACCCCATATACATTCATAGTTAAGATGCTCTTATTTCCTTTACCCAACTACTGTCATCACTTGTGATTGCATTCAATTCCTAGCTTTTTCACCAAATATTTATATAGTTCTTTTTTCATCCAAACGTACACTGTCAAGTTATACATTTTATTACAAGGCATAGTTTTCCTGTGAAACTGGCGGCACGGTGGTGCAGTAGATAGCACCGCTGCCTTACAGCGCCGAGGACCCGGTTCGATCTCAGCCCCAGATCACTGTCAGTGGAGTTTGCACATTCTCTCCCCCTGTCTGCGTGGGTCTCGCCCCCACAGCCCAAAAGGATGTGAGGGTAGGTGAATTGGCCACACTAAATTGCCCCTGAATTGGATATTCTAAATTTAAATTTATTTTTTAAAAGTCTTCCTGTGAAACCATGATTTTTAAATAAAGTTTTGTATCAATGAAAAGGATATATAATAAAATGGGGCATCAGGTAAAGCTGTTGGTAATTTCACAAACAGTTGCAAATCTGGAAGGATTACCTCGTGGAAGATTGGTAAATTACACTTTGATTGCTTAAATGAGCTGTGAAATATTACTTTGGTAGGCTTGGAACAGAATGGAAAAATGTCTTTGATTCTTTTATTTATTTATATAATATATATTATATATATTTATATAATCAAAGAAAACGTTTTTATCAAAAGACATATATATATATATATATAACATAACCATTTTAATTTAGTGGGATGGATTTATGTATAGCACCATAAGACAAAGGAGCAGAATGACACCATTCGGCCCATCGAGGCTGCTCCGCCATTCAACCATGGCTGATATGTTTCTCATTCCTCATTCTCCTGCCTTCTCTAAGAATGGAAAGTTTGCCCTAACCTACCATTTTTGTTCCTCGCCATTCAGGTTACTGCTACTTTAGTCATACAACTGAACTGGTAGCTATTGTGTATGTGATATAATTGCCCATTTTTCTGCCCTTTCACTGCTAAATTGAATGGACAAATGGTCAATGGTCAAAAAGCAAAGAGTAAGGGTAAAGTGAAGCATGTTCAAGTTGACATGCAGTGAGTCGTGGAGTGCCACAAGGATCTGTGCCTCTGGATTTTACAGTCTACATTAGTTTAAGACGAGAGATGGATAGAGTAATGTGTCTTAAACTTGTTGATGAAATAAAGCTCGGCGCGAATGTGAGCTTTGAGGCTGCCAAGAGATATGGACTGGTTAAGTGAGTTGGCAACAAGATGTTAGATGGAGTGTAATGTGGGGAAGAGTAAAATTAGAAAAGTAGAATATCTTATGGTGCAAACCTTGCAAACGTTGAATCTTAGAGATATGTGGGTGTACTCCAACAGAGCCACAAAGCCAGCATGCAGGCAAAGCAAGAAGATGGCATATTGACCTTTTCGATATGCAGGATTGGAGTACAAGAATAAAGAACTCATGCTGCAATTGTACAAGGTTTTGGTGAGACCACACCTGGAATCTGCTATGCAGTTTTAGCTCCATATGTAAGAATGGATATACTTACACTGGAAGCAGTACAGCGAAGATGCACTAAATTGTTATCTGGGAGGAGAGGGTTGTCATTTGAGCGGCTGAGTAAATTGGGTCCATATTCTCTGGAGTTTAAAAGGCTGAGAGGTGATCTCATTCAAACATACAAAATTCCGAAGGGGCTTCGCAGGGTAGACACCAATTTTGTTTGATAAAATATTCCTCCGAAGCTCCTCATGACATAGTAAAAAAAAACGTTAAAATTGCTATATAATTGCACCTAGTCAATAAAATGATTTAATACCTCATTTTTTTACAAGAATGACTGAAGATAAAGCAATACTACTACATAAAGAAAAGTAGGCAATATCTATGAGAGAAACTAGCCGCCATTTCTTTTGGCTGTGCGCTGACTGAAAAAGCATTAAGTCTATCTTGCCCTTAGCCTACTCTGCCAAACCAATTGTGTCTGCTGAATATTCGGGTTAATCACAGCCTGGGACTGAGCCTGATTTTCTTCCAGTCCAAAGGATATTGAAGCAAATTGTAGGATGCAGGATCTGTTAACTCAGCACAGATCAGGAATTGCCACAGGGATCTTTAATAGTGTGGTTCAGTACCATTTATGGCCTCGGCATGTTACTATGGTTTCACTCAGTGCTTTTCTTTTAATCATGGTTTATCCTTGATCAATAATGCATCTTGTTCTATGGTAATAACAAATAACTACAGCACAAAAAAAAACAAGCCATTTGACCCAAATGGTGTTTGATCCACGTGAGTCTCCTCATTCTTTGCAGTGCAGGAGGAGTTTATTAATAGTTAAAAGCACAAGTCTTTTGATTGCATGGTATTGAAAGAGTGATTGTGTAATGAATCGCATCAATTTTTATTTGCAGCCATATCCTAAAGAAATCGGACAAACCATTCTCTTTAAATTAAAAGAAATGGTGTAAATCTCTGAAATGGAGGTCAGTTTTTTCTTATAAATTTAGGGAACCCAATTAATTTTTTCCAATTACGGAACAATTTAGCGTGGCTAATCCACCTACCCTGCACATCTTTCGGTTGTGGGGGCGAAACCCACACAAACATGGAGAATGTGCAAACTCCACACGGACAGTGACCCAGGGTCGGGATACGAACCCGGATCCTCAGTACCGTAGGCAGCAATGCTAACCACTGTGCCACCGTGCTGCCCTGTCAGTTTTAATAATTTTTTTTTTTTAAATTTTAGATTACCCAATTATTTTTTCCAATTAAGGGGCAATTTAGCGTGGCCAATCCACCTACTCTGCACATTTTTGGGTTGTGGGGGCGAAACCCATGCAGACACGGGGAGAATATGCAAACTCCACACGGACAGTGACCCAGAGCCGGGATCGAACCTGGGACCTCAGCGCCATGAGGCGGTTGTGCTAACCACTAGGCCACCGTGCTGCCCGTCAGTTTTAATAATAAGAATCTTTCTTAGTGTTACAGTAGGCTTACATTAACTCTGCAAAAAGGGGGGGAGCATGGTGGATCAGTGGTTAGCACTGCTGCCTCACGGCGTCGATGTCCCAGGTTTGATCCCGGCTCTTGGTCACCGTCCGTGTGGAGTTTGCACATTCTCCCTGTGTTTGCATGGGTTTTGCCCCCACAACCCAAAGATGTGCAGGGTAGGTGGATTGGCCACACTAAATTGTCCTTTAATTGGAAAAAATGAATTGGGTACACTAAATTTAAAAAAAAACACCACAATGAAGTTACTGTGAAAATTTCCGAGTTACCACACTGGCACCTATTCGGGTACACAGAGGGAGAATTTAGAATGTTCAATTCACCTAACAGGTCTTTCAGGACTTGTGGGAGGAAATCTGAGCACCTGGAGGAAACCCATGCAGACACTGGGAGAGCATGCAGACACCGCACAGACAGTGACCCAAGCAGGAATCGAACCGGGGACCCTGGCGCTTTGCAGCAACGGTGCTAACCACTGTGCATAAAAGGACCTGATTCTAATCAGGTGCAATAGGTTATGGAGTTGGTGTGCAGAACAAGGGAAATAATACAAGATAGCCACAAATCAGCTAATGAATTTAGGAGGAATGTATTTTAAATGACGCTGCAAACAAAAAAGAGAAATATGATGCAGGATGCAAAGTGGTCATGAGTGAGCAAAAGCTTCTGTGGAGTGGTACTGGCACAGACAAGTTTTGTCGAATGTCCTATGGGTGGGTTTAGCTCAGTTGGCTGAACAGCTGGTTCTTGATGCAGAGTGAGGCCAACAGTGCGGGTTCAATTCCCGTACCGGCTGAGGTTATTCACAAAGGCCCCGCCTTCTTTATTAGGATTGTTTTCGTCAATTAAGATTGTTTTCGTTGGAAAGACGGAGGTTCAGGGGGGACCTGATTGAGGTCTACAAAATTATGAGAGGCATGGACAGGGTGGATAGCAATAAACTTTTGTGGGCATCACGGTAGCATGGTGGTTAGCATAAATGCTTCATAGCTCCAGGGTCCCAGGTTCGATTCCCGGCTGGGTCACTGTCTGTGCGGAGTCTGCACGTTCTCCCCGTGTGTGCGTGGGTTTCCTCCGGGTGCTCCAGTTTCCTCCCACAGTCCAAAGATGTGCGGGTTAGGTGGATTGGCCATGCTAAATTGCCCGTAGTGTCCTAAAAAGTAAGGTTAAGGGGGGGTTATTGGGTTACGGGTATAGGGTGGATATGTGGGTTTGAGTAGGGTGATCATGGCTCGGCACAACATCGAGGGCCGAAGGGCCTGTTCTGTGCTGTACTGTTCTATGTTCTATGTTCTATGTCCTCTTTATGTAGATTCTATGTAAAAGCTGATGGCGTCATCACCAGATATTTAGACTGGAATTTCACATTGAGCCAATGGCTGTGCTCTCAGGATCACTGCCTTCTGGTAGCCAGGATCTGTGGTTCAGGCAATTAGCTGTCTGAAGTTGTTGCTTTCACCCCTCAGGCAGGGTGGCCCGCCTCCAAGAGCTGTTTGTCATGCAATCTGAGGACTGGCAGCTCCTCAGTAGCTGCAATGCCACTGGGAGCACGGCCCACAGATGGGACCACAGCAGTTCCTGGTCCAGTGACCCACCCCCAGAACAGGGCAGGTGTTATGGTAAGGGGTCATCAGAGCTGGTGAGGGGAAGGGTCACTTTTGAAGGTGGGCATCATCACCGCATGGTCACAGCCTGTGCTATGGGATGGTGGGGTGGGCGCTACCTGGGCCACAAACTTCATAGGGAGGCTGCCAGGATTTACTGGGTACCCTCCCCAAGGTGAATTACCATTGATGGTGGGGAGGAGCCCTTAATAAGAACCTCATTCGGTCTAAGTGGGATTGAAGGCAAAGGGCATGGCATTCCTGTCATCCCACCTGATTTGATGCCATAATCCATGGTCATTGGGAAATGGAAACTCCCACGACTTGGGAAAAATGTAATGAAATGCTGAAGGAGTAAAGGGGCTACATCAAAAGGGTTTGATGCTCTCTGGGTCCTGTCTTTGTGCCTTAAACCCCCAGTTCCACTATCATGAGGTGTGCTGCCATTAGGTGGAATTATTGCAATATCCAGGGAATCATCAGATAGCCTTGAAGTGCCAGTTGAAATGAAAGCTGATGAAAGTTTAATCTGTTTTTGCTTTCAACTAAAATATAAATATGTTTCAGAAAGGTGATGCATACGCGGCACTTCCACTTTCTGCACCAGTGTTCTTGCCTTCCCTGAGGAAGCACTTCCACCTTTTCCAACTCTGGAGTTTCAGACCTTTCAGAAGGGGTCAGAATCAAAACCCTCTTCGGATTTTTTCTTCCCCTAACCCAGGATCAATAAATCTAATTGTAATACCCCAACAATTATCATGGACGAGAGCATCTAACTCAGCTCTATTTAGGAATCAAACCTACAAGCATTATTCAACTTTCCATGTTGTAAAAACCCAGCAAAGCAAAAAAGCAGTTTCCTATAATGTCGAGACTCACTATATGGCATGCTGCCTCTTTCTCCCTGGTTAAGTACCCCTAACCTCTATAGAATTATTAATATTTTCTCAATGCTTTGAAGCTAAAGAAGTAATTTACTGGAAATGGTTTCTCAATGAAAATTGCAGAAAATTGACTGTCTATATAAATGTTTCTGGAACCTACCTCTCCGTTCACCTGAGGAAGGAGCAGTGCTCCGACAGCTAGTGATTTGAAACAAACATGTTGGGCTTTAACCTGGTGTTGTAAGACTTCTTACAATGAAAATTAAGTTTAAATAGGACTTTTAACAGATCAGCTGGCAACAGCTGTTTGACAAGTCCCTACATGCCACTTGGTCAGTAACAAGTCTTCTGCCGCAGTTTTGATCTGTAGGTCAGTCTATTGAATGGTAAATGACGGTCTGCCTATTGAATGGTAAATGACGTTTAGTCGCTTCGAGCATGTTGTCGAGCAATGGGTGGTAGAACTTTTTATTTATATGCAAATTGCTTGCTGTCCTTACAAGATTGCTTGAATTTGTTGATTTGGTGCTGGCTGTAATGCGCCCCTTTCATGACCAGTAACTTGCTGTGAACCCATTCTCCATGCCTATTAGTGCTGATTTGGCCAGAACCTTTGCATTTTCCTAACTTTTTGATGGCAGTTGCTGATCTGGAGTGCGATAGCTTAAAGCTTTAAGTACCTCAACACTTATCTGGACAAGGTCACAAAGAACATGCGGAGCTAAATCACCTAAAATGCTATGTAACAAATGGGGCCTAAAATGTGATGCTGAACAGAGCCTTACTAATGCTCATTTTAACTGCTTGTTGAGGTAAAAGAATATTTTTAAAGTAATGGTACAGAAGTAAATTGACTTTTCTGACACTATAAAATTCCATGATTTATACATCTTTCAAATCCCAAGGGCATCCCAAAGCACTTTGCAATCACTCATTATGTAGTAAATGCAGCTGTGGTACTCTGCACATAGGTACTAAGACATTCTTATTTACATTAAGTCTGTGGTGTGGTGGCAGGACAGGAATGATTTTTGTTTTTAAAAGACTTTATTACTTCTGCCACGGAAGGCATGTCCTGTTTGTCTGTAAACAATGTATCTCACAAACTAACGGATAGATTTCAACAAAACCTGGTATGGCCCAAGGAAGAACATTGGGACATAGGGCAATTTGACTACTATAAAATCATAGAATCATAGAATTTACAGTGCTGAAGGAGGCATTCAGCCCATCGAGTCTGCACCAGTCCTTGGAAAGAGAACCCTACTCAATCCCATGCCTCCACCCTATCCCCGTAAGCCAGAAATGTTTATGATTGTTTTAGAATGTTGTGGACTGTCTCAGCCGCTGCGGTGCAATTTGCCACAGCTGTCAAAATGTGAGCAGAGTTTTCAGAGTGAGTTGTTGGATGTGAATTGTCCTCAGTGAACTAGAAGCTCATTTACTTTTCAGCTTTGTCGTTACAGAGCATCAACTAGGCAGAGAAAAGTCTCAAGGAAAAGCTGCGTAATAGTAATAACACTGAATTAACAAATTGTAGTGGAGATGCACACTCTTATGATTTCCCTCTTAATCTAGTTTTCTGTCTACTTGTTCTCCAGTTTTCGCTCCCTTCACAATGATTACGAACCGTCCAAGATTGCTCTGGGAATCTCAGGAGAATTAGGTATTATTCTCCAGGACATTGTTGTGAGCATCCCAAAAGAAAGGCCCTCGAGGAGAAAAAGTATTGCCTCGACTTCATTATTTATGCTTAGTGGTTGTAAAGGTATTGGAGAAGGATTTAAAAAAAGGCTGTTTATCTGGGTGGCGTGATTTGATGCGGGTTGTGTTGAAACTACCAGGAATACATCCAAGATGAGGTAGTCACCCCATCCTTCAACCAAAGACTTCTTGAAAATCTCAATTCGGGTATCCCAAGGTGGCATGCGGCGCAGTGGTTAGCACTGGGACTACGGCGCCGAGGGCCTGGGTTCGAATCCCGGCTCTGAGTCACTATCCGTGTGGAGTTTGCACATTCTCCCTGTGTCTGCGTGGGTTTCACCCCCACAACCCAAAGATGTGCAGGTTAGGTGGATTGGCCACGCTAAATTGCCCTTAACTGGAAAAAAATAGTTGGGTATTCTAAATTAATTTTTTTAAATCCAGGTATCCAATTGGCTGATCATTGTAAGTGTAAGTAGTACTATATCTGTCCACAGGGGTAGTTGGCCTCTTTTTTCATCCCTTGATGGGATGTGAGCACCACTGGCAAGGCCAGAATTTATTGCCCATCCCTTTTTTTAACTTTTATAAATTTAGAGCACACAATTCATTTTATTCCCTAATCGTCGAAGGCTCCCTTCGCTGTCAATATATCCTCTTCCTCGCTGCTATCCGCTTGGGGTTGGGTTTGTGGTTGGGGTCGGGGGAGGGTGACATCAGAGGGGCCCACCTCATCACCTGGAGATCCTGCAAGACACAAGAAATGGTGCACGATTGGAACGCAACTTGGGATGGTGGGTGGTAGTGGAGCAGGGTGTGGGGGTGGATGCTGGTTTGGTTTATTGTCACGTGTACCGAGGTACAGTGAAAAGTATTTTTCTGCGAGCAGCTCAACAAATCATAAAGTACATGAAAATAAAATAAAAAGAAAATACATAATAGGGCATCACAAGGTACACAATGTAATGACATAAACACCGGCATCGGGTGAAGCATACAGGGTGTAGTGTTAATGAGGTCAGTCCATAAAAGGGTCATTTAGGAGTCTGGTAACAGGTGGGAAAAAACTGTTTTTGAGTCTGTTTGTACATGTTCTCAGACTTTTGTATCTCCTGCCCGATGGAAGAAGTTGGAAGAGTGAGTAAGCCGGGTGGGAGGGGTCTTTGATTCTGCTGCCCACTTTCCCTAGGCAGCGGGAAGTGTAGATGGAGTCAATGGATGGGAGGCAGGTTCATGTGATGGACTGGGCTGTGTTCACGACTCTCTGAAGTTTCTAGCGGTCTTGGGCCGTGCAGTTGCCATAACAGGCTGTGATGCAGCCAGATACAATGTTTCCTACGGTGCATCTGTAAAAGTTGGTGAGAGTTAATGTGAACATGCTGAATTTCCTTAGTATTCTGACTTGTCGTTATTCGAGATCCGGCCCACTATGGTCGTATCGTCAGCAAACTTGTAGATGCAGTTGGAACCAAATTTTGCCATGCAGTTGTGAGAACAGGGAGTAGAGTAGGGGGCGAAGTACACAGCCTTGCGGGGCCCCGGTATTGAGGACTATTGTGGAGGAGGTGTTGTTTATTCTTGCTGATAGTGGTCTGTGGGTTAGAAAGTAGATGATCCATTTGCAGAGTGAGGTGCCAAGTCCTAGGTTTTGGAGCTTTGCTATGAGCTTGGCTGGGATTATGGTGTTGAAGGTGGAGCTGTAGTCAATAAATAGGGGTCTGATGTAGAAGTCCTTGTTGTCAAGATGCTCTAGTGATGAGGGTAGGGCCAGGGAGATGGCGTCTGCTGTGGACCAGCTGCTGTGGACCGGGTGAGGAGAGATTGATTAGGCGAGGATCATTTCCCTGAGAACAGAGGCGGCTTTTGGGAGGGAGACAGTTGGGGATTTTGGCACAAAGTAATGCATCGAGTGAACTCAACCTCCTCCTGTGCAAGGATGAGTCTTATACAATTTAAGGAGGTACATAGAATCCATTTTAACTTAATATAATGTAATGAAATACCCCAAGGCACAAACCTGCTTCTAGTTTTGGCCCTCCTGAGGCTGCATTTCCCACCCAGTTCCACAAGAGTGTTGCCAGGGCTTGAAAATTGCAGCTCGGATTGGATTGGCTTTTGTTTATTGTCACGTGTACCGAGGTACAGTGAAAAGTATTTTTCTGCGAGCAGCTCAACAGATCATTAAGTACATGGAAAGAAAAGGAAATAAAAGAAAACACGTAATAGGGCAACACAAGGAACACCAATGTAACTACATAAGCACCAGCATCGGGTGAAGCAGACAGGGGTGTAGTGTTAATGAGGTCAGTCCATAAGAGGGTCATTTAGGAGTCTGGTAACAGCAGGGAAGAAGCTGTTTTTGAGTCTGATCGTGCATGTTCTCAGACTTTTGTACCTGATGGAGTAAGTTGGAAGAGTGAGTAAGCCGGGTGGGAGGGGGTCTTTGATTCTGCTGCCCACTTTCCCCAGGCAGCGGGAAGTGTAGATGGAGTCAATGGATGGGAGTTTGATTCATGTGATGGATTGGGCTGTATTCGCGACTCTCTGAAGTTTCTTGCGGTCTTGGGCCGAGCAGTTGCTATACCAGGCTGTGATGCAGCCAGATAGGATGCTTTCTATGGTGCATCTGTAAAAGTTGGTCAGATTTAATGTGGACATGCCAAATTTCCTGAGGAAGTATAGGCGCTGTTGTGCTTTCTTGGTGATAGCGTCAATGTGGGTGGACGAGGACAGATTTTTGGAGATGTGTGCCTCTAAGAATTTGAAGCTGCTAACCATCTCCACCTCATCCCCGTTGATGCGGACAGGAGTGTGTACAGTACTTTGCTTCCTGAAGTCAATGACCAGCTCTTTAGTTTTCCTGGCATTCAGGGATAGATTGTTGACGCTGGACCACTCCACTAGGTTCTCTATCTCCCTCCTGTATTCTGACTCGTCATTATTCAAGATCCGGGCCACTATGGTCGTATCATCAGCAAACTTGTGGATGGAGTTGGAATCAAATTTTGCCACGCAGTTGTGTGTGTACAGGAAGTATAGTAGGGGGCTAAGTACGCAGCCTTGCGGGGCCCTGGTATTGAGGACTATTGTGGAGGAAGTGTTGTTGTTTATTCTTACTGTTTGTGATCTGTGGGTCAGAAAGTAGAAGATCCAGTTGCAGAGTGAGGAGCCAAGTCCTAGGTTTTGGAGCGTTGATATGAGCGTGGCTGGGATAATGGTGTTGAAGGTGGGGCTGTAGTCGATAAATAGGAGTCTGATGTAGGAGTCCTTGTTGTCGGAATGATCTAGGGATGAGCGTAGTGCCAGGGAGATGGTGTCTGCTGTGGACCGGTTGTGATGGTATGCGAATTGCAGTGGATCAAGGCATTCTGGGAGTATGGAGTTGATGTGTTTCATGACTAACCTCTCAAATCACTTCATTACGATGTGGGGTTGGTCGTGGTGGATGGGGGGTGTGGGGTTGGTGTTGGGTTGGTGGTGGTGGATGGGGTGTGTGGGACTGGTGGTGGTGGACGGGGGATGTGGGGGTGGTGGTGGGGGCAGAGAGGGAGTGGCGACACACGTGCCATGGGGAACTGAAACTCAACGGGGTCTGACTTGCTTGGCTGATACCAGCCTCCGCCTCAGTGACTGTCCTCTCACCTGGCCCACCAACCAGGTCCAGTGCCTGCTGCTCTGCTGCTGTGAGGGGCGCTGGTCCGGCGGTCCCCTTCCAGTCTTTTCCCTCTCTCGGCGTTTTTGGGCTCCCTTCTCCTGGGCGGTGGGGGGGATAGAAGATGTACAATGTTAAGCAGTCGGACGCAATGCACACAGGAGGTGAGCTGCTAGTGGCCTCCGTGGCCTGGGCACCAGTCATGGCGGTCCGTATGGATGCTGGCAAGTGGTGCAGGGTGGGGGTTTGGTACCCTTCCGGGTGGGGGGAGGGAGGAAGGTGGGGTTACGGGTGTGTGGAATGGGGGTTGATGCCAGGGGCATGGTGCTGACTACTGACCTGGCCGCCCTGAGGAGGTTGGGCAGCTTTCTCTGGCACTGCTGTCTGGTCCTGGCACACATGACCTCTGCCACCTGCGCCCAGGCCCGGTGTATGGTGATGGGTGGCAATCTCCTTCCCACCTAGTACAGGGTGGCCCACCTCTCCCCCATGGTGTCCAGTAGTGTCTCGAGTTCAGCATCCGCGAACCGGGGTGCCATTCTTTGTGCTGCTACCTTGTTGGCTGGAATGAGTGTATGTGGGGAGTGGAGTACAAGCTGTCTGGCTGCAGCTCATCAGCCTCTCAAGTGTCAATCTCGATCCCGGTGAATCTGGCACCTTTTTTCAATTGGAATAGATCGTGTTCCACGTGGCGCCGATGCTAGCCCATTAGCGATTGGTGAATTGGCCCAGGAGCAGCACCAATTTTGCTGTTGTAGAAGTCCATTGATTCTGTCTCAGCGCCAATACTTAGTTTCTGAAACAGAGGATCCTGCCCATGGTTGACTTCGCAATATTTATCTGGAGAGGAATTTCCCAGTAAAATATCTAACGCCTCATCACTGTGCTGTTTTCAATGTAAGTGAACAGCGTCAATGTTGAGGGAATGGAACTTTTTCTCATTCCAGATTGGCAGCAAGGCTAGGTTAACAACAAACAGCTAAACTCCATCCACCCTACCCCAAATGAAGACGACTATCTATTGGTACAGTGTGACTTTTCCAGTTGCACACCAATCATTGACAGAACCCTGTCAGACTGGGAACTGGTTTGAAGCTGTTCAAACATTGTTCCATGCAGTGTCTATCAAGCCAGCAGAGAGGAGGGAGAGTATCTCTCTCATAAACCAGGTATAGGCTTTATGCATAGTGCCATAAACAGCATCACGAGGTCTACCTCGATTTTATTCCCCTTCCCCTGCATGCTACCCCGCTCAGAAGAGCAACATCCCAAAAACAGAATATCTGGTTATTATTAATTTTCTGCGTGTGAGAGCTTACTATGTGTAAATTGGCTGCCGTGTTACAACAGTGACTTTGAGGATATGACAAGGGCCGTTTGAATGCAAAATTTCCTTTGTTCTGAGGTGAAAATGGTCGTTTTGGGCAATATTGCCCTGTGGTTATTTTATATGTGCAGTCTTTCCATTTGGCATTTGTGCTCAGGAAGGAAACCCTAAACAAATTTAACAGAAATAGCGAAGATAATGACACTACCTGACTGCATCATCTAATAAAGGGGAAAATGAAAACGGAGCTGTCGAAAAACAAAATGGAGCCCTCAAGAAAATTAAGCTAGGCAGTTTATTGTTTCTCAAAAAGAGTCCTTGAAAAATAAATATTTTGACTCCTGCAGTGTAGGTATGACGATTAAATGATTATAGTTCTGAACAAGGACCCAGAGGGTGTGACTTCATAAGCATTTGACGCTAAATCGTAAACTGGTTTCAATATATCTAGTTATTCATAACCTGCTGTACGGTAAAGGGGTCCTGACGCTTCATGCCCCCTGAAGTGGGTTATGAAGAAATGAAGGTCACTGTTGTGTTAGGGCAACGGGGATGAGCAATAAATATGGGGTGGGATTCTCCGTCTCACCAGCCCCTTTTTCCGGCAAGGCGCGCCCCTCACTGGCAGCAGGATTCTCCGTTCCCGCAACCGACCTATGGGGTTTCCCATTGTGGCCACCACACACCATCAGGAAACCTGAGGATATGGGTGCGCTGCCGGCGAAGTGGAGGATCCCGTCGATGGAGAATCCCACAGATGGTCCAACTAGCATTCTCCATTCCCAAGAAGAAATTTAGCAGAGCAGTAACAGGCAGAGACGGTTTTGGCTTAACATTATGTTTAACATTACAATCCCAGACCTAACCCCAACAGTGACTCGGCTACTGAACTCAAACCCAATATTTGAGTTCATTTGAAAGACTGTGGAAAAAATGATTCCCTCCAGGAATAATTGCTTGACAAAATAGGGCTATGGTATTTTTGAAACAAAACTTGATTGTGAGTGCAATATTAAACTTTTTACCTTCACACCCAAAATGAACAGCTTACAATTCACACTTTAACTAATACTACAGCTCAATTTCCCATTGAACAATAGAAAAAGAAACATACGGATCTCAATCTATCTTACCGTGGGAGAATTGAGGGCTCAGCATCAAGCAAGTCAAAATTCAACTCCGCTCTCCAGTTTTCTCCACCAACTGCTTATCTCCACACCTTTCTCCAAAAACTGCCTCCCCACAGCTTCTCACAATGTCTCCCGAGCTCCACCCAGCAATGACCTAAATCAATATTTTGTCTCAGTTCTCACAGTGAAGGTCACTAGTACCATCCCTATAGGAACAGGTAATTCAGAGGCTAGAAATGTTAGAACATTCAGCATTAGGAGGACAGCACAGTGGTTAGCATAGCTGCTTCACAGCACCAGGGTCCCAGGTTCGATTGCTGGCTTGGGTCACTGTCTGTGCGGAGTCTGCATGTTCAGCCCGTGTGGGCGTGGGTTTCCTCTGGGTGCTCCGGTTTCCTCCCACAGTCCAAGGATGTGCAGGTTAGGTGGATTGACCATGCTAAATTGCCCTTAGTATCCAGAAACATTCTCCCACACAGGGAGAAATCGTAAGGCTGGCGTCAAATCCGGGCGGGTTTGACGCCAGCCCCCCCCCCCCTCCCCGACCGGGAACCGATTCTGGTCCCCGGTCAGGGCTAGCATGCCGCCGCCGTAAACTCCGGCATCGCGGGCTTAACGAATTTCGTTAAGCCCGCTTGCCAGAGTTTGCGCCGGCTGACGCGTCACATGATGTCAGCCGCGCATGCGCGGATGACGTCATCGCGCATTTGCGCGAAACCCGTGCATGCGCGGGCCGGGATGCCCCTCAGCCGCCCCGTGAAGTGATACAGCGGGGCGGCGGAAGGACAAAGAGTGCGCGGGAATCGGACCCGCTGCCCGCGATCGGTGCCCACCGATCGCGGGCCCATGGCACCCTTGGCACGGCCGTGGTACTGCCGTGCCAATCGGTGCCATGGTTTTAAAAATCGGCACTTTATGGCCGTTTTTACGAACGGCCAGACCAGGTGTGTTTGCCGTTCATAAAAACAGCCGTTAAGGGCTTGGAACTCGGCCCATCGGCCAGCTGAGAATCGCTTTTGGGACAGTCTAGAATGAGAGGTCATAGTCTCAGGATAAGAGGTAGCCAATTTAAAACAGTGATGAGGAGAAACTACTTCTCCCAAAGGGTCGTGAATCTGAAATTTTCCATCCCAGAGTGTGGTGGATGCTGGGACAGTGAGTAGGTTTAAGGTGTTGAGGACGCGAGTTTGATCCCGGCCCCGGGTCACTGTCTATCTGGAGTTTGCACATTGTCTCCGTGTCTGCATGGGTTTCACCCCCACAACCCACAAGGGGA
Source organism: Scyliorhinus canicula (assembly GCF_902713615.1). Classification (NCBI taxonomy): domain Eukaryota; kingdom Metazoa; phylum Chordata; class Chondrichthyes; order Carcharhiniformes; family Scyliorhinidae; genus Scyliorhinus; species Scyliorhinus canicula. Next base: position 185,431,438 of record NC_052150.1, on the reverse strand, counting down.
CATAAGTTTAAGGTGAATAGTGGAAGATATAGGGGGCGATGTCAGAAGTAGGTTCTTTACCCAGAGAGTAATGGGGGCATGGAATGCACTGCCTGTGGAAGTAGTTGAGTCGGAAACATTAGGGACCTTCAAGCGGCTATTGGATAGGTACATGGATTATGGTGGAATGATGGGTGTAGATTAATTTGTTCTTAATGTAGGACACAAATTCGGCACAACATTGTGGGCCGAAGGGCCTGTTCTGTTTTTTTCTATGTTCTATGTGCAGGTTAGGTGGATTGGCCTAAATTGCACCTTAATTGGAAAAAAATAATTGGACACTAAATTTATTTTTTTTAAAGCTGCAAAGCAGTTTAACTCCCCAGGGACATCCCCAATCAGATCACAGTCCATGAGCCTAGACTGTAAAACACATTCCTTAGTCAATCTCACCTGCTAAAAAACACCCAGGCCCTGCAAAGTAGAATTCAAAAAAAAAAACAAGACCATTGCAGTCAAACACACTCTAACCCCAGGCGTTTAAACCTTCAATCGCCCCAATACCTGTTGTCACACTCTGACAATTGAGCTCTTTTAGTACTGCAGTGTACCTAGCAAGGGAAGAACGAGGCATAAGACCTCCAACCCACTCTTGATTTCATATCTTCATTGGTGGCAACATTTACATATTACATAATTCTCCCCATGACACCTCCTCCCTTGACAATTGTTCCACTGTTTTCACTTGATCAGTTTTAATGGTTTAGGAAATTATACACAATAATTTCAGAAAGATATTCCATTATCCATCCACTTCTTGCAAAGATAGAGCCTTCTCCATATTTAGATATTGATGTGTTGAATCATTTATACTTTTAAACAATGAGCCCATTTTACGTATGGCAACATGTGACAAATTGTAAAAAAACACTGCATTTTATAATCTGGTTCCTTGTGTGAGATTCAATCAAAATGTTATGTCTGGTACTGAAAGAAAATATTAAAATAATGGCCCTTGTGGTCTCTGTGACTCTTTGCTCCACATAAGTATTGCCCAGATCACAATATCTGCTTTGTTTTTGTTCATGTCAGACAGTCATTTCTGTACATGTAACAGGACTGGAAGTCACGCTCAATTTAAATCAGACGGTTTCCTCGCTCATCCAGAATAGGGCATGGAGCATTTAATCTTTCCAAGGCGCAAACCTATACTTAGGCTCAAAAACAATTCCTTGAGGTCATTATAAACGTTGATCTCTCTAACTCGACTGTCTCATTACGCTGATGAAAGTCAGGAAATGTTCCCACTGCCATTTCGGGACTAAAACGTGGCTGAAATAGATGAATGTGTCTGTGATTATTTCCTCAAATAGACTAGCACGTAGAAACATAACTATAAATGTATTTTGGACAAATGGGGCTCAGCTCCATTGCTATCTTCAGTATTTTCTACATGGGAATGAGTGTGTAAATCAACAAGTGTATTTTTTCCTAACTTATCCCGACAATCTTCAACCCTCCTGTCGTGAAGCTGCTGACCACAGTTGAAGCTATTTGCAAGGGGGAGGGGGGGGGGGGGCAGAAACACAGTTCTGCTCTGGATGATCGTAAGATGTTGGAGCAGAAGTGGGCCATTTGGCCCATCGAGTTGGCTCTGTCATTCAATGAGATCCGCCCTCCCCCCAAAGCCTTCTCTAAGTGGCAGTAAGTGACATCAATTAAGATTTATCCTTTTCAAATATGCCATCGCATTTTCAATGTTGCTCTAGTTTACTTATGGTGAAGCCTTCCATGAAGTTTAATGACCCTCAGTGTAAAAATCTTTCTTCTCCCTTTCCCCCTGGTTCTTCCAATTGAGAATCTTCAGACTGCGACACACCTATTTGCTTTTTGCCCATCAGAGAGAATAAACCTCCACTATTTTCACAAAGTAAAGTCTCAAGGCTTTGTTATGTTCTGTGTTGCGGCCAAAGTACAGATGCACACAAAACATCTAGCTCTTTGACTAGTGATGTCATTTATTAACAAGATAAACACATGGAAAGATAACTAACTAACTCTGATACAAAGAGTAACGAATAAATAAATTCAGCGAATTCTCCTGGAGCTACTTCTAGTGCGACTATCCTTCTGTACGACTTATTACCAACTGCCGAATATCTCGAGTTTCATGGTATATCACCATCGCCACCTGCTGGTTGGAGGTCGTATTGATAACTATATACATTGATAGATAACTATATACAAAACTGTGCACAGACATATCACCACAGGCTTCACCTATTTCTAAGTTGTTGTTCCTCTCTTGGCATTACGTCCGCTCACCGAATTGCTGCTGCCAATTTTGGCTTTGCAGGGAAATATTGGTCCTCATTGGAAAACTCTTTCTTTCCTCCACTTTGTCGATTTCCATTACCCTGTCTATCCCTTCCTTGGCCCCATTGTCCTGACCTTATTGTTCAGTATCCCTTATTTTCTCAAGCCCTCATCCCCATCATTTGACCCCCCCAATTCGTTGACTTCCTGACTTGATTCGCAGTTGCTATCATCCACTGTTGGAGTCCACCTGTGACTAGTGGACTCATCGATCGACAGTTCCAACACGCCACAGCAAGAAAACGCACTGACCTCCTCAGAAGTCAAACATGGGACACAACCGACAGAGTACCCTTCGTCGTCCAGTACTTCCCCGAAGCGGAGAAACTACGACATCTTATTTGCAGCCTTCAACACATCCTCGATGAAGACGAACATCTTGCCAAGGCCATCCCTACACCCCCACTACTTGCCTTCAAACAACCGCGCAACCTCAAACAGACCATTGTTTGCAGCAAACTACCCAGCCTTCAGAACAAAGACCACGACACCTCACAACATCTTGCATCACTGACTTTGTCTATATATGGATTTGTTGAACCCACTTCTTCATTCAGCTGATGAAGGAGCTGTGCTCCGAAAGCTAAGGATACGACACAAACCTGTTGGATTTAACCTGGTGTTGTAGGACTTCTTACTCTAAGGTACACACAGTGTACCTGCGTGCTGTGTCCTCTAAGAAGGTACATACAGTGTAACAGTGTGCAGTGTCCTCAAAGCTATGCACAGTGTACCATTGAACTGTGTTCTCTAAGGTACACACAGTATACCAGTGTGCTGTGTCTTCTAAGGTACACACAGTATAACAGTGTGCTGTGTCCTCTTAGGTACACACAGTATACCATTGCACTGTGTTCTCTGAGGTACACACAGTATATCAGTGTGCTGTGTTCTCTAAGGTTCGCACAGTATATCAGTGTGCTGTGTCCTCTAAGGTCCACAAATATACCATTGAACTGTGTTCTCTAAGGTACACACAGTATACCAGTATGCGGTGTCCTCAGGTACACACAGTATAATAGTGTGCTGTGTCCTCTCTAAGGTACATACAGTATACCATTGAACTGTGTTCTCGAAGGTACACACAGTATACCAGTATGCGGTGTCCTCTAAGGTACACACAGTATAATAGTGTGCTGTGTCCTCTCTAAGGTACATATAGTATACCATTGAACTGTGTTCTCGAAGGTACACACAGTATACCAGTATGCGGTGTCCTCTAAGGTACACACAGTATAACAGTGGCTGTGCCCTCTTAGGTACACACAGTATACCATTGCACTGTGTTCTCTGAGGTACACACAGTATATCAGTGTGCTGTGTTCTCTAAGGTTCGCACAGTATATCAGTGTGCTGTGTCCTCTAAGGTCCACAAATATACCATTGAACAGTGTTCTCTAAGGTACACACAGTATACCAATATGCGGTGTCCTCTAAGGTACACACAGTATAACAGTGTGCTGTGTCCTCTTCGGCACACACTATATACCATTGTACTATGTTCTCTAAGGTACGCACAGTATACCAGTATGCTGTGTTCTCTAAGGTTCACACAGTGTACCAGTGTGCTGTGTCCTCTAAGATATGGACAGTATACTATTGTACTTTGTTCTCTAAGGTATGCACAGCATACCAGTGTGCTGTGTCCTCTAAGGTACACACAGTATACCAGTGTGCTGTGTCCTCTAAGGCAGTGCATCTCAAACTATCTGATGTGGTGTACCGGCAGTTTTTTTTTTCAATGTGCCAGGGACCGGTGAGCGAAACAAGCCAATCCAGGATTACTGTCTCTTTCTTTTCTGGAAACACTCCAAGTACCGGCAGACAATGGCTCAGGTACCGGCACCGGTACGCGTACCACACTTTGAGAAGCACTGCTCTAAGGTACACACAGTATACCATTGAAATGTGTTCTCTAAAGTACACACAGTATGCCATTGTACTGTGTTCTCTAAGGTATGCACAGCATACCATTGTACTGTATTCTCTCAGGTACACACAGTGTATCATTGCACTGTTGTACTGTGTTCTCTGAGGTACACACAGTATACCATTGTACTGTGTTCTCTAAGGTACACGCAGGATACCAGTGTACTGTGTTCTCTGAGGTACACACAGTATACCAGTGTACTGTGTTCTCTGAGGTACACACAGTATACCAGTGTACTGTGTTCTCTAAGGTATGCACAGTATACCAGTGTGCTGTGTCCTAAGGTACACATAGTATACCAGTGTGCTGTGTCCACTAAGGAACACACAGTAAACCAGTGTGCTGTGTCCTATAAAGTACACACAGTACAACAGTGTGCTGTGTCCTCTAAGGTACACACAGTATACCATAGTACTGTGTTGTCTAAGGTACGCACAGTATGCCAGTGTGCTGTGTTCTCTAAGGTTCACACAGTGTACCAGTGTGCTGTGTCCTATAAAGTACACACAGTACAACAGTGTGCTGTGTCCTCTAAGGTATGGACAGTGTACTATTGTACTGTGTTCTCTAAGGTACACACAGTATACCAGTGTGCTGTGTCCACTAAGGGACACACAGTAAACCAGTGTGCTGTGTCCTATAAAGTACACACAGTATACCAGTGTGCTGTGTCCTCTAAGGTACACATAGTATACCAGTGTGCTGTGTCCTCTAAGGTACACACAGTATACCAGTGTGTTGTGTCCTCTAAGGCACACACAGGATACCAGTGTGCTGTGTCCTCTAAGGTACATAGAGTGTACCTGTGTGCTGTGTCCTCTAAGGTAGTGCTTCTCAAAGTGTGGTATGCGTACCGGTGCCGGTACGCGAGCCATCGTCTGCCGGTACTTGGAGTGTTTCCAGAAAAGAGAGCGACAGTAATCCTGGATTGGCTTGTTTTACTCACCGGTCCCTGGCACATTGAAAAAAAAACTGCCATCCGCCACATCAGATAGTTTGAGAAGCACTGCTAAGGTACACACAGTATACCAGTGTGCTGTGTCCTCTAAGGTACACACAGTATACCATTGTACTGTGTTCTCTAAGTCTAAGGTACAACAGTATACCATTGTTCTGTTGTACTGTGTTCTCTAAGGTATGCACAGTATACGAGTGTGCTGTGTCCTCTAAGACACACAGTATACCAGTGTGCTGTGTCCTCTAAGGTACATAGAGTGTACCAGTGTGCTGTGTCCTCTAAGGTACACACAGTATACCAGTGTGTTATGTCCTCTAAGACACACGCAGGATACCAGTGTGCTGTGTCCTCTAAGGTACACATAGTATACCAGTGTGCTGTGTCCTCTAAGGTACACATAGTATACCAGTGTACTGTGTTCTCTAAGGTATGCACAGTATACCATTGTACTGTGTCCTAAGGTACACATAGTATACCAGTGTGCTGTGTCCACTAAGGAACACACAGTAAACCAGTGTGCTGTGTCCTATAAAGTACACACAGTACAACAGTGTGCTGTGTCCTCTAAGGTACACACAGTATACCATAGTACTGTGTTGTCTAAGGTACGCACAGTATGCCAGTGTGCTGTGTTCTCTAAGGTTCACACAGTGTACCAGTGTGCTGTGTCCTATAAAGTACACACAGTACAACAGTGTGCTGTGTCCTCTAAGGTATGGACAGTGTACTATTGTACTGTGTTCTCTAAGGTACACACAGTATACCAGTGTGCTGTGTCCACTAAGGGACACACAGTAAACCAGTGTGCTGTGTCCTATAAAGTACACACAGTATACCAGTGTGCTGTGTCCTCTAAGGTACACATAGTATACCAGTGTGCTGTGTCCTCTAAGGTACACACAGTATACCAGTGTGTTGTGTCCTCTAAGGCACACACAGGATACCAGTGTGCTGTGTCCTCTAAGGTACATAGAGTGTACCAGTGTGCTGTGTCCTCTAAGGTACACACAGTATACCAGTGTGCTGTGTCCTCTAAGGTACTAACAGTATACCATTGAACTGTGTTCTCTAAGGTACACACAGTATACCATTGTACTGTGTTCTCTAAGGTACAACAGTATACCATTGTTCTGTTGTACTGTGTTCTCTAAGGTATGCACAGTATACGAGTGTGCTGTGTCCTCTAAGGAACACACAGTATACCAGTGTGCTGTGTCCTCTAAGGTACATAGAGTGTACCAGTGTGCTGTGTCCTCTAAGGTACATAGAGTGTGCCAGTGTGCTGTGTCCTCTAAGGTACACACAGTATACCAGTGTGCTGTGTCCTCTAAGGTACTAACAGTATACCATTGAACTGTGTTCTCTAAGGTACACACAGTATACCATTGTACTGTGTTCTCTAAGGTACAACAGTATACCATTGTTCTGTTGTACTGTGTTCTCTAAGGTATGCACAGTATACCAGTGTGCTGTGTCCTCTAAGGTACACACAGTATACCATTGTACTGAACATAGAATATACAGTGCAGAAGGAGGCCATTTGGCCCATTGAGTCTGCACCGACCCTCTTAAGCCCTCACTTCCAGCCTACCCCCGTAACCAAATAACCCCTCCCTACCTTTTTGGTCACTAAGGGCAATTTATCATGGCCAATCCACCTAACCTGCACATCTTTGGACTGTGGGAGGAAACTGGAGCACCCGGAGGAAACCCACGCAGACAAGGGGAGAATGTGCAGACTCCACACAGACAGTGACCCAGCGGGGAATCGAAACTGGGAACCTGGCGCTGTGAAGCCACTGTGCTATCCACTTGTGCTATCGTGCTGACCCCTGTGTATTCTCTGAGGTACACACTGTATACCATTGTACTGTGACCTCTAAGGTACACAGCGTATGCCATTGTACTGTGTTCTCTGAGGTACACACAGTATATCATGATACTGTGTTCAGTATGTAAATAGTCCAACTCGGTAAGGGGCCATACTGGTCCTGGTGTTGGGGAATGAGCCCGGCCAGGTGGTTGAAGTTTCAGTCGGGGATTACTTTGGGAATAGTGATCACAATTCCGTAAGTTTTAGAATACTCATGGACAAAGACGAGAATGGTCCTAAAGGAAGTGTGCTAAATTGGGGGAAGGCCAACTATACCAAAATTCGGCAGGAGCTGGGGAGCAGCTGTTTGAAGGTAAATCCACATTTGATATGTGGGAGGCTTTTAAAGAGAGGTTGATTAGAATGCAGGACAGACATGTCCCTGTGAAAATGAGGGATAGAAATGGCAAGATTAGGGAACCGTGGATGACAGGTGAAATTGTGAGACTAGCTAATAGGAAAAAGGAAGCATACATAAGGTCTAGGTGACTGAAGACAGACGAAGCTTTGGAAAAATACCGGGAATGTAGGACCAATCTGAAACAAGGAATCAAGAGGGCTAAAAGGGGTCATGAAATATCTTTAGCAAACAGGGTTAAGAAAAATCCCAAAGCCTTTTATTCATATATAAGGAGCAAGAGGGTAACTAGAGAAAGGGTTGGCCCACTGAAGGACAAAGGAGGAAAATTATGCGTGGAGTCAGAGAAAATGGGTGAGATTCTTAATGAGTACTTTGCATCGGTATTCAGCGAGGAGAGGGACATGACGGATGTTGAGGTTAGGGATAGATGTTTGATTACTCTAGGACAAGTCGGCATAAGGAGGGAGGATGTGTTGGGTATTCTAAAAGGCATTAAGGTGGACAAGTCCCCAGGTATGGATGGGATCTATCCCAGGTTACTGAGGGAAGTGAGAGAGGAAATAACTGGGGCCTTAACAGATATCTTTGCAGCATGCTTGAACAAGGGTGAGGTACCGGAGGACTGGAGAATTGCTAATGTTGTCCCCTTGTTTAAGAAGGGTAGCAGGGATAATCTAGGTAATTATAGACCGGTGAGCCTGACGTCAGTGGTAGGAAAGATGCTGGAGAAGATACTGAGGGATAGGATCTATTCCCATTTGGAGGAAAATGGGCTTATCAGTGATAGGCAACATGGTTTTGTGCAGGAAAGGTCATGTCTTACCAACTTAATAGAATTCTTTGAGGCAGTGACAAAGTTGATTGATAAGGGAAGGGCTGTAGATGTCATATATATGGACTTCAGTAAGGCATTTAATAAGGTTATTTGATAAGGTTCCCCATGGTAGGCTGATGGAGAAAGTGAAGTCTCATGGGGTCCAGGGTGTACTAGCTAGATGGATAAAGAACTGGCTGGGCAACAGGAGACAAAGAATAGTAGTGGAAGGGAGTTTCTTAAAATGGATAACTGTGACCAGTGGTGTTCCACAAGGATCTGTGCTGGGACCACTGTTGTTTGTGATATACATAAATGATCTGGAGGAAGGTATAGATGGTCTAATTAGCAAGTTTGCAGATGACACTAAGATTGGTGGAGTAGCAGATAGTGAAGGGGACTGTCAGAGAATACAGCAGAATATAAATAGATTGGAGAGTTGGGCGGAGAAATGGCAGATGGAGTTCAATCCGGGCAAATGCGAGGTGATGCATTTTGGAAGATCCAATTCAAGAGCGAACTTTACGGTAAATGAAAAAGCCCTGGGGAAAATTGATGTACAGAGAGATCTGGGTGTTCAGGTCCATTGTACCCTGAAGGTGGCTGCGCAGGTCGATAGAGTGGTCAAGAAGGCATACGGCATGCTTTCCTTCATCGGAAGGGGTATTGAGTACAAGAGTTGGCAGGTCATGTTACAGTTGTATAAGACTTTGGTTCGGCCAGGATGTTGCCTGGTATGGAGGGTGCTAGTTATGAAGAGAGGTTGAGTAGATTAGGATTATTTTCATTAGAAAGACGGAGGTTGAGGGGGACCTCATTAAGGTCTACCAAATCATGAGAGGTATAGACAGGGTGGATAGGAGAAGCTTTCTCCCACAGAGTGGGGGACTCAATTACTAGGGGTCATGAGTTCAAGGTGAGAGGAGAAAAGTTTAAGGGAGATAGGGGTGGAAAGTTCTCTGCGCAGAGAGGGGTGGGTGTCTGGAACGCATTGCCGGCGGAGGTGGTAGAGGTGGGCATGATAGCATCATTTAAGATGTATCTAGACAGATACATGAATGGGCAGGGAGCAGAGGGATACAGATCCTTAGAAAATAGACGACAGTTTTAGATAAAGGATCTGGATCGGCGCAGGCTTGGAGGGCCGAAGGGCCTGTTCCTGTGCTGTAATTTTTCTTTGTTCTTTGTTCTTCTTTCTCTAAGGTACACACTGTATACCATTGTACTGTGTTCTCTAAAGTACACACAGTATACCATTGTAGTGTGTCCTTGAAGGTACACACAGAATAACATTGTATTGTGTCCTCCATGGTACACACAGTATACCATTGTACTGTGTTCTCTTCGGTACGCACATTATACCATTGTACTGTGTCCTCTACGGTACACACATTATACCATTGTACTGAGTCCTCTGAGGTACACACAATATACCATTGTACTGTGTTCTCTACGGTACACACATTATACCATTGTACTGTGTCCTCTGAGGTACACACAATATACCATTGTACTGTGTTCTCTACGGTACACACATTATACCATTGTACTGTGTTCTCTATGGTACACACATTATACCATTATACTATGTCCTCTGAGGTACACACAATATACCATTGTACTGTGTCCTCTGAGTACACACATTATACCATTATACTATGTCCTCTGAGTACACACAGTATACCATTGTACTGTGTCCTCTGAGGTACACACAATATACCATTGTACTGTGTCCTCTGAGTACACACAATATCCCATTGTACTGTGTCCTCTGAGTACACACAATATACCATTGTACTGTGTCCTCTGAGTAAACACATTATACCATTGTACTGTGACCTCTGAGTAAACACATTATACCATTGTACTGTGACCCCTGAGGTACACACAGTATACCATTGTGCTATGTCCTCTGAGGTACACACAGTATTTCAATGTGCTGGGTGCTCCAGGGTATGCACAGTGGCAGATATGAGTGGCTGTGAGTGTGGAATGAAGTGAGATTGCATCATCACTGTTTGTCTGATGTTCATTTACCACTGGCAAAGATGCAATTCTTGGATATCAGGCAGGAAGCACAAGGGTAAGCACAAGTGGTACAGGGATGCACAGGAGCAGAGTGAGGAGTTTCAGCTGCAGCTTGTAAAGTAAGAGAGAGAGTGGGAAGAGGGGGAGGCAGGCTGTGGGAAGGATGATTAGGTACACAGATACTGCCACCACTTCATCCACGGGCATCTCAATAAATGGCCATCCCTCTCTCCTCCATGAGAGATAGGACATGCAGGAGCATCTGTTTCCCTCCGGTTAGTTCCTGCTGCCTCCTGCTCTGTCAGAAAGAAGCAGTGTGTCAGTGAATGCGGTACAATGTGTCTGGGTGATGTGCCTTTCATGGTAGAAAAGATGTCAGTCTGTATAAGCAGTGAAATATGGGGACGTGTCTTGCAGCAGCACTGAGGCCGCAGTAAAGAATATGTATCTTAGGTCTCAGGCTTGATTACTGATAGGTGAGTGACTGGTGATTTGCTCAATGGTTGACGCTAGTGGTGCAAATGGCATTTGAAGATCCATTCACTGACCTTGTCCACTTGTGTGACATCATTGAAATTCTTGTGACTCTGCATCCAGCTCTTCAGGACTTGAGTCCTGACATTGAGCTCCATGGCTATTGGCTCTCACCACCTTCTGACTGTGTCTCTTCCTTTCCAACTCCTCCACCAGAGCATCGGAAAACCTGGAATCCATGCTCTGCCCTCACTCATTCCCTTCTACCCTTAGCTTTGACAAAGGGTCATCTGGACTCGAAACGTTAGCTCTTTTCTCTCCCTACAGATGCTGCCAGACCTGCTGAGATTTTCCCGCATTTTCGTTTTGGTTCCCTTCCACCCAGGCCAGGTTCTCTTCAGCCCTGACTCCCTGTACTTGCTCCAACCACCACGCGCCTCCCTTTTCAGAGGGGCAGGTCAGTTTTAAGTACTGCTAGTCACGCTACGATATTGGCCTCCTGCTGATGTATTTAGCCGAGGAATAAGCCAGTTGGCTTTGCCAGGGTGCAGAAGTCATTCAAATAAGCAGGCAGCACGAAGTTGGCATGGTGCCCGCATTTCAATCCAGGGGAGTGTGTTAACAGCCCATCGCGATCCCTCCGCCCGTATTTGGTGGCGATCGAGTTTAGCCCCCTGTGTGTTTAAGAACCTGTTTACTGCATCATGTGAAACTAATATAGATGAAACCAGTACTTCTTGTAAATGAAAACAGAAAACAGATGCTTGTTGATTAGTGACCATGTAGGTGATGACAGGACTGCACTCATTCTGTAGTGTGTACACTGGTGGCTCAGAGGCTGTTTCCAAGCTTGAATATGTCACCAAGTCATTTGGCAGATTTTAATCATTGGGCCAGAGATTGAATTTAGAAAAGATAGTTCAGAATTCTAACCTAGCCTGAATGATTAATGTTGAAATTTGCACACCTTTCAGCTCATTGCTCTCTCAGGGCTATTGCTCCAGAGTGTACAGATGATTTCTGGAGTACTTTTCTTAGTATTGTTCATTTAAAAAAAAATGTAAAGTACCCAATTCTGTGTTTTTCCAATTAACGGGCAGTTAGAATTCAGGCTGGGGGACATGGCGGGCTACCACTAAACCATCTTAGTCAACTCCCATCCGAAGTGGAACACATCCTGGGTTCCGATTTCATGTGGCGATGTACGGCCAGATTCTCCATTCCTTAGACTGTGTTGACAGGATTAGTGGACTTCTACGACAGCAAAACTGGCGCCGCATCTGGACCAATTCACTGACCGTTAAGGGGCTAGCACCGGCGCCACATGGAACATGATCTGTTCCAATGGAAAATGGCATCAGATTTGCTGGTGTCGGGATTGGCACTCAAGAGGCTGGCAAGATGCAGTCACTCATTAGCACTTCATTCTCCACACACTCATCCCAGCCAAGATGGCACTAGTTGCACTGGAGCATTCCCATCCCAATGATGGGTCGGCTGAGGCCAACATGTACCTAGGGGGGTGCCCCTACGACCCGTGGTTCTAGGTTCACAGTGGGCAGTCAGCGGCATGCACAGTTGCATGGCTGCCTGGCAGCCTATGGCAATGGTCTTCTGTGCCCATCCAGCCTGACCCCACAGCCCTCCTCCTGGCCATCGCCCACTGCTCCTGGAGGCTCTGGAGAATACCGGAGCGGGACTGCTAATGATATGCAAACAGCGTTTACTGTACGTGCAGAGTGGGACGCATTGACGTAACTGTCAAGGCACCGGAGAATTGTGATTTGGCGTGAACCCGGCGCCAGCCACGATTTCGGCATCAATACCAATTCTCTGCCCAATTGCGTTTTGCGATTCCGCCGTTGGCATATGGAGAATCCCACCCGTAATCTCTCCTTTGACTGGGCGAATTGATGTATAAGGTTGATGGCCCAGGCAAACGAGGCACCGATAGAAGTAGCCATGGGGGGATACATAGATAGGATTTCCACCATTGGGGAGTTATGGATAAAACCCATGGACATGACAGAGGACCTAGGGGCACACACAGGAATTCGCAAGCCACAAACATGTCTGTGGCCGGATGATGGGGGAAGTCATTATAAAAGGCCCCGATCCAAAACCCTAAAGACAGTACGGCTTCACCAAACATGCCGAGGAGGATGTGATCAAAGTCATCAACGGTTTGTCACAGCAGGGAGTCCTGCATCACGGTAGCACAGTGGTTAGCACTGTTGCTTCACAGCATCAGGGTCCCAGGTTTGATTCCCGGCTTAGGTCACTGTCTGTGCGGAGTCTGCACATTCTCCCAGTGTCTGTGTGGGTTTCCTCCGGGTGCTCCGGTTTCCTCCCATAAGTCCCGAAAGACATGCTGTTAGATTAGGTGAATTGGACATCCTGAGTTCTCCCTCTGCGTACCCGAACAGGTGCCAGAATGTGGCGACCAGGGGCTTTTCACAGTGACTTCATTGCAGTGTTAATGTAAGTCTATTTGTGACACTAAAGATTATTATAATTATAAATAAATCCCATTGCCTCCACCAATAATTTCCCGGTTTGGCTGGTAAGAAAACCGGATGGATCATGGAGGCTGGTGATCGATTACTGGGATTCCCCTAGATCGGCAATGCCAGTATAAGATTATCGTCACCTTTCAGGGGCAGCAATATACTTGGATATGCCTGCCACAGAGCTTCCACAATTCACCCTCCATAATCCACCAGAGAATCTGCAAGGGTCTGGAAGGGTTTTCAAACCCCGAATGCCTGGTGCAGTATGTGGACGATATCCTCCCCCAGACTGAGATATGAAGGGAACATTTTAAACTGTTGAAGGAACTGCTGAACCTCCTCACTATGCTAGGCCTAAAACTCAACCCCAAGAAAGCTCAGATTTTGAGATCACAAGTCTCATACTTCGGGACAGTAGTGACTGAGGGGAAGCATAAAACAGAAAGGTCGCGAGTCGAGTCGGTCACACGCCTTCCCTGGCCAACGGACATGAGCTCATTGCACTCCTTTCTCGGCTTGGTGAGCTACTGCCAAAACCACATCAATGGTTTCGCAACCAAAGCCACCCCCTATCAGACCTAAAGAAAAATGCCCCATGGGTGTGGTCCGAGCACCACACAGGCTGTCTCGGATTTCCAGATTAAAGATGGGACGGTTTGTCAAAACCGTATTGCATGCTGGACCCCCATGCTCCACGACATCTCGGTAAAGCTTGCCCCAGGGGTGGCGCGGTGGCGCAATGATTAGCACTGCTGCCTCACAGCACCGAGGACGCGGGTTTGATCCTGGCCCTGGGTCACTGGGCTTACCATCATGGCATGAATCCATTCATTAACGGCGGGTTGCCATGGTTCCTCCTCATGGGCGCCTTGGTCAATTTATCTGCTGTTATGTTCCCAATTGGGGAAGTTCATGATGGGCCTCAACTATAATGATGCCATACTCACGGCCTTGGTCAATCTGAAAAATGCATTTTAGCAGGGGTGCAGATGGTAAAGGTTTCCAGACGGCCAAGGCGAAACCTGTCGCTTCCCACAGTATCAGGGAGCCAGTTAAACTATTGCAGACATACATGCTGTCCGAGTGTATGTCTACTGGTGTGGTGAACTGCTCAGGATGGCTACGACCGCTAGCTCTACAGCCAGGGCGCTCAGCCAAGTGGGCGGTTTTAAGACTATTTCCCTCAGGGGCTTACCTTGCTGGTCTTCCACATAGGTTCCTCACCCTGTCTTTCTGTTCCCGTCCCCCACTGGAGGAGATTCATCTAATAATATGTTCAGAACGTGATTGTCTGCTTCCCTGGATTCTCTTGCCTTTTGTTTTGACATAAATGGCCCCTTGTTTTGACATAAATGGCGTGACCTGGCATTCATTTTTTTTTAAATTTAGAGTACCCAATTAATGTTTTCCAATTAAGGGGCAATTTAGCATGGCCAATCCACCTACCATGCACATCTTTGGGTTGTGGGGGCGAAACCCACACAAACACGGGGAGAATGTGCAAACTCCACACGGACAGTGACCCAGAGTCGGGATCGAACCTGGGACCTCGGCGCCGTGAGACTGCAGTGCTACCACTGCGTCACCGTGCTGCCCGTGACCTGGCATTCATGAGGTTCCCCTCCGTAGCTCAAGTTGTCAGCTCAGAAAGTGGGGGCTTGGATATGCTTTTTTCAATAATTTAGAGTATCCAGTTAATTTTTTCCAATTAAGGGGCAATTTAGCGTGGCCAATCCATCTAACCTGCACATTTTTTGGGTTGTGGGGGTGAGACCCGTGCAGACACAGAGAGAATGTGCAAACTCCACACGGACGAAAAGAAGCTTAAACAAGCTCAGAGCAGTGACCAAGACCTGAAACAGATTAAGGAAGGAGCACACCCTGCCTCTTTTGGGAAGTGATGGGTTACAGTTACAGTAAAGGGCAGGCTCGTCTTTAAGGATGATCGCTACATGGGACCAACTAGCGGCCACAGCAAAATCATTTATAAAAACCACGATGTCCAGGGCCATGGGTGAACGAATTAAGTGTTTGTGCTGGTGGCCAGACATACTCCAAGGCGTGCGGATTATGTTGAAAACTGCAGTCTGTGCCTAAAACAATGCCATTAGGTATACCCACAAGGGAGAACTGAGGCACACCCACCCCATGGAAGGCCCTTAGACAAATCTGCAGATTGATTACATTGTACCGCTGGCACAGGAGTTTACAAATACATCCTGGTCGTCATCGCCACTTTTATTAAGTGGGTAGAAGCCTTCCCCACTTGAACCAATACGGCCAAAGTCATGGCAGATATCCTAGTTCAGCAAATCTCCACTGGGTGGGGTCTCCCTCGCTGTATAGATTTGGACGAAGACACTCACTTCACCACTCGGGTGATGGAGTCATGGACACAGAGTCATAGATATTTACAGCATGGAAACAGGCCCTTCGGCCCAGCTTGTCCATGCCGCCTGGCTTCTATCACTAAGCTAGTCCCACTTGCCAGCATTTGGCCCATATCCCTCTAAACCCACCCTGCCCATGTAACTGTCTAACTGTTTATTAAAGGAAACCATTGTACCCAGCTCTACCACTGCCTCTGCAGCCCGTTCCAGATGCTCACCACCCTCTGTGAAGAAATTTCCCCTCTGGTCTCTTTTGTATCTCTCCCCTCTCACCTTAAACCTACGTCCTCTAGATCTAGACTCCTCTGCCTTTGGGAAAAGATGTCGACTATCTACCTTATCTATGCTCTTCATTATTTCCGCCTCCCAGACAGTCTTGATCCATTGCAGTTTTCCTATCACCGTAACCGGACCACAGCCAATGCTACCTCCCTGGCTCTAGAATCAACACTCAAACACCTCAACAACAAGGACACCTATGTCAGACTGCTGTTCATAGACTACAGCTCCGCCTTCAACACCTTTATCCCGACAAGACTAATAAGCAAACTCGTTTAACAATATCCTTCCTATAATAGTGTGAGCAGAACTGAACACAGTGTTCCATGTATAGTCTTGCCAATGTCTTGTACAACTTCAAAAAGACGTCCCAACTTTTTAATGCAATGGGTAATGACGTTATTTGGAATCAAACAAAATTTCCACGTTGCGTATCATCCTCAATCCAGCGGGATAGTGGAAAGGATGAACCACACCCGCAAATAAATGATCCGTAAGACCGTCCAGCAGAATAACCACACCTGGAACGAAGTCCTGCCATTTGTCTGCCCTGCTACGGCTGGACGTATCCGAACCTGAGCTCCCAGCCCTTAGCCATGAGATTGTGGTCAAAATATTCCTGGAAGACATTTAACTAGCAGCAGCTGTTAAAATGGGGAAAAGGAAGAAACAGAGTAAGGTGTACACTGATAGCAAGGTGAAGCCCATAGAGTTGGAGATCGGGCAGGAGGTAAAGCTCCCAGTTTTCGAGTGAGGCTAATTCCTATCCCCCAGATAAGTGGGACCCTACCCGATGGTAAATAAGGAAAGCTCATGCGTTTACTCTTGGATTCCGGGAAAGCCGGATATTACCATGTGAACCAAATGAAGGCATTTGGCTCCCAAAAGAGCAGGTGAAAGAGCAGGTCCCAGGTAACCAGAGCCCACCTATTTAAATAAATCACCACCTCATGGGCGGGATTCTCCGACCCCACGCAGGGTCGGAGAATCGGCGGGCAGCGGCGTTATTTCAGCTCCCGCAGGGTTTTGAAATCTCCCACCGGCCAAAAACCGGCGTTGTGCAAATCCCGCCGGCAGCCGCTGAAAACAGCTGGCGCCGGCGGGATTTCAATTTTTTTTCACTTACCTCAAATCTCCGGCCTGGATGGGCCGAAGTCCCGCCGACGTGGCCACGGGTCACGTCAGCGCAAATCAAAGTTGCTTTAAAACGGCGTCAACCATTGATGATGGTTGACGCCGTTCAGTGTCGGGGGTGGGTTGCGGCATCGGGGGGGGGGGGGGGGGTTGCGGCATCGGGGGGGGTTGGGTTGCGGCATGGGGGGGGTTGGGTTGCGGCATGGTGGGGGGGGGTTGGGTTGCGGCATGGGGGGGGTTGGGTTGCGGCATGGGGGGGTTGGGTTGCGGCATGGGGGGTTGGGTTGCGGCATGGGGGGGGTTGGGTTGCGGCATGGGGGGGTGGGTTGCGGCATGGGAGGGTGTTGGGTTGCGGCATGGGGGGGGGTTGGGTTGCGGCATGGGGGGGGGTTGGGTTGCGGCATGGGGGGGGTTGGGTTGCGGCATGGGGGGGGTTGGGTTGCGGCATGGGGGGGTTGGGTTGCGGCATGGGGGGTTGGGTTGCGGCATGGGGGGGGTTGGGTTGCGGCATGGGGGGGTGGGTTGCGGCATCGGGGGGGGTTGCGGCATCGGGGGGGTTGCGGCATCGGGGGGGGCATGGGGGGGGCATCGGGGGGTGGGTTGCGGCATCCGGGGGGGGTTGTGGCATCGGGGGGGGTTGCGGCATCGGGGGGTGGGTTGCGGCATTGGGGGGGTTGCGGCATCGGGGGGTGGGTTGCGGCATCGGGGGGTTGCGGCATCGGGGGGGTTGCGGCATCGGGGGGGGCATCGGGGGGTGGGTTGCGGCATCCGGGCGGGGTTGCGGCATCCGGGGGGGGTTGCGGCATCGGGGGGGGGGGGGGGGGGGGGGGGGTTGGGGGCAGCGGCGGGCAGAGAGGGGGGGCTACGGATGCCCTGGGCCAACGCACCGTCGCCCCCCCCCTCTGTACGCCGCTGCCCCCTACCCCAACCACCACCCCCCCTCACCACCCCTACCTCCCTCCAACGCCCCTACCCCCCTCCCCACCACCCCTACCCCCCTCCAACGCCGCCCCCCATCTCTCGCAACGCCGCAACCCCGCAACCCCCCACCCTCAACGCCGCAACCCCCCCCTCATCGCCGCAACACCCCACCCTCAACGCCGCTACCCACACCCCGTCCCCCTCCCTCTGAAGGCCGGTACCCACACACCCCCCCCTTCTTCCTCCTCCCCCCCTTCCTTCCTCCGTCCCCCCTCCTTCCTCCTCCCCCCCTTCCTTCCTCCGTCCCCCCTCCTTCCTCCTCCCCCCTTCCTTCCTCCGTTAGTGGGGGGGGGGAGGGGGGGGTGCGGCGTTAGTGGGGGGTGGGGGGTGGGGGGTGCGGCGTTGGAGTGGGGTAGGGGTGGTGAAGGGGGTAGGGGTGGTGAGGGGAGGGGTTGGGGTAGGGGCAGCTGCGTGCAGAGGGGGGGCGACGGTGCGTTGGCCCCGGGCATCAGTCGCCCCCCTCTCTGCCCGCCGCTGCCCCCAAACCCCCCCCCCATGCCGCAACCCCCCCCCAAATGCCGGAACACCCCCCCCCCCCAATGCCGGAACACCCCCCCAATGTCGGAACACCCCCCCCCCCCAATGCCGGAACACCCCCCCCCCAATGCCGGAACACCCCCCCCCCCCAATGCCGGAACACCCCCCCCCCCAATGCCGGAACACCCCCCCCAATGCTGGAACACCCCCCCCCCCCCAAAATGCCGGAACACCCCCCCCCCCCCAAATGCCGGGTCTGTCTCTCTCCTCCTCCTCCTCCTCCTCCTCCTCCTCCTCCTCCAAAAAACGCCGGGTCTCACCACTTCCGCAGCTGGTGAAACTGACGCGTATCGCGTCAGTCAGCTGCTGGCCCCTCCGGGAACGGAGATTGCCAGCTTAAAAGAAGGCCCCGATGCCGGAGTGATTAACACCGATTTTTCTCGCCGGAAACCCGCGTTACGACGGGCAACGGAGAATCCCGCCCCATGTTCGGAGAAGATTAAGTTCACTCTGCGGGGGTTGGCAGAGAGGTCTGCCTGGAGGCGGAAGCCGTTCATTGATTTCTTCAAGGAGAATTGAGGGGTCAGCAAGGGCAGTGGGGTTTTTTTGAGGGGAGGGGGAATAAGGGGGTTAAAATGGGGAAGGCGGGTCGTGGTGGGATGTTGTTGTCAGGGTGTTGGAGGTTTGTGGTTAATTATTGGGTTGATGTGTCGTTCTTCTGATATTCTGTATTCTGTGCATATATGTGAAAAATGCCTTGAATTAAAATATTTAAAAAAAATTAACCACCTCAGGAATAATACAGGGATCCTACCGTCCTAACTGGCGGCATAGTGGCACTGTGGTTAGCACTGCTGCCTCACAGCTCCAGGGACCCGGGTTCAATTCCGGCCTCGGGCCACTGTCTGTGAGGAGTTTGCACTTTCTCCCCATGTCTACGTTGGTTTCCTCCGGGTGCTCCCGTTTCCTCCCACAGTCCAAAGATATGCAGGTTAGGTGGATTGGCCATGATAAATTGCCCCTTAGTGTCCAAAAGGTTAAGTGGGGAGACTGGGTTGACGGGGATAGGTTGGAGGCGTGGGCTTAAGTAGGGTGCTCTTTCCAAGGGCCGGTGTAGATTAGATGGGCCGAATGGCCTCCTTTTGCACTGTGTATTTTATAATTCTATGACTTTAATTGTAAATAAGATGTACAGTGTTTGCTTTCCACTGAACACATCCCTTGTCTCCTTTCTCTTGATACATACTTTTTTCCCTCCATCTATCTCACTGTGGGAAATCTCTGAGACGGCAGCAGATATTGGTTCTGCTCGGTGAATAAACGTTTTCCCCTGGGCGCAGGTCTCCTTTGGTAATTATATAATCTCTATGCCTGTTACTGTCGGAGGTCAATATAAACCTCTATGAACTTCCACCTGCACTGCCATCACTCAAATATGATTGGTGCCAATGACCAGCACATTACATTACAGCATGATTGCTAACCATCAGCAAACAACATACCCTTAGATAATCATTATCACCCTGCATTCTTCCGAGGTCTGTAAACATCTGCCACCTTTTCTTCTCACGCCCGCAACTTCCAGTTGCAGTTAGGGGCTGTTTAGCACAGGGCTAAATCGCTGGCTTTGAAAGCAGACCAAGGCAGGCCAGCAGCACGGTTCAATTCCCGTACCAGCCTCCCCGAACAGGTGCCGGAATGTGGCGACTATGGGCTTTTCACAGTAACTTCATTTGAAGCCTACTTGTGACAATAAGCGATTTTCATTTCACTGTATTGTGATATTAGTCACACAGTTCATCATCACCAGAAGGTGCAAAATTGAACACTGCTGACCTCAGACACAACTGGATAAGGTCAACTGGTGCACGCCATATTTAAACGAACATGAACTGGCGATGCCACAAGTTTCCTGTAATCCACTGACTTAATCTTGAAGGTAGAACTTAATTTTTGTAAGTTTTAAGATAATGAATAGTCATGGCATGCATGGTATAACAGGTACACGACACCGGCTTGCATGAGGATTAACCCGCTACTACCACACATCTTTCAATCTGAGGTCATAATTTCAAAATTTTGGCTCCCACATCTGCCAAATATCCCACTCCTGGGATCATCACTAAATTCCGCCCCTTGAATTTACCACCCTGACCACCTATTCTTACTCCCTTGAGAGCTGCCTAAGCCTCTAAACGCTACCCCTCTCAACCTCCTGGACGAAGGCCTCCAGCATCACATCAGATAATTTGGAACCCTCTCTCTGAACTACTGCTTCATTTGAAGCCTGATTTCTTCCTAAGACTTTCTGAGCAGTTGCTGTACAGTGAGTGCACCTCTCCTTTAAGAGTGGCAATCTGTCTTTAAGATGTGTAGTGTAGGCTAACCGTGTTTTAGCCATATATGTACATTGGCCCTCTGCTAAGCATGCAGCCAGTCAGCAGTATGTTTTTCACTGCGCCGCATGTTACAGTCATGGAGTTGAGCCAGGAGAACAAAGTTTGGGTATCTGCAATCAGCGCTAGATTGGTGACAGGCAACCTAGGCTGATGACTGGGCCTCATGTGCGGCCCTCCTTCACCTGAGTGGGCCACAAAATTGAAATCAGGCTTGTTCACTAACTATGATGTTTGAATAAGGTTGAATATGCTTAATACACACCAAACATGTCAAAACAAATTATTACAAAATGCTTAATCGTTGAAATATTCATAGAACTGTCACCAATATCAAATGGTAAAAACAAAATAAATATTTAAGTTTGATTGGACGGAGGGGGAGTGCATGGCTCTCAGAGTCAATGTTGTGCGCCATTGCTTAACATGCGGATCACATTGCTTAGCATGTGGCTCCGGGCTGCAGGTTGCTCCAGATGTTTAATTTGGTGGAATTGTGAAGGAAGTGCTGTAATAGATCATTACCAGCAAAAGCTGAAAGTCTGCACCCTGCATAGCCACATCCGTTCACAAATGAATCTACAACGGAGCTGTCCAATTCCTCCCGTGAATGAGTGAAGATCTGGGGGAGGAGGAAGCCAGCTTTGAGAGCTGGCACAGTAAGAAGTCTTCCAAGACCAGGTTAAAGTCCAACAGGTTTGTTTCGAATCACTAGCTTTCGGAGCATAGATCCTTCCTCAGGTGAATGAAGAGGTGGGTTCCAGAAACACATATAACGACAAAGTCAATGATGCAAGACAATACTTTGAATGCAAATCTTTGCAGGTAATCTACCTACGTCTACCTGCAGGGCATCTACCTCATCCGCTGCAGGAAAGGATGTCCCAAGGCGTGGTACATTGGTGAGACCATGCAGACGCTGCAACAACGGATGATTGGACATTGCATGACAATCGCCAGGCAGGAATGTTGCCATTGATCATTCAGCCTCTGATCTTTGGGTAAGCATTCTCCAAGGCGGCCTTCAGGATGTGCGACAATGCAGAATCGCCGAGCAGAAACTTATAGCCAAGTTCTGCACACATGAGTACGGCCTCAACTGGGACCTTGGATTCATGTTGCATTACATTCACCCCCCACTTTCTGGCCTGGGCTTGCAAAATCCTACCAACTGTCCTGGCTTGAGACAATTCACACATTTTTAACCTGTGATCATCCCTCTCTCCAATTGCTCTGTCTGGACCTGTAAAAACTTAATTACTTGCAAAGACTCGCATTCAAAGTATTGTCGTGCATCACTGACTTTGTCTATATATATGTTTCTGGAACCCACCTCTTCATTCACCTGAGGAAGGAGCAGTGCTCCGAAAGCTAGTGATTCGAAACAAACCTGTTGGACTTTAACCTGGTGTTGTAAGACTTCTTACTACACTCACCCCAGTCCAACGCCGGCATCTCCACATCATTGAAATCTGGCGACATCCACATTTCTCAGAGTGATCCCATAGGAGAAACTCTTTCTACCTGGGATTTCAAACTTGATCAGCTGGCTCCCGAGGCTTACCCCCTGGGGGCTCTCTGACAGGTATCCACAGAGTAATGCAGATGTGCAACAAAAGCCAAATACTGCAGCTGCTGGAAATCTGAAATAAACACGGAAAATGCTGGAAAAACTCTGCAGTTCTGGCCGCATCTGTGCAGAGAGAAACTGGGTTAACGTTTTGAGTGCGGGTGACTCTTCCTCAGAGTGTTAGTTATGTAGATATGTATCTATTCCATTAACATTAGCTTTTCAGTAACAGCCTATCACATCAAAGCACTTCACTGAATGAATCATCTTGTGAAATGTAGTGATTGGAAGCAGTAGTCATTCTGCATTAGCAAATTCCTGAGATTTCGCGATAATGGCCGAGATGGAATGTTGGCCAGGAAGCCAAGAGAACTTGTGCCATTAGATATTTAACATCCGTCTAAACCCACAGCTTACACTCAATTAAAAAAAAAAATTAGAGTACCCAATTAATTTTTTCCAATTAAGGGGCAATTTAGCGTGGCCAATCCACCTAACCTGCACAAACAGCCTACACTCAATTTAACATTTAATTTAGAGATGGCCGGGCAGCACAGTGGCCTAGTGGTTAGCACAGCTGCCTCACGGCGCTGAGGACCCAGGTTTGATCCCGGCTCTGGGTCACTGTCTGTGTGGAGTTTGCACATTCTCCCCATGTCTGCGTGGGTTTCGCCCCACAACCCAAAAATGTGCATTGTAGGTGGATTGGTCACGCTAAATTGCCCCTTAGTTGGAAAAAATAATGGGTAATCTAAATTTATAATAAAAACTTTTATTAGAGAATGGCACATTGGTAAGTTTGTGCAAAGTGTGGTGATATAACCACTGTAGTGATGTGTACTTGCAGTAGGGGGATGGATGCTTGTACCTGTAATACAGGTTCCTCCGGTAAGCCCCTGCCGGCTAGCTCCGCCCACAGGGAGCTTGTGTATAAATATGCGTGTGAGTCACTCAGACCCTAGCCTACAGTTGCAGATGGAGGAATAGCATCGCACAGCAATAAAGCCTCTATTGTACATGTCTCTCGTCTTTGAGTATAATTGTTAGCGCTACACAAAGCAAGCTTCCAACAAAATGGAAATGGATGTTACTCACACCCAAGTTGGGATGCAATTTACAATTAGGTATTAATGTCTGTGCCTTTCCAACGGCCAATGTCTAGATTTAGAACAGTACAGCACAGAACAGGCCCTTCGGCCCTCGATGTTGTGCCGAGCAATGATCACCCAACTCAAACTCACGTATCCACCCTATACCCGTAACCCAACAACTCCCCCTTAACCTTACTTTTTAGGACATTACGGGCAATTTAGCATGGCCAATCCACCTAACCCGTACATCTTTGGACTGTGGGAGGAAACCGGAGCACCCGGAGGAAACCCACGCACACACGGGGAGGACGTGCAGACTCCGCACAGACAGTGACCCAGCCGGGAACCGAACCTGGGACCCTGGAGCTGTGAAGCATTGATGCTAACCACTATGCTACCGTGCTGCCCCTAATTATCTAGTTATCTACTTGCAAGGTAACGTGACATATAGCATGAGGGGGGCCACGTAAGAGGAAGGCCGTAAGCCTGATTGTCTTTCTACTCTCTATAAAGGAACAGCATAATCTTCTGCTCCTCCACTGTCAGATCCTCACAATTACTGGTCTTCAATAAGAATTCTTCTGACTCATTAACAATGCCCTCTCAAGTGCGTGTTTCTTGACTGGGGCTGGTAAGATGAGCTAGGTGACGATGGGACAAAAATTATAGATCCTGTTGGAGGAGGGGGTAACACCCCCCCCCCCCCCCCCCTCCCCCGCCCTGAACACAAAAGCAAACACAGCCAAAGTCGATTGGGGGGGGGGAGAGAAAAGGGAGGGGGTGAGGGACAGGGGGAGTATGCAAAGGAGGGGGAGGGGAGGCAGGGGGGGGGGGGGGGCGGGAGGGGGGATAGAAGGGACCATAGGCTGAGCCAGAAGGCAGCAAAATGTATTTAAAGTTAATTGAAGGAAGGACAGGATAAACCTTTATGTACAATAAAGTAAATTAACGCATTAAGAAAAATATGTATATACACAATTGTTTATAAATATGGAAATTGCCAATAAAAAGATTGAAAAAAAATATGATGGATTCTGTTGAGCAATTGCCATCTTCCTCCAAGTTGTTGTCAATGTCTCCTCGATTTAGTAACCATGAAATAATGCTTCACAAAGCTCAACATGGGCAACACGTTAGCACAGTGGTTAGCACAATTGCTTCACAGCTCCAGGGTCCCAGGTTCGATTCCCGGCTTGGGTCACTGTCTGTGTAGAGTCGGCACATTCTCCCTGTGTCTAAGTGGGTTTCCTCCGGGTGCTCCGGTTTCCTCCCACAGTCCAAAGATGTGCAGGTTAGCTGGATTGGCCATGATAAATTGCCCTTAGTGTCCAAAAGGATTGGTGGGGTTGCTGGGCTGTGGGTATAGGGGCTGGTTTAGCTGGTTTAGCTCACAGGGCTAATCGCTGGCTTTTAAAGCAGACCAAGCAGGCCAGCAGCACGGTTCGATTCCCGTACCAGCCTCCCCGGACAGGCGCCGGAATGTGGCGACTAGGGGCTTTTCACAGTAACTTCATTTGAAGCCTACTCGTGACAATAAGCGATTTTCATTTCATTTCATTTCATTTCATTTCATAGGGTGGAGGCAAAGGCTTATGTGGGGTGCTCTTTCCAAGGGCCGGTGCAGACCCGATGGGCCAAATGGCCTCCTTCTGCACTGTAAATTCTATGATTCTCAAAGCAGAGATCATGTGAAGAGGGGGGAGGCAGAGATAAGGGGGAAAACAGGTAAGATAGTTTGTGGAATGTTAAACAGCCCAATCTTGTTAAATTAAATATTTAAAAAAGAATGATCTGGCAAATAAAAGCGAGAAAACGTCATCCAAACCCAAAGTTCCAGGAATACCGTTTATCAAAAGAAAGAGCTGTTCCTCTTGGCTCAATAGTTTCTACAGAGTAAAGAGAACATGTATTTCCTGGTCAATACTGGACTGCACACTCATAGGCTAACAATGTGGTTTTCCACTTCATGGTCTGTGTAGCCCCCCATCAACAACCAGGAATTACTGAAGATATGGAATCCATCAGAAGTCCCAGAATATTACAAACACTTTGAATACAAATGCACCAGGGGATTGAACGGAGGAAGGTGGCGGTGGTGTCTTAGTGGTTTTGTCACTGGACTAATAATCCAGAGTCCCAGAGTAACACTCTGAGGACCTGGGTTCGAATCTCGCCATGGCAGATGATGGAATTTAATTTCAATAAACACCTGGAATCAAAAGTCTAACGACAAACCATGAATTGATTGTCGTAAAAACCCATCTGGTTCAATAATGCCCCATTAGGCATGATTCTGGCAGACTCCAAACCCACAGCAATATGGCTGACTCTGAAATAACCTAGCGCGACACTCGATTGTATCAAACCACTGCAAAAAATTGGATAAGGAATGAAACTGGACGGACATCACGGTCACCATTCCTCATTCTGTCTTGTCCCAACTGCGGGACAGACCCCAGCAATGGTGGTGGCACAGTGGTATAGAGTCAGGAGGGTGTTCCCTCCAACATTGCCTCACCTCGGACCCCATGAAGTCTTATGGTATCAGGTCAAATATGGGCAAGAAAACCTCCTTCAGATTACCACCTACCATCCCACCTCAGATGATGGGTCTCCCATGTTGAACACCAAATGGAGGAAGCACTGAGGGTGGCAACAGTGCAGAATGAGGGGGTCTTCAATGTCCATCACCAAGAGTGGCTCGGTAGCACCTCTACTGACCTAGCTGGTCGGACCTGAAGGACATAGCTGCTAGCCTGGGAGTGCAGCAGGTGGTGAGGGAACCAAAAAGAGGGAAAGCACGGGCAGCACGGTAGCATAAGTGCTTCACAGCACCAGGGTCCCAGGTTCGATTCCCCTCTGGGTTACTCTCTGTGCGGAGTCTGCACATTCTCCCCGTGTCTGCGTGGGTTTCCTCCGGGTGCTCCGGTTTCCTCCCACAGTCCAAAGATGTGCAGGTTAGGTGGATTGGCCATGCTAAATTGCCCTTATTGTCCAAAATGGTTAAGAGGGGTTATTGGGTTATGGGGATAGGGTGAAAGTGAGGGCTTAAAGTGGGTCGGTGCAGACTCGATGGGCCGAATGGCCTCCTTCTGCACTGTATGTTCTATGTTCTAAGTTCGATGAAAAACATACTTGACCTCATCCTCTTCAACTTGCCTGCTGCATGGGCAGCTTGGTGTCGCAGTGGTTATCACTGCTGCCTCGCGGCACCGAGTTCCCAGGTTCAATCCCGGCTCTGGGTAACTTTCTGTGTGGAGTTTGCATATTCTCCCAGTTTGCATGGGTTTTGCCCCACAACCCAAAGGTGTGCAGGGTAGGGGGATTGGCCAAGATAAATTGCCCCTTAATTGGAAAAAATGAGTTGGGTACTGTAAATTTATTTTTAAAAATCTTG
This sequence comes from Scyliorhinus canicula, assembly GCF_902713615.1. NCBI lineage: Eukaryota > Metazoa > Chordata > Chondrichthyes > Carcharhiniformes > Scyliorhinidae > Scyliorhinus > Scyliorhinus canicula. The sequence goes on along the minus strand of NC_052150.1, from coordinate 185,404,420 downwards.
CCTGCTGCAGATGCATCTATCCATGACAGTATCAGTAGGAATGACAACCGCAGAGTCCTTGTGGAGACAAAGTCCCGTTGATGGTACCCTCCATCGTATTGTGTGGCACGACCACCTTGGTGAATGGGATTGATTGATTTTGAACAGATCTAACAACTCAAGATTGAGCAACCTGGAGGTGCTGTGGGCCATCAGCAGCAGCAGAATTATATTCAACCACAATCTGCAACTTCATGCCTGGCTACCCCCAATCTACCAACACCACCAAGTCAAGGGATCAACCCTGATTCAAAGAAGAGTTCCGGGGGGGCATGTAGAAGCAACATCAGGCATTCCTAAAAATGAGGTGCCAATCTAGTGAAGCTACAACACAGGACCACTTGTGTGCCAAGCAACATAACCAGCAAGTAATAGACAAAGCTAAGCAATTCCGCAATCAATGCATCAGATCTAAGTTGTGCAGTCCTACGACAATCAGCCGTGAATGGTGGTGGGCAATTAAACAATTCACTTGAGGAAGAGACTCCACAAATATTCCCAATGATGGAGGAGCCCAGCACAGATGTGTAAAAGACAAGGCTGAGACATTTGTTACAATCTTCAGCCAGAAGTGCTGAGTGGATGATTTATCTCAGTCTCTTCCTGAGGTCCCCTGAATCACAGATGTCAGTCTTCAGCCAATATGATTCACTCCACGAGATATCAAGAAATGGCTGAAGGCATTGGGTACTACAAAGACTATGGGCCCTGACAATATTCCGGTAATTGTACTAAAGACCTGTGCTCCAGAATTTGCCACACACCGAGCCAAGCTGTTCTAGTACAGCTACAACACAGGCATCTGTGAAAATTTCCCAGATATGTCCTGTACACAAAAAGCAAGACAAATCCAAACCAGGCAATTACACCCCCCCCCCCCCCCCCCCCCCCCCATCAGTCTACTTTCGAACATCAGAAAAGTGGTGGAAGGGGTCGTTAACAGCACATTAAAGCGGTAATTCATCAGCAATAATCTGCCCCCTGATGCTATTTGGTTTCCGCCAGGGCCAATCGACTCCTGACCTCATTACAGCCTTGGTCCAAACACGGTCAAAGAGCTGAATGCTAGAGGTGAGGTGAGAGTGACTGCCCTTGACATCAAGGCAGCATTTGACCCAGCATGGCATCGAGGGGCCATAGCTAAACTGGAGTCGATGGTAATGAGGGGGAAAGCTCTCTACTGGTTGGATCATACATAACACAAAGGAAGATGGTTGTGGCTGTTGGAGGTTAATCATCTCAGCTCCAGGACATCATTGCAGGAGTTCCTCGGGGTAGTGTCCTAGACCTAACCATCTTCAGTGCAGATGATTGAACAATGGGTGGCATTTCACAGCACTATCGTGGCACTGGTGGGGCCACAAGCTGTTAGAAAATCCATTGAGTTCGATGGAGCCTGAAAATCCCGCTGACAGAAGAGAATGGAAAATTCCACCCATGTTCAGCACCATTCATGACTCCTCAGAGAATGAAGCAGTCCACTTACAAATGCAACAAGATTTGAACAATATCCAGGCTTGGGCTGACTCATGGCAAGTTACCTTCGTGCTACACAAGTGCCAGGCAATGGCCATCTCTAATCAGAGAGGATCTGATCATCCCTCCCCCTTGCCATTCAATCAGTGGCGTGCAGAGGGGGGGGCCGACCAGTGGCGTGCAGAGGGGGGGGGGCGACGGTGCGCTGGCCCCGGGCATCGATTGGATGGGGGCAGCAGCGTGAAGAGAACGGAGCACGCACCGCGGTCGGCCAGAGCGCGCCTGTGCACCGCGGGCGGCCGGAGCGCGCCTGCGCACCGCGGTCGGCCAGAGCGCGCCTGCGCACCGCGGGCGGCCGGAGCGCGCCTGCGCACCGCGGTCGGCCGGAGCGCACCTGCGCACTGCGGTCGGCCAGAGCGCGCCTGCGCGCCTGGTGAACAAAAAGGGCGCGAAATCTCCCGAATCAACGGCAATCAATGCCACCATGGGTGAGTTTTATTTATTCTTTATCTTTATCTTTTGATCCATTTTTAAACTCTTCTCTGCACCCTCTCTATAGTTGTCAATTTACTAAACTGTCGTGCCCAGAATTTGACATTTGGGCCAGGGGCACCCATTTGGGACAGAACCAGTATTTTATGAAGATTCATCATGGCCTCTTAACTTTTGCCCTCTTACCCTTTATACTTAAAGCCCAGGGTCCTATAAATGGGAGATTCTCAGAGACAGGGGCAGCACGGTAGCATGGCGGTTAGCATAAATGCTTCACAGCTCCAGGGTCCCAGGTTCGGTTCCCGGCTGGGTCACTGTCTGTGCGGAGTCTGCACGTCCTCCCCGTGTGTGCGTGGGTTTCCTCCGGGTGCTCCGGTTTCCTCCCACAGTCCAAAGATGTGCGGGTTAGGTGGATTGGCCATGCTAAATTGCCCGTAGTGTCCTAAAAAAGTAAGGTTAAGGGGGGGGGGGGGGCTGTTGGGTTACGGGTATAGGGTGGATACGTGGGTTTGAGTAGGGTGATCATTGCTCGGCACAACATCGAGGGCTGAAGGACCTGTTCTGTGCTGTACTGGTCTATGTTCTATGTTCTACTTGACTGCAAGCTGCTGGAGCTCGGATCTTGAACAGAGCTTTATATCTGGATTTGGGGACCCTTTATGCACTGGCATAGTGCACAAACAGGCCCCACATGACCAGGGTTTTGTGAAGAAGAAGGGATCTGGAAATGTGTCGACTGTGAAAATTATATTTGTGGAAATTGGGTGAAGTAATGCCGTTGTTTGATGAGACTTGGTACTAAAGCTTTAGAGAAATGAAGATGGAATTTGATTTGAAGAAGTTCAACGTTTTGAAGGATATTGTGGCTGAAATGAATGTGATACGTGCTGAATGGGCTGACTGAGAAATGTGTGAGATATGTCTTTGTATCTGCTATGTGTAATTTATCGGTCATATTATTGCAATTTTCCTGTTAATTCATGTTTAATTTACGTTGATTATGGTGTGATTGCTAATATAAAAGTGAAGTTTTGTATATTGGTCTTAGTTGGGTTGTTTGTAGTTTGTTTCCACAAGGGTCATAACAGTATTTCCATGACGTTGCTGCTCTTATCCTTCTCCATGGGGGTTGCAGAGGAGGGAGGCACAACTTTCGAGACATAACATCTCACCCATTGCTGCAAAGCAAAATGACTGAAGAAGAGAACAATATCCCTAGAATCCCAGCGCTAAGGGGAAATTGACTAACTCTTACAGCGCAATTTAACCTCAGGCAGCCGTCCTATACCTTAGAGATGACCTAGAGGCAGCTTGGGGCCTGTCGTGAAGGTGAGTGAGTGCCTTTAAATTTGCTTACCTTTCACCGGGAGCAGGGTTTGAGGGAATATCAGGTAAGCTCTTCGTTTCTTTTTCTTCTTGTTTTTTTTAAATCTAGAGGTGATGTCAGGGAAGGCAGTACAATGCTTCTCCTGCAGAATGTTTGAGGTGAGGGACGCCGTCAGTGTCCCTGCTGATTTCATCTGTGGGAAGTGCACCCAACTCCAGCTCCTCAAAAACCGTGTTAGGGACCTGGAGCTTGAACTGGATGAACTTCGGATCATTCGGGAGGCAGAGGGGGCCATAGATAGGAGCTTCAGGGAAGTAGTTACACCAAAGACTGGAGATAGATGGGTAACTGTAAGAGGGACTGGGAAGAAGCAGTCTGTGCAGGGACCCTAAGCCATGGGGTACGGGCCTCTGGCACGGAGTCTGTCCCTGTTGCTCAGAAGGGAAGGGGGGAAAGGAGTAGAACATTAGTAATTGGGGACTCAATAGTCAGGGGCACAGATAGGAGATTTTGTGGGAGCGAGAGAGACTCACGTTTGGTATGTTGCCTCCCAGGTGCAAGGGTACGTGATGTCTCGGATCGTGTTTTCCGGGTCCTTAAGGGGGAGTGGGAGCAGCCCCAAGTTGTAGTCCACATTGGCACTAACGACATAGGTAGGAAAGGGGACAAGCATGTCAGGCAGGCCTTTAGGGAGCTAGGATGGAAGCTCAGAGCGAGAACAGAGTTGTTATCTCTGGGTTGTTGCCCGTGCCACGTGATAGTGAGATGAGGAATAGGGAGAGAGAGCAATTAAACACGTGGCTACAGGGATGATGCAGGCGGGAGGGATTCAGATTTCTGGATAACTGGGGCTCTTTCTGGGGAAGGTGGGACCTCTATAGACAGGATGGTCTACATCTGAACCTGAGGGGCACCAATATCCTGGGGGGAGATTTGTTAGTGCTCTTTGGGGGGGTTTAAACTAATTCAGCAGGGGCATGGGAACCTGGATTGTAGTTTTGGGGTACGGGAGATTGAGAGTATAGAGGTCAGGAGCACAGATTTGACTTCGCAGGAGGGTGCCAGTGTTCAGGTAGGTGGTTTGAAGTGTGTCTACTTCAATGCCAGGAGTATACGAAATAAGGTAGGGGAACTGGCAGCATGGGTTGGTACCTGGGACTTCGATGTTGTGGCCATTTCAGAGACATGGATAGAGCAGTGACAGGAATGGTTGTTACAGGTTCCGGGGTTCAGGTGTTTTAGTAAGGTCAGAGAAGGGGGCAAAAGAGGGGGAGGTGTGGCGCTGCTTGTCAAGGACAGTATTACAGTGGCGGAAAGGATGCTAGATGGGGACTCTTCTTCCGAGGTAATATGGGCTGAGGTTAGAAACAGGAAAGGAGAGGTTACCCTGTTGGGAGTTTTCTATAGGCCACCTAATAGTTCTAGGGATGTAGAGGAAAGGATGGCGAAGATGATTCTGGAAAAGAGCGAAAGTAACAGGGTAGTTGTTATGGGAGACTTTAACTTTCCAAATATTGACTGGAAATGATATAGTTCGAGTACATTAGATGGGTCGTTCTTTGTACAATGTGTGCAGGAGGGTTTCCTGACACAATATGTTGACAGGCCAACAAGAGGCGAGGCCACATTGGATTTGGTTTTGGGTAATGAACCAGGCCAGGTGTTAGATCTGGAGGTAGGTGAGCACTTTGGAAACAGTGACCACAATTCGGTGACCTTTACGTTAGTGATGGAAAGGGATAAGTATACCCCGCAGGGCAAGAGTTATAGCTGGGGGAAGGGCAATTATGATGCCATTAGACATGACTTAGGATGTGTAGGTTGGAGAAGTAGGCTGCAAGGGTTGGGCACACTGGATATGTGGAGCTTGTTCAAGGAACAGCTATTGCATGTTCTTGATAAGTACTTACCAGTCAGGCAGGGAGGAAGGGGTCGAGCGAGGGAACCGTAGTTTACCAAAGAAGTGGAATCTCTTGTTAAGAGGAAGAATGAGGCCTATGTGAAGATGAGGCGTGAAGTTTCAGTTGGGGCGCTTGATAGTTACAAGGAAGCGAGGAAGGATCTAAAGAGAGAGCTAAGACGAGCAAGGAGGGGACATGAGAAGTCTTTGGCAGGTAGGATCAAGGAAAACCCAAAAGCTTTCTATAGGTATGTCAGGAATAAAAGAATGACTAGGGTAAGAGTAGGGCCAGTCAAGGACAGTGGTGGGAAGTTGTGTGTGGAGGCTGAGGAGATAAGCGAGATACTAAATGAATACTTTTTGTCAGTATTCACTCAGGAAAAAGATAATATTGTGGAGGAGAATGCTGAGACCCAGGCTATTAGAATAGATGGCATTGAGGTGCGTAGGGAAGAAGTGTTGGCAATTCTGGATAAGGTGAAAATAGATAAGTCCCCGGGGCCTGATGGGATTTATCCTAGGATTCTCTGGGAAGCCAGGGAAGAGATTGCTGAGCCTTTGGCTTTGATTTTTAGGTCATCATTGGCTACAGGAATAGTGCCAGAGGACTGGAGGATAGCAAATGTGGTCCCTTTGTTCAAGAAGGGGAGTAGAGATAACCCCGGTAACTATAGGCCAGTGAGCTTAACGTCTGTGGTGGGTAAAGTCTTGGAGAGGATTATAAAAGATACAATTTATAATCATCTAGATAGGAATAATATGATTAGGGATGGTCAGCATGGTTTTGTGAAGGGTAGGTCATGCCTCACAAACCTTATTGAGTTCTTTGAGAAGGTGACTGAACAGGTAGACGAGGGTAGAGCAGTTGATGTGGTGTATTGGATTTCAGTAAAGCGTTTGATAAGGTTCCCCACGGTCGGCTATTGCAGAAAATACAGAGGCTGGGGATTGAGGGTGATTTAGAGATGTGGATCAGAAATTGGCTAGTTGAAAGAAGACAGAGAGTGGTAATTGATGGGAAATGTTCAGAATGGAGTTCAGTTACGAGTGGCGTACCACAAGGATCTGTTCTGGGACCGTTGCTGTTTGTCATTTTTATAAATGACCTAGAGGAGGGCGCAGAAGGATGGGTGAGTAAATTTGCAGACGACACTAAAGTCGGTGGAGTTGTAGACAGTGCGGAAGGATGTTGCAGGTTACAGAGGGACATAGATAAGCTGCAGAGCTGGGCTGAGAGGTGGCAAATGGAGTTCAATGTAGAGAAGTGTGAGGTGATTCACTTTGGAAAGAATAACAGGAATGCGGAATATTTGGCTAATGGTAAAATTCTTGGTAGTGTGGATGAGCAAAGGGCTCTCGGTGTCCATGTACATAGATCCCTGAAAGTTGCCACCCAGGTTGATAGGGTTGTGAAGAAGGCCTATGGTGTGTTGGCCTTTATTGGTAGAGGGATTGAGTTCCGGAGCCATGAGGTCATGTTGCAGTTGTACAAAACTCTAGTACGGCCGCATTTGGAGTATTGCGCACAGTTCTGGTCGCCTCATTATAGGAAGGACATGGAAGCTTTGGAACGGATGCAGAGGAGATTTACCAGGATGTTGCCTTGTATGGAGGGAAAATCTTATGAGGAAAGGCTGATTGACTTGAGGTTGTTTTCGTTAGAGAGAAGAAGGTTAAGAGGTGACTTAATAGAGGCATACAAAATGATCAGAGGGTTAGATAGGGTGGACAGCGAGAGCCTTCTCCCGCGGATGGAGGTGGCTAGCACGAGGGGACATAGCCTTAAATTGAGGGGTAATAGATATAGGACAGAGGTCAGAGGTGGGTTTTTTACGCAAAGAGTGGTGAGGCCGTGGAATGCCCTACCTGCAACAGTAGTGAACTCGCCAACATTGAGGGCATTTAAAAGTTTATTGGATGAGGGTATAGTGTAGGTTAGATGGCCTTTAGTTTTTTTCCATGTCGGTGCAACATCGAGGGCCGAAGGGCCTGTACTGCACTGTATCGTTCTATGTTCTAAAGATAAAGAGGTCAGTGAATAGCTCTAGAACGGGTGCAACTACGTTTTCTATAGGTTTTTTGGTGATATTTAATGAAATATTTACGTGGGGCTTTGGGGCATACAATCAAGATTTGCCCCGGGCATCACCAGACCTCTGCACGCCACTGCATTCAATGACATTACCATCGCTGAATCCCCCACTATCAACATCCTGGGGATTACCATTGATCAGAAACTGAACTGGACTAGCCATATTAATATTGTGGCTTTCAGAGCAGGTCAGAGGCTAGGAATCCTGTGGCGAGTTACTCACCCCTGACCCCCCAAAGCCTGTCCACCATCTACAAGGCACAAGTCAGGAGTGTAATGGAATACTTTCCACTTGCTTGGATGAATGCAGCTCCAACAACATTTAAGAAGCTTTACACCATGCAGGACAAAGCAGCCTGATAGATTGGCACCCCTTTGACAAATAATTCCACCCCCCACATCGACGCACAGTAGCAGCCGCGTGTACATATCTAAGCTGCAGTGCAGAAAATCACCAAGGCTCCTTTGGGAGCACCTTTCAAACTTACTACCACTACCATCTAGAAGGACAAGGGAAGCAGAAACATGGCAACACCACCACCTGGAGGTTCCCCTCCAAGTCACTGACCATCCTGACTTGGAAATATGTCGCCGCTACTTCACTGTCACTGGGTCTAAATCCTGGAACAGCTCTTCCTAACAGCACTGTGGGTGTACCTACATCATATGGACTCCAGCAGTCCAAGAAGGCAGCTCACCATCATCTCTTCAAGGGCAATTAGGGATGGTCTAGTCTGTGTCGCCCACATCCCATGAGTGAATGTTAAAAAACAGAACGTTACATAATGCATCTGCAGAGTTGCCAGTTCATACCCTGCCATTGCATGTTGGCCACATTGAATCAACTACCATTGAATTCCTTCATAAATATTCTAGAATCTGTTTCATGAGACTGCAGGTCATGTTCACTTTTCCAATACGCAGCACATGTGGAGGCTCTAGATATTGGTTGTTTTGTTATTGAAGCGAGTTTAATTTAGCTTGGCATGAGTGGATGTTGGGTGGTAGGGCTACACTGCCCACATACTTGGGCTTCACTGCAATAATATCGCAGCTGTCATTGCTGAACCAGTATTCACAGGCAGCACGCCGCTCTGCAGGGTGCAAGGTGGGAGGGAGTGGAAAATCTGGTAGTTCTGATGTGGATTTGAACTGGGAGTAATGAGCTAAAGAGGGAGAGGCAGCTGTGGAATGGAAGGGTTGGCAGTGGGTGTGTATTCATAGAATCTCAGAAATTTACAGCAGGAAATTAGGCCATTTGTCCTATTTTGACCCTGTCAACCTCATGCTCCTTTTGGTACAACAGAAATTCTCTCAGGAAAAATGTCCCTTTCCCAATATTCTGAGTGTCCGATTAAGATACGGTGATTAGGGCGGTCTTCACTTAGCACCAATGGTTGGATTGCGCCACTGGTGGATCCCTATTTGCATATCGCAAATTGCCTCCTGCCTGAAACAGGTAGAATCATAGAACTTCTGCAGTGCAGAAGGAGCCATTCGGCCAATCGAATCTGCACCGCCCCTTTGAAAGAGCCCCGAGCTAAGCCCACTGCCCCGGGCTATCCCTGTAACCCCATCTAAGCTGTACATCTTTGGACACTAAGGGGCAACTTAGCATGGCCAATCCATCTAACCTATGCATCTTTGGAATCTGGGAGGAAACTGGAGCACCCGGAGGAAACCCACGCAGACACAGGGAGAACGTGCAAACTCCACACAGTCACCCAAGGTCGGAATTGAACCCCTGTTCCTGGCGCTGTGAGGCAGCAGTGCTAACCACTGTGCCACCTTTTCACCTATCCTACCCTGGGATATTGTTTACCAAGGCCACAAACAAAATGGCGGTGAACAGAAGGGGAGTGGGAAGGAGTGTTAAGTTCACCAGTCTGATTTTCAAAATGCCATTGATCATTGTGACATTTGGGCTCTCACTGTCTCGGCTTGTTTGCGGTCACTATGATGAGGTGTCAGCTTAGTTATTTTTGGTCATTTTCCCTCTCTTTCTGGCAAGTTTCCCCTCCTTTCTCTATCCCTCTTCTGAAAATGAGTTTGTTCCATGAGAGCCTGCCACTCTCCTGAGGGGTCATATCATTGCTGATTCAGCCTTGGCAGTGATTGTGCATGCCACCATCTGGCATGCCACCATCTGACCTCAATTCTGCCCAGTCTATATCAACACATGCGCTGGTCTGAGGGGAGGTTTACTGAATAATCATAAGGAATGTGAAACTTGGCCAATTTTCTCCTTTGCGATCCTCCTCTGCTGCCTTTATCCATTTAAATTAACTAATTCAACACAGATTACAGATTGAACCTGGGACATAGGGACATTAGGAACAAGGCACGGTGGCACAATCATAGATCATAGAATTTACAGTGCAAAAGGAGGCCATTCAGGCCATCGAGTCTGCACCGGCCCTTGGAAAGAACACTCTACCCAAACCCATACCTCCATCTATCCCATCCCACCCCCACACCTCCACCCTATCCCTGTAACCTCATCCAACCTTTTTGGACAGTAAGGGCAATTTTGCATGGCCAATACACCTAAACTGCACATCTTTGGACTGTGGGAGGAAACCGGAGCACGAGGAGAACGTGCATACCCCACACAGACAGTGACCCAAGCCGGGAATGGAACCTGGGAACCTGGAGCTGTGAAGCAACTGTGCTAATCATTGTGCTACCATGCTGCCAATGGTTAGCACTGTCAGGGCCTGGGTTTGATTCCAGCCTTGGGTGACTGTCTGTGTGGCATTTGTATGTTCTCCCCGTATCTGCGTGGGTTTCCTCCGGATGCTCCAGTATTCTCTCTCAGTCCAAATATGTGCAGGTTAGGTGGATTAACCATGATTAATGTACAGGGGTGGAGGAAAGGGCGGGGGAGTGGGCCTAGGTAGGATGTTCTTTCGGAGGATCGGTGTAGAATCGTTGGACAGAATGGGCTCCTTCTGCACAGTAGGGATTCTATGGATTCTATGAACCCTTTAAACTGGCTCCACCATTCAATTAGATTCTGACTAATCTGTATCTCAATTCCATTAATCCACCTTTACTCCAAATCCCTTGATGCCCGAGCCTAACAAGCCCCATCAACTTCAACCTCGGAAGTTCCTTGAGATCCACAACCTTTTGAGAAGATAAGAGCTCCAGATTTTCCTTTGGGCATGAACATTCTGTCTTCTGTTCAGTTACTGAAGCCTTCTCTCCTTGCACCTTCCTTTGAAGTCTCTGCGGTCTCACATTTCTCACACTCTCGCCTATTAATTAGAAGAATTAATTTATTCTCTCAACCTCCCTTTCTTTTTCTCGCCATTGTGTAAATTTACCGTGAATCGCAGCTGGCGATACTCTTACCTCTTACTCAGAAAGTTGTGGCATCAAATCCCACTCAGAGATGTGTGTGTTAAAAATCAAGGCTGACAGTCTGGAACATTCTTGAGGGAGTGCTGACGTATGGAGGACCCAGAAAGCCCTGTCTGCCCTCCAAGGTAAACACAAAAGGTCGCATAACACTAATTTAAAAAACAGAGCGAGGGAATTTTCCCTGCTGCCTCGGTCAATATTTATCCCTCAATCAACATCAAAAAAAGCAGTGAAATCAAAGCAAAATGCTACGAATGTTGGGAGATCTGAAACTACAGTCAAACAAACCTGAAACGTTAACTCTCGTTCTCTCTCCTCAAATGATGCCACACCTGCTGACCTTTTCCAGCTCTTAGTTTTAATCACAAAAAAAACAGATTACCTGGTTGTTATCGCTTGCTGTCTGTGGGAGCTTCCTGTGTGCAAATTGGCTGCCTCAGTTGCCCATTGATGAACTATCCATTACGACGAGACGAGAGTAGAGAGTAATCGAGGCTTTATTAAGCAGAGATATGCAGCCTCCTGCAGCTGCTGCCGAAATGGCTGCAGCTCGGTGAGCACACACATTTATAGTCCGCCTACTGGGCGGAGCCAGCAGGCAGGGATCTACCCCCTTACCTCTAGTACAGGGGCCTTACCGTAATATATCTCATATGTGATATATACAACAGTGGTGACCACCACATTCACCCCCTGTTAAAAATGAGTCCAGCTGGGGTGGTGGAAAAACTATTCACATGCATTTTAAGATTAACATTTTGGGGAAAGATCACAAATTCAGCCGATCGGGTGCCTTGATCCTCTGTTGTGAGTGCTGCAGACCTGGTGGCGATGCAGGCGTCTGCTCGGTCGCAGGTGAATCCGGGAGCGTGTCAACCTCATTTTCATCCCCGGGTGGGACCAAGGGGAGGACAGATCATCCTGGAGCGGTGGCTGCGGTGGGGTGTGCTGGGGGGAGGAAGGGTGGCGCCGGGGCAGGGGGGGGTGGGGGGTAGGAAACCAGCTTGTGCCAGGTACCTGAGGGAGACTATGTCTTGGCGGCCGTCGGGGTACGCCACGTAGGCGTACTGCGGGTTTGCATGGAGTAGCTGTGCCCTCTCGGCCAACGGGTCCGCCTTGTGGAGCCACACATGCTTGCAGAGGAGAACAGGTCCTGGAGCTGCTAGCCACTTTGGGAGCGAAAGCCCGGAGGTGGACCTCCTGGGGAAGGCAAGGAGACGTTCATGGGGGTTGCAGCAAAGCAGCGATCGGATGGAGTGAAGGGCATGGGGAGGACCTCCTGCCAGCGGGAGATGGGAGATGTTTGGATCGCAGGGCCAGCTGGACAGCCTTCCAGACCGTCCCAATCTCCTGCTCCACCTGCCCGTTTCCCCGGAGGTTGTAGCTGGTCGTCTTGCTCGAGGCGATGCCCTTGCTGAGCAGGTACTGACGCAGGTCATCACTCATTAAGGAGGATCCCCAGTCGCTGTGGATGTAGGTTGGGAAACCGAACAGAGCGAAGATAGTGTTGAGGGCTTTGATGACTGTGGCAGACGTCATATCGGGGCATGGGATGGCGAAGGCGAGTCTGGAGTATTCGTCGACCACGTCAAGGAAGTACGGTTGATGGAGAGGAGGGGCCCTTTGAAATCCACACTGAGGCGTTCAAAGGGGAGGGAGGCCTTCACCAGGTGCACACAGTCTGACCGGTAGAAGTCCGGTTTACACTCCGCGCAGGCCTGGCAGTCTCTGGTGACAGCCCTGACCTCCTCAATGGAGTAGGGCAGATTGCAGGCCTTAATGAAGTGAAAGAACCGGGTGACCCCTGGGTGACAGAGAGCGTCGTGTAGGGTCCAGAGTCCGTCCACTTGTGCACTGGCACATGTACCTCGGGATAGAGCGTTGGGGAGCTCGTTGAGCTTACCGGGGCAATACAAAATCTCGTAACTGTAGGTGGAGAGCTCGATCCTCCACCTCAAGATTTTATCGTTTTTGATCTTGCCCCGCTGTGTGTTATTGAACTTGAAGGCAACCGACCGTTGGTCAGTGAGGAGTATGAATCTCCTGCCGGCCAGGTAATGCCTCCAATGCCGCACAACTTCCACGATGGCTTGGGCCTCCTTCTCAACGGAGGAGTGCCGAATTTCGGAGGCATGGAGCGTGCGTGAAAAGAATGCCATGGGCCTGCCTGCCTGGTTGAGGGTGGCGACCAGAGCGACGTCTGATGCATCGCTCTCGACTTGGAACGGGAGCGTCTCGTCGACCGAGTGCATCGCGTCCTTGGTGATATCGGCCTTGATATGGTTGAAGGCCTGGTGAACATCGGCCGTCAGGGGGAAAGCGGTGGAGTGAATGAGGGGGAGGGCCTTATCCGCATAGGTAGGGACCCACTGGGCGTAGTATGAGAAGAACCCCAGGCATTGTTTGAGGGCCTTGGGGCAGTGGGGGAGGGGGAGTTCCATGAGGGGGCGCATGCAATCGGGGTTGGGCCCTAGAACTCCATTTTGCACCACATAGCCGATGATGGCTAAGCGGTTGGTGCTGAACACGCACTTCTCCTTGTTGTACATAAGGTTGAGGAGTTTGGCAGTGTGGAGGAATTTGGAAAGGTTACCGTCGTGGTCCTGCTCGTTGTGGCCGCAGATGGTGACGTTATCCAGGTACGGGAAGGTGGCCTGCAGTCCGTACCGGTCAACCATTTGGTCCATCTCCCGTTGGAAGACCGAGACCCATTAGTGACGCCGAAGGGAAACGTAAGGAAGTGGTAAAGGCGGCCGTCCACTTCAAACGCGGTGCACGGGCGGTCCGCCTTGCGAATGGGGAGCTGGTGGTAGGCAGATTTCAGGTCCACTGTCGAGAAAACACGGTACTGTGCAATCTGATTGACCATATCAGATATGCGTCGGAGGGGGTACGCGTCAAGCTGCGTCTACCGATTGATCGTCTGACTGTAGTCAACGACCATCCTGTTTTTCTCCCCAGTTTTCACAACTACCACTTGGGCTCTCCAGGGGCTGTTGCTGGCCTCGATGATGCCTTCCTGCAGCAGCCGCTGGCCCTCAGACCTGATGAAGGTCCTGTCTTGGGCGCTGTACTGTCTGCTCCTGGTGGCGACGGGTTTGCAATTTGGAGTGAGGTTTGCAAACAGAGAAGGTGAGTCGACCTTAAGGAAGGGTCGTGAGACCACATACAGTAAGGGGTGGTAGGGGCCCGCCGAATTTCAGAGTGAGACTTTGGAGGTTGCACTGGAAGTCCAGGCTGAGTAGCAGGGCAGCGCAGAGGTTGGGAAGGACGTAGAGCCAGAAGTCGCTGAACTCTGCGCCCTGGATGGTGAGGGTGGTGGTGCAGTACCCCTGGATCTGCACCCACAGAGAGGGATCCGGAGGCCAGGGAGATTCGTTGTGTGATGGGGTGTACCGCAAGGGAGCAGCACCTTACTGTATCGGGGTGAATGAAGCTCTCTGTGCTCCCGGAGCCAAGAAGGCATGATGTCTTGTGCCCATCGACCTTTACTGTTGTCGACGCGGTTGCGAGGTTGTGTGGCCAGGACTGGTCGATCGTGATGGAGGCGAGCTGTAGCTGGTATTGGAAGGCCCCTGGCAGATCGGCGGCAGTTGCAGGCAATGAGCGGCCCAATGATGTGCCCGATGAGCAGGGGTCCTGAGGCGAGGAAGATGGCCCGTGCACATGGCGGGCGGCGTTAAAGATGGTGGCACCCACGGGCCGCACGAGGCCTGATGGGGGGAAGATGGCAGCGCCCACGGGCCGCATGTGTCCTGAGGCGAGGAAGATGGCAGTGCCCACGGGCCATACGTGCTCTGAGGCGAGGAAGATGGCGGCGCCCACGGGCCGCACATGGGTTGCGGGGGCGAAAATGGCGGCGCCCACGGGTCGCACGTGGGGGCTGCAGGAACAATGAACCTGGTTACAGCGGCGATCGAGCGGGCCTGGCACACAGCAGCGAAATGTCCTTTCTTCCCGCAGGCCTTGCAGAGTGCACTCTGTGCCAGGCAGCGCTGCCGGGGGTGCTTTGTCTGTCCGCAGAGGTAGCACTTGGGTCCCTCGAGGTTGGCTGGCTATCGTGCGGCGCAGGCTTGGGGTTGGCTGGGGGCGGTCGCTGGTGGGGTGAACGATGGGGCGGTCGCTGGTGAGGTCCACGACGGGGTGTTCGCTGGTGGGGTCAACGATGTCCAGGAAGGGGGGGGGGCGCCGTGCGGTCGGGTGCGTACGCTTGTACATTACGGGAGGTGCCCGTTAGTGAGATTGCGAGTTTTTTGGTCGCTGCGAGGTCAAGGGTTGCCCCTGCTAAGAGGCGCTGGCGGATGCACGCTGACCCTATGCCCGTAATGAAAGCATCCCTGATCAGGAGTTCGGAATGTTCAACGGCCGAAACGGCCTGGCAATCGCAGTCCCTCACCAAGGCGTACAGGGCACGCCAGAAATCTTCCACAGACTGACCGGGGAGTTGCTGCCGCATGGACCTGTTGGTGCCTGGCGCAGAGTTTGTTGGTCTGCTGTGTGTAGTTCTCTTTCAGAAGCGCCATTGCCTCAGCGTAGGTGGGCGCGTCCCGGATGAGGGGAAAGATATCGGAGCTCGGCCGTGTATACAGAATCTGGAGTTTCTGTGCCTCTGTGGGTGGTTCTGTCGCAGATCCGATGTAGGCTTCAAAGCAAGTTAGCCAATGTGCGAAGGCCAACTTGGCGTTGTCTGCTCGCGGGTGCAGCTGCAGGCGATCTGGCTTGATGCGGAGGTCCATCGTTGTAACATCTCTGCTTAATAAATTGATGCACTATCAATTACGACGAGACGAGAGTAGAGTGTAATCGAGGTGTTATTAAGCAGAGATGTGTTGCCTCCTGCAGCTGCTGCTGAAATGGCTGCAGCTCGGTGAGCACACACATTTATATTCCACCTACTGGGCGGAGCTCTACCCCCGTACCTGTAGTACAGGATCCTTACCGTATTACATCTCGTATGTGATATATACAACAGTGGTGACTACCACACCTACATCAGTGATTTTCAAACTTATTTTTTCCTGGACCCACTTTTACCAACCGGCCCACCTTTATGACCCACGCCGGCTGACCTTCGCGACCCACGCCGGCCAGCCTTCGCAACACACTATTTTCGCTTACCTTTAATGTGACATGTGAGTCTGCTTGGTCCTCATGATGTCACTTCAATCAGGTTGACAGGACGAGAGTGCCATGCGCATATCAGGTACAGATTTCAGCCGGTTCCTTTGTGCTGTCTTTCTCTTTGTGAGGACAGAATATCCAACCTTGCACATCTAGGTCGTTGAGAAGGGCAAGTGCAACAAAATGCTTGTTTTACTTAGAGCTGGATAAATCTCGGCGATACTGCTCCAGAATGCTGACAACCTCATGGACTTGTGATGTGTTTCTAATGTGCTGTCACAGATGAGGTGCAGTAGTTCAGTCTCTTCATTAGGAGTCAGCTGCAAGTTAATAATTGACTCTGGGATGGGTCTCAAACTCAAAAATATTTTTCACCCACCTCTTCTTTATCAAAGTCTGAAATTTTTCCTCTGAAAAGTAACGCCAAAAACTGTGGATCAGTCCAGCCAGATGCGACTAAATAAGGCTTACCAGTCTATTGACAGCTCCCTTACTAACACTGTTTTCTTTGGTGTGCCGTAGCAGTGTGGGGAGCATGCAATAGTTTTGGCTTTGCACTCGCAATTGCCAAACTTTCAATGACTTTTCGAAAGCATTTAGTTCTTCACAATGCCAAAAGTAAGCATCATCCTTCCCTTGTATCATAGAATCATAGAATTTACAGTGCAGAAGGAGGTCATTCGGCCCATTGAGTCTACACCTGAAAGAGCACCCTACCTAAGCCCACAACTCTACCCGATCATCGTAACCCAGCAACTCTACCTTAACTTTGGACACTAAGGGCAATTTAGCATGACCAATCCACCTAACCCGCACACCTTTGGACTGTGGGAGGAAGCTGGAGCACCCAGAGAAAACCCACGCAGACATGGGTAGAACGTGTAGACTCCGCACAGACAGTGACCCAAGCCAGGAATCGAACCTGGGACCCTGGGAATATGAAGCAACAATGCTACCCATTGTAATTTGAGGTTTAGTTCATTTAGAATTGAAAAGATATCTTCAAGCTAAGACATCGCATCCAATTCCCATATTCCAGTACTTAGTGTATGTGTATTGCAGCTAGAGGATTGCCACCCAATCCTGCAATTTTTTAACGCTTCAAGAGTCTAAGATTCGTGATCAGATAGTGTTTGACATTTGTGATCAAAGATTAAGGGACAAATTATTAATGCTAAGTGATTTAACACTTCAAACAGCAATTGACAAATGTTTGTTTCACGAACAATCAAGACTCAATATAATGAATACCTAGAATGTAAAGTCCGTGAAAATGGCATGAAAACTTACCACGAGATAGAGGCAGTATCGTTCTCGGTGAAGAAGCACGTTTTTGACGGCATCCATCTTGCACGAGAGAATTCCGCCAGTACGCAAATGCGCACATCCAGAAAAGGCAAAATACCGTTCTGCGCGTGCATGAGAAGCACTGAAAAAAAAGTACATTCTGGAGGAGGATCGATTTGCGCATGCAAAATTGAAGATTACGCATGACGTCATGAGCGTCATGATGTTAGAAGACTCAGACCATGCTCACTTGAAGGGAAAGTGCCCGAAAATTAAAAATAAGTTTTAAAGCTACAAAACCCAAGTTTTTTTTACCTCGAAAGAAGAACAGTGCCTGAATTTCAACCAACAATTTAACATAACTTTCGCAGCATCCTAGAACAAGAAGTTTGCAGCATTCAACATGAAGAGCACATTAACAAATCCAGAACTAAAGAAGATGACTTTTTTATTGAAGAATACTGCTCAGACATGGCTGAGATATTTGGAAATGATAATCATAGCATTAGCAACACGGTTGAAAAGCTCAATACAACTCCATTCATGGTAGATAAATCCAAAACCTTGAAGAAATGACAGATCAGTGATACATTCGATGACAGCATCCTGTCAACTATCCAAGAAGAGAATGACTTCACACAAAGAGCACTGACCAACTCTGTAGAGAGAGCACTGATCATCTCCATGGAGAGAACACTGTACGACTCCACAGAGAGACTGATGAAAGACTCCACAGAGAGAGGAATGGAAGCCTCCACATAGAGATCATTGACAGACTCCAGAATGGAAGCAATTAAAAACTCCAGAGCAACAACTATGCATGAAGAAGACTATGAAGGTCTATCTACCTTATTTGATGAACTACAAGAAGACAATGAACGTCCACCCACTGTATGTGAGAACAGTGACAAAGAGATCACAATTCGCAAAAAAGATGTCCAAGAACACACTGAGACTGACAGATCTCAGCCCCGACTGTACAAAACAACATAGCAATCAAAGTGAAACTACACATGAGTCCAGTGAGACCGCATCAATTAAAATCTCATCCACTCTTGACAACCTACAAGGAAATTAAATCTTGAAGGTGTTGACTGTAGAAGAGGAGCACCAAGAAATCAAAGATGATTCAAATCAACCTGAAATGACTCCAGAAGAGGAGCAACAAGGGATCAAAAAGGAATCAAATCAACCAGAAATGACTGATGTCACCAAGATCAATGCAACATCAGATCTTCGCACAAACCTCAATTAAAAAAGCTCAATGAAACTTCAGGTACTACAAAGGAAACTGATACAGACAAGTTTGAGAATAATTCAAATTATCAACAAAGAACAGTTATTGAGCACAACAGAAACAACGAAACAGCAACCCGTACAACGTGGTACAACCCTGCAACTAAAGGACAACATAACAGTACAGTCCAAAACGATGGCAAGAGTAGAAACATAACAAAGACATTGTTCAGCCAACTCAAATGTCATGCCGAAGAATTTTCTACATTCGTATTTGCTCCAAGGTAAAGAAGCAAAACTACTGTGATTAAGGCAAATGACATACAGAATCGATATCAAGCACAGAAAAAAAGTCAAGGTTAGACAACTAAAGTGATTCAACCATTTGAACACCTCATGATGACTTGTTGGTACTTAAACACAAGAAAAAAGAAGAAAGGAAGAAACCTAAGAGACTAAATGTGCAAACATTTGACTGATTGATTCATAGCTGATGTACAATGCACGACAGAATACTTAATTTTTGATGTACAATTTTCTTTATAATATATAGAAAAATGTTAGACAAAAAAGGGGGATGTAGTGAGCTCTATATATGTAAATACATGATTGGTTAATGTACAGTCAGTACAGTCAGATGCTCACTAGATGGCAACACTAATAGGAACTATAAAAGGAGTTCCCCGCTCTTTCTTAGTGTTAGTGCGTGTGTATTACAGCTAGAGGATAGACGTGACCAGCTCAGAGTGTAGTGTATTATATTAATTGTTAATTTAATCTAATCTTAGTTAATTCTATTACTAGTCAAAGTATTAAAGTAAAAGAACTTACAAGTATATTATTTTGTTACTCAAAAAATAATTTACCATCAACTGGAAGACTTTGACTGTTTATCATCAAGTTAAATACAACTTGGCAAGACAAATGAGTAATATACATATTACATCTCTGTAACGTAATGTAAATCTCTGGATTTTTTTCTCCATCTCTATGTTTTCAATGCTGTTTTCACAGCATTGTTCACCAGCATAGGATTAGCCCAGGAGATACTGGGAGTGAGTTTATTTTTTAAAAATCATTCTCCTTTCCTAAAAAATTACACATCTGGAGAATGCTTCACTGAAGATATAATCCAGGGATTCGAACAGGAAATTAAAAAACAAACACCTTGTTTGGCAGGAGGGTTTTCTTTTCAAGTAACTTATTAACACTAGTTTCCATACAGAGGGAGACTTTAATTTCTGTCAAGTGATGAGCGTATCACACCTATTTGTGGGCACTGAGTGACCAGAGATCAATGCTACAAAGAAAAAAACGTCAGTGGATAGATGAACAATAACTCTATGGGGAAACATTGGGTGGCCAGCCTTGCGTGGAGACAGGGGGTATGCAGGGAGGATGGATATGGAACATTAAATGATATAGATAGGAGGCCAGATTCTCTGGTCCACCACCATGTGTTTCCTGGCGGTGTGCCGTTCACTGGTGGTGGGATTTTCTCTTCCCGCCGCTTGTCAGTGTGATTTCCCATTGAGGGCTCCCCACGCCAACGGGAAGCTAGGGGTTGGGAGTGCATTGCCAGCGGGAAAAGACGACGGGGGAATTCAGGCCAAGGTAAATTAAGATCATGCTTCAAGGTAGTCATATCTGCTGCTTGAGAGGTCATTTGAAGCAACTGCGCTGTTGGCACTGAATAGTTCAGTGGTAGCACTCTCACCGCCAGTCAGAAGGTTGTGAAATTAAAACAGGCAAGTCGGGGAAATACTCAACAGGTCTGGCACCATCTCGGAAGAGAATTTAATGGTCGTGGCGGTAGAGCTGTGAACTCTGGCTGGATGAGGCTCCATCAGGTGACTTAACATAGAACATAGAACAATACAGCACAGTACAGACCCTTCAACCCACAATGTTGTGCTGACCACTTGTCCGAATCTAAGATCAACCTAACCTACACCCCTTCAATTTACTGCTGTCCACGTGCCTTACTTCCAACTTACCCAACCCTCACACTTCCATCAATGGTTGCCCGACATGTCCATCCCCATGGTGCCCCACCTTCTCATGGTCAAGTGTAAAACAAACGGAGACTTCAAAATCATCCCGTCAGATAGCAGGCTCTCAAACCGAACATCTGTCTGTACGGGAGGATTGACAATCCTGCGCGGTGGGGGGCCCGTCCACCAGTTGGAGAGTCAGTGGCAACTCCAGAGCAGCCATTTCTGAAAGCCCTGTCGGGATTTAATCCCTATCATTTAGCCCGCTGGTTGTCTTCGGAGTTCCTGGTTCCTGCAGGGGGAAAGTCCCGCCTCCCAGAGTGGTGGTCACCACAGGTACTGCAGGAGGCCTCAGGCAGTAGATTGTTGTTGAAGCCCTGAAACACAGATATATGAGGCGGGAAGCCAGAGCCAATCAACGAGGCCCCCCCCCCCCCCCCCCCCCCCCCGTGAGGTAAGGAAGGGTGAGGTATAAAGGGCAGGGGGTTGTCTTTCCACGGGAGCATGCTTTGCTTTTAGCCCTTCACTCCGTTGTGCACAGGATGCCCAAGAAAGAGGCTGTAACGGGCCACCAGGATTTGCCCACTCCCCATGACCTTCGCCCTACTACTAATTAAAAACCCTATCTGTCTCCTCCGTAAATCTGTTTCATGTCGTGGTGTCCACTGCACTGTGGGGCAAACAATTCATCAGATTCATGACCCTTTGAGTTAAGTAATTCCTCCTCATTTGTTTTAAATCTGCCACCCCTTAGTCTAAAACTATGGCAGAATTCATCCTCACGGCTCACTGTGTCTGCGTATGTATGCGCTGTCCAAGACACACAATAGCGACTTTATTGCCCATTTGATCTAAGATTGGTTCTGCACAATGTAAATTGGTCAAATGGTTGGGCGAGTCGCTACAATCAGCTTTGGCCATGTTTTCCACATACCCGGTCGATAGATTCCTTCATAATATCACAGACAATGCAGGGATTGCATATCGATAGCACTGTCAAGTCTATGTGCTTATTTGACATTGCCAGCCTGTTCATCAATGTACTCTTCAAGGAAGCAAAGGATCTTTGTGACCTTGTATCTTTTTTTCAGCAACACTGAAGTACAGATTTCCTGGAAAATGGCCTAACCTGCCACAGCCATGGCACTGCCCATTTGTTTCTTTCCACTTGTGCACCATCTTCCTGCCAAAGCTGGGATCTTGGAAAATGGAAGTTGACGTCTTTTCAGGGTGTTTTCCTGGCTGTTTGCTTGCTATACTTTTGGTTATACATTCCACAAATTGAATGGCTTAATTGGACTGCTCTTGGGAAAATTCTCTCACGTCTCTGATCAAATCGTTTTTCTATCTCTGTTTTTCAGCCTGTCTGGCTAGTTGTACAGTTTTACTTAAATGTGAATCTTCTCGTGGTTGCAAAAGGCCAGAGCCTTTCTCATCTAAATGCCAACCATTATTCTATCTCTGGTCAGGTCATCTTTTTTGTGTTCTATACTGCGGTATAATTTGTTAATGAATGAGTCAATCCCACTGCCCTCCTTTTTTAAAAAGTATACTGATTAGAATTTTACATTTTAGTAACAAATGCAACAAAGTTACTAAATAATACCATACATAAGGAAACCAAAGAAAGTCCACAAGAGCCTCAGCTCTCAGGAGAAGTTACATAGGTATCTCAGAACTCAATCAAATCCACATCCAAGTCCAGAACAGAACCAACATTGATCATACAATTAAAAACGATGGAGAGGACCGGCAGCAACAAGTCAGAATTGTTCTCAGACCCAGGGTCTCCCATAGTAGAAAAAGAAGAGAAAAATATCCAGAGAAACCATAAATGACCCTCCAGATAATAAGAGCACAGGACCGAGTACAGGTCCTGACTCATCACAACACTCATGGAGGGACCATTAAATAAAGGTGAAGAGATCATTCAACTGACAGGCAGACAGTACCCCCACAGGAAAATGATACCCATGTAACCCAAAACTTGAGTCAGGATAATCATTCCAGTCCCAGTCAACAGGGAATGAGCCCCTATCCTGGGAAGAAGAGGGTCCATCAAGATGCACTCGAAAGGACGCCCTGCTAGGGAGGTCCAACTCCCTCCACCTGACACTAGGCAACCTACCCCAAGATCCAGGACCGCCAGGAGAAATTCCAACACCACCATAAAACCAACACACAAAGTGGACTCACTCCTAAACAGCCCAAACACCGACTCACAGCCGACCTCAAAAAGGCCCGGATTAAACTTCACCTCCAAGCAGCTCAGTGTTATGGGCCAGGGTTTAGAGAGCCCCAAAATGTATCACGGAGTTCACCTGGCCCACAACTTTTAATACATTTCGGTTATGGGGAGCACAAGGGCCTACTTTACAGGTGTGATGCAACAGTGATCTAAAGTACTTTAAAAACAAAACCATGTTTATTTATGAATCCAGTTAACACTTGAGAAATCCACAGTAAACATCTTAACAACCATCAACACCAATAATCCCCTCAGATACAATATTCTATAAGTAACCCTTCATTAAAAAATTTTTTTTAGTGTACCCAATTATTTTTTCCAATTAAGGGGCAATTTAGCGTGGCCAATCCACCTATCCTGCACGTCTTTGGGTTGTGGGGGTGAAAGCAACGCAGACACGGGGAGAATGTGCAAACTCCACACGGACAGTCACCCAGGGTTGGGATTCGAACCTGAGTCCTCAGCGCCGTAGGCAGCAATGCTAACCACGGTGCCACCGTGCTGCCCAATAAGTAACCCTTCATAACTTTCCAAACTACATTCATAAGTTCTAAAGACCCTTTTTACAGAAAGACAGCAAGTTTAAATTCTCTACAGAAACCAGTATTACTTTGAAATCCTCAAATGAGCTGAAGACAGTCTGTAGCTTGTAGAGAGAGATCATTATACAGCTGCTTGCTTTGCCTGCAGCTATCCTGCTCTGAAAACAAAACTGAAACACACTGTAGCTGCCTGCTCAAAAACGAAAGTGTATGACAACCATCCCAGTTCCACCCACACTTTGACCTCACTGCAGCTATTTGAGAAACACCCATTTCTTAAAGGTACATCCACTACAGCTATTTGATAAACACCCAGTTCTTAAAGGTATTCTCACATGACACCTCCCCCCAAGAAAAAGAAATAAACCATCAACTTCAAGATGGTTTCATTTTTCACGCAAACATTTATAATAGCATAGTTCATTTTAGTTCTTATTCCTCCAACTGGAATCCTTCATGATTGACAGTCTCTTTGGACAAGAAGGTCTCTGCATGATCCATCCATTTCTCTATGCCTCGGCATTTCTCTTTAAAGTCAGATACTTTAGTTCAATCTGATCCCTTGTAATTCTCCAACACAGGAGCATTGGTTATCTCAGCCTTTAGGCCTTCAAATGCCTGCTGAAACTCCGGTGTCCCCTGAAATTTTCGACGTTTCTTCAGCAAGTCCATCAGTGGAGCAACCATGCTGCAAAAATTTGGCACAAATGTTCGATCAAATCCACTCATGCCAAGAAATCGCATTATTTCCCTTTCTGTCGAGGGTATTGGAAACTCCCGAATAACTCTTAATTTCACATCCCGTGGGACTATTCGACCCTGTCCGATGTATGGCCCAGGAAAGTGACTTGGGCTTTTCCAAATTCACTTTTGGCTAGGTTTACCACCAAACCTGCCTCCTCAAATGTTCTTTCCATGTCTGGCTAAAAATTACCAGATCATCGATGTATACCGCACAATTGGGTAATCCTGAAACAACTTTGTTAGTTAACCGTTGAAATGTGGCTGTGGCGTTTCTCATGCCAAATGGCATAACTTTGAATTGGTAATACCATCTGCAGTCACAAAAAGCTGAAATCTCCTTGGCCCTTTCGGATAAAGGTATCTGCCAGTAACCATTAAGTAAATCCAATTTGGAACTAAAAGCGAATTGTCCCACCTTCTCAATACAATCCTCAAAAAGTGGGATAGGATAAGAGTCCGTTCATGTAACTGCATTAACCTTTCTACAGTCCACACACAATCATTGGATACTGTCCGGTTTTGGTACGATGACTAGGGGGAGATCCATTGGTTGCAACCCACTTCAATTATGCCTCTTTTAAGCATACTTTCAATTCCTTGTTAACCTGTGCCAATTTTAAAGGGTTAAGTCTATATGGATGTTATTTGATAGGAACAACATTTCCCACATCTACATCATGTATAGCCATTTTAGTACTTCCCAATTTATCTCCACAAAGTTGCCCATGTGATATCAATAACTCTTTCAGGTCAGTCCGTTTTTCCTCTGGAAGGTAACTCAACAATTTATCCCAATTTTTAAGAACATCCTCATTTTCCAATTTAATTTGAGGTATATCAAATTCAAAGGCATCTGGATTTGGTTCTTCACTTTTAATAAGAATCATTAAAACCTCCTCCTTTTGCTCTCCTTCCCTTTCAAAGTACCTTTTAAGCATATTAACATGATACACTTGGTGAGTTTTCCTTCTGTCCAGCGTTCTTACCATATAATTCACCTCACTTAATTTCCTTTAAATCTGATAAGGTCCACAAAACCTTGCTTTTAACGGTTCACCTACCACTGGTAACAACACTAAAACTTTATCTCCACTGGCAAAACTACAAACTTTCGCTTTGATGCTTCTTCCTTCCAAGCTTGAGAGGGTTTTTCTCTGGCAAGGCTTTTCTTTGTAAGGGGCAGCACGGTAGCATGGTGGTTAGCATCAATGCTTCACAGCTCCAGGGTCCCAGGTTCGATTCCCGGCTTGGGTCACTGTCTGTGCGGAGTCTGCACGTCCTCCCCGTGTGTGCGTGGGTTTTCTCTGGGTGCTCCGGTTTCCTCCCACAGTCCAAAGATGTGCGGGTTAGGTGGATTGGCCAGGCTAAATTGCCCTTAGTGTCCTAAAAAATAAGGTTAATGGGGGTTGTTGGGTTACTGGTATAGGGTGGATACGTGGGCTTGAGTAGGGTGATCATTGCTCGGCACAACATCGAGGGCCGAAGGGCCTGTTCTGTGCTGTACTGTTCTTCTTCTTCTTCTACCACATCAACTGTACAGTAAAGGTGTACCAGGCACTCACTGTTTTTAGAACAATAAAGCAATCTTCAGCAGAGAGATAGAGAGCTGATATTGCCTGCAATGTCTAACCACTTCTGACAAGCTCTCTCAGAAGCATCCCAGAGAAACCAATCCCTGGCTGTTGGCAGCAGAACACTGTCCCTGTCCAACCCACAGATGACCAGCCAGCCAATCGAACCTACTTCCTCCAAAGCTAGTTGTTAAGATTCTGTCAGCACTAATGAGTCTGCATTCACCTCTCCAAAAACAATCCTGGAACACACAGTTCTGACTAGCAGGCTGCCTCAGCTTAAGTCCTCTGCTTAAAGGTACATTCCGCTAAATAGTCCACAGACCAAAAATAATAAAACAAAACAAAATAAATGGGAACAAAGGGAAATCAAAAAGAAGGACTCTGACAATATTGCAAGAAGGTTCAAAAGCGTGCATTGTAGTCAAATATTGCCACAGTCTCAGAGGCTGCTTCCCCCTTTGAGAGCTGACTGGTGGTGAGTTAACCTGACGGTGACCAGACCTCAGACAAGGAATAAGGTTGAGCGTTCATGAATAACCTCAGCTGGTATGGGAATTGATCCCACACTATTGGCATCATTCTGCCGCAGGAACCAGCCGGCCAGCCAACTGAGCTAACCGACAGCTGTCCATCAGATATTTCATTGAAGTAACCCACTTTGCTGAATGAAATTAGCTCCTGCAGAGTCACAAATGGCAACATGCAGCCTTATCGTTTATTCATGGATGTCATATTGTCTTGATAACTCAGCAGCTAAATTACTTAAATAACATGTACATGCCTCTCTTTTCTTTCTCCTTTTGCTCATATTCTACTATTGCTTTCTTCGGTTCTGTCTCATGGTACTTCTGCAAAGTTAAAACACGCTTTGTACCCATAAACTTCTGGCTTATCAAATAGTAACAGAAATGTGTGGAGTAATGCCAAGTTAGCTTGCTAAACTGTTTACAGAGAGTTAATAGGGATTAAATCTGAATCAGTGATTGATTTTAATCATGTATCTGATGGGTTTCATTGAGTTTTAATATGAATGAAAAGTGAAACCAGTTTAAATGACTGCCACTATAGGTAAAACTACTTATCTATTTGTTCTATATAAATCAGGGGTCTGGGATGATGTTGCCCAATGGGTTGTTCCTCGACTTTTGTCTTATTTTAGGTTTCTATATTCAATGGCATGACATCATGGGGAAACCAGAAAATGTGACGACAAACCTATGAAACTTTCATAAGACTTACCCCAGGAGCTGCCAGGAAACTTTGGATGAATTTTGGGTAAACATTCAATTTCAGGGCCATGAACTTTGATGGTGTTAAATATCAGATAGGCAGGGCAGGACGGTGGCGCAGAGGGTTAGCTTTGCTGCCTCACGGCACCGAGGTCCCAGGTTCGATCCCAGCTCTGGGTCACTGTCCATGTGGAGTTTGTACATTCTCCCCGTGTTTGCGTGGGTGTCGCCCCCACAGCCCAAAAGATGTGCAGGGTAGGTGGATTGGCCATGCTAAATTGCCCCGTAATTGGAAAAAATGATTTGGGTACTCTAAATTTCTTTTTTTTTTAAATCAGATAGGCTGCATAATGAATGCTCGTGTTGTACTCTCGTCTCACACTATGGCCCAATGTATATAGCTACCTGTTTATGTTTCCGTACAATGAGCATCGTGCATGCTCCAACCAAACCCATTTAGTTTTTTGAATTTTTGCGGGCAATAGGGGTGTCAAGGAAAAGTTCCAACAAGGAAAAAGTTGACGTTCATATTCAATACATACAATATGGTATGACATACTTTACAACCATGGCTTTGTCAGACAAGTACACGCAAGTTGTTTGCTCATATTATATAATCAGCTCTGCTTCTTTAACCTGGCTCAATGCCGTGCTGAACAGCGGCATCCAAAAGACTTGAACCTCATAAGCACCACAAACAGCAATCCTATGTACAAATTAGAATATCTCGAAACAACAGTGACATATTCTTTAGGCACATGACACCTGGCCAGAATTTCTGGTGGGTTTCCCGACGGCGTGGGTTGGCGTCAATAGGAAATCCCATCGACAAATGGCGCGGGCAGAAAATGCCACCACCAGCAAATGGCACTCCGCTGACAAACACGTGGCTGGGGGACCAGATAATCCAGCCCCTGATTTCACTTTCAAGTTTAAAAATGGAAAAACCTTCCAGTGAATTTGCACCAAACAATTCACCTACAATAATATTCTATTTCTATCCACACAAGTGGACTTAGTTCACAGAAACATTTGCACTGAATGATAAATATCTTCTCATTTGAAATTGGAACTATAACCACACTTAAAAATGCCCAGCATGGAGCCTATAATAGCAGAGCAAAGTACTTCAGAAGATCGAAATCTGTGCTATAAACTGCAAATTCTAGAAATTCTCAGCAGGCCAGGCAGTATCTATGGAGGGAGAATCAGAGTCAATACTTCAGGTCCACAATCTGAACTAATTCTGATGAAAGGTCACTGATCTCTGTTTCTCTCAATACAGATGCCACCGGACTTGCTGAGCAACCCCAACACTCTGTATTTCTCTTGGGGCAAAAATAATCCCTTTATCCAGCCTTCCAACAGCAATCAGTCTTTTTTAAAAATAAATTTAGAGTACTCAATTAATTTTTCCAATTAACGGGCAATTTAGTCTGGCCAATCCACCTACCCTGCACATCTTTGGGTTGTGGGGGCGAAACCCATGCAGACACGGGGAGAATGTGCAAACTCCACACGGACAGTGACCCAGAGCCGGGATCAAACCTGGGACCTCGGCATCGTGAGGCCACAGTGCTAACCCACTGCGCCAGCGTGCTGCCCAGCAATCAGTCTTCTTATGAGCCTCTCATTCCCCTTCAGCAAGAAACCCAGCAGGTGCTGTCTGAGATCTGGTTTGGCATATTTAAAAGTAAAAGTAAGATCTGAAGGAAACTTGAAACAGCTTGCTGAGCAAAAACAAATCAATGTCAAATCAATAAATTGATCATTTAAAAAATCAAATAATTAATATAAATAGCCGTTAAAAAGTGCCAAGCAGTAGAGCTGAATATTAATGCCTTTTTATCCTTTTCGCTTATGAAACAGAGAAAGAGAAAGAGAGACAGACCAGGCCACAGTCTTGGTCACTGACCATACGTTTTTCCCCGGAGGCACACACTCCAAGCTGACCTCAGAGGAATTCATGCAGAAGTGGGGGTTGCAAGCAGCTTGTCTTTCTGCCTGGATGTCCTCCCATTGCAGGCTGGTGAAGGGGAGGGAGGAGGAAGAGATGTCATAATAATATGTGTTCTCACACTGAGCAGTGTGTTTGTGTGTGTGTATGGCTTATTCCTTCCCAGTCTCAGTATTATCTCTGTCACATTCACACATATTCACACAAAGACACACACACACTCACTCATGCTCACATTCTCACATTTACACACTAATTCTCACACACAGGGGAAGCTAGGACCACACCACTGTCAAGCGAATAATGAATGTCAGGAAGTGCCAGGAACCACAAGCATCATTGACTCAGAGAGGATTTAGAGGAGAAGTCAGTTACCAAGGGCATTGTAGGGGCACACCAATCATCAAAGCACTTTACCTTACCTTGTGTACCTTATTTAAACTCTAGCAGCCTCCAGTCAGGTTGAAGAATAGTGGAGAAAGCAGCACATGAATAGCACCCAAACAGATTAATTCACATGGAAAGCAAAAAGGGAGGGAATGGGGAATCTGGCATATCCTACTTGATCAATGATTGCTTGTTGTTCAGAACACAAGAGCAGTCATTCGCCAAATAGCTTGTCAATCAGAATGACCTACGTGCCAGATTGCAGTGCCCAAAGTAGCTACTCAAGCTACTCAGCCAATGAGCCTGGACCCTCTCAGAACATGGCACCTGTTTTTTTGCATCTTGTGCATTCTCCTCTCCCAGGCCTTGCAGGTCAGGCACAGGTATTACCAGCTTCTAACCACTGGCATAGTGGGCCACCATCATTCAGACTTACTGGTTTTGAACCATCCTAAGTCAAGTAGCAAACAATTTCTCTGCAGTTTTCTCTGAAGATCAGAAATTAAGATTAGCCATGACGGTTGCGATTTAATGGCCTCCTCGTGCCCGACTTGGAGAGACGACGAGGCCATTGAATATCGTGAGAGGCTTTTTACGAGGTTTGCGATGCTCAAAATGCTGGGCGATATGCAGATGAACATATTTAAGTGAGCCATTAGGGGCCTAGAACTAACGGCCTCACCTGGGAGACTTGGGAGACATCACCATGGCACCGTTTAGCACTGGTTTCCACAAACGTGGACCAGGCGTAATGGCACCTGGTGGTTGGGGGGGGCGGGGGTGGGGGGGGGGGGGGGGGTGGGGGTGCGTTCACTGCTTGCACGGAGTCTGCACATTCTCCCCTGTCTGCATGGGTTTCCTCCGGGTGCTCTGGTTTCCTCCCACAAGTCCCGAAAGACGTGCTGTTCGGTAATTTGGACATTCTGATTTTCCGGTCCCAGCAGCTGATGAGATCTTCCTTTCCTGCCGATGTCAACAGGGCTAGAAAGTCCCATCTAATTGTGATTACCTTTCCCCAGATTACGTTTATGAACAAGAATGTTATGGTTCTTTTGAACACAGAACTAGTAACTGATCAATAAAGACATTTTAGTCTGACTGATGAACTCCGGAATTCACAGTTGGTAACTGTCCAGTTGGGCAGCACAGTAACACAAGTGGATAGCACTGTGGCTTCACAGCGCCAGTGTCCCAGGTTCGATTCCCCGCTGGATCACTGTCTGTGCGGAGTCTGCACGTTCTCCCCGTGTCTGCGTGGGTTTCCTCCGGGTGCTCCGGTTTCCTCCCACAGTCCAAAGACGTGCAGGTTAGATGGATTGGCCATGCTAAATTGCCCTTAGTGTTCAAAAAGGTTAGGAAGAGTTATTGGTTTACGGGGATAGGGTGGAAGTAAGGGCTTAATGTGGGTCGGTGCAGACTCGATGGGCCGAATGGCCTCCTTCTACACTGTATGTTCTATGTTTTTTTTTATCCTGCAATTGTTTATTTTATGCCAAAAAACTGTACAACGTCACCCTAAAACTCGGAGTATTCAGACTTGCAAAGCAATTCATTTCAACCATTCACCGTCTCTGGGTGAAGTACATTAATCTAATCTGACAATTCATCTTCCCCTCTTTGAGTTTCCTCCTATGTTCCTTCAAGGGTGATGTTGACAGTGCGATGAACAGTCTCCCAACATTCAACTGTTGGTATGATAAAGGATATTAGCTCGCCCTTCGTGTTCTCAAATATGAACAAATTTGGTTTCTGTCACATGTTCTAAAAGCAGTGTCAGGTTGGATTGGATTGGATTGGATTTGTTTATTGTCACGTGTACCGAGGTACAGTGAAAAGTATTTTTTCTGCAAGCAGCTCAACAGATCATTCAGTACATGGGAAGAAAAGGGAATTAAACAAAATTCAAGAAAATGCATGAGAATACATAATAGGGCACCACAATATATACAATGTACTAAATAAGCATTGGCATCGGATGAAGCAGACACGGGTGTAGTGTTAATGAGGTCAGTCCATAAGAGGGTCATTTAGGAGTCTGGTGACAGTGGGGAAGAAGCTGTTTTTGAGTCTGTTCGTCCGTGTTCTCAGACTTCTGAATCTCCTGCCCGATGGAAGAAGTTGGAAAAGTGAGTAAGCCGGGTGGGAGGGATCCTTGATTATGCTGCCTGCTTTCCCCCGGCAGCGGGAGGTGTAGATGGAATCAATGGATGGGAGGCAGGTTCGTGTGATGGACTGGGCGGTATTCACGACTCTCTGAAGTTCCTTGCGGTCCTGGGCCGAGCAGTTGCCATACCAGGCTGTGATGCAGCCCGATAGGATGCTCTCTATAGTGCATCTGTAAAAGTTGGTAAGGGTTAATGTGGACATGCCGAATTTCCTTAGTTTCCTGAGGAAGTAAAGACGCTGTTGTGCTTTCTTGGTGATAGCGTCGACATGAGTGGACCAGGATAGATTTTTGGTGATGTGCACCCCTAGGAATTTGAAACTGCTCACCATCTCTACCTCGGCTCCGTTGATGCTGACAGGGGTGTGCACAGTACTTTGCTTCCTGAAGTCGATGACCAGCTCTTTAGTTTTGCTGGCATTAAGGGAGAGATTGTTGTCGCTGCACCACTCCACTAGGTTCTCTATCTCCCTCCTGTATTCGGACTCGTCGTTATTCGAGATCCGGCCCACTATGGTTGTATCGTCAGCAAACTTGTAGATGGAGTTGGAACCAAGTTTTGCCATGCAGTCGTGTGTATACAGGGAGTAGAGTAGGGGGCTAAGTACGCAGCCTTGCGGGGCACCGGTATTGAGGACTATTGTGGAGGAGGTGTTGGTGTTCATTCTTACTGACTGTGGTCTGTTGGTCAGAAAGTCAAGGATCCAGTTGCAGAGTGGAGAGCCAAGTCCTAGGTTTTGGAGCTTTGATATGAGCTTGGCTGGGATTATGGTGTTGAAGGCGGAGCTGTAGTCAATAAATAGGAGTCTGATGTAGGAGTCCTTGTTTTCGAGATGCTCTAGGGATGAGTGTAGGGCCAGGGAAATGGCGTCTGATGTGGACCGGTTGCGACGGTATGCGAATTGAAGTGGGTCAAGGCGTTCCGGGAGTATGGAGGTGATGCGCTTCATGATCAGCCTCTCGAAGCACTTCATTACAACTGACGTCAGGGCCACCGGGCGGTAGTCATTGAGGCACGTTGCCTGGTTCTTCTTTGGTACCGGTATGATGGTGGTCTTCTTGAAGCAGGTGGGGACGTCGGAGTGGAGTAGGGATAGGTTAAAGATGTCTGTGAAAACCTCTGCCAGCTGGTCCGCGCAGGCTCTGAGTGCACGACCAGGGATCCCGTCCGGGCTCATCACCTTCCGTGGGTTCACTTTCAGGAAGGCCGATCTGACTTCGGAAACTGTGATGGTGGGTATGGGTGAATTATGGGTTGCTGGGGCACTCGATAGCGGATTGTTGGTTACCTGCTCAAACCGAGCATAGAATGCATTGAGTTCATCGGGGAGGGATGCACTGCTGCCAGAGATACTGCTCGGCTTCGCTTTGTAGCCCATTATGTTGCTTAGTCCTTGCCACAACCGCCGAGAGTCTGTCTGTGACTCTAGTTTAGTTTGATATTCTCTCTTGGCATCTCGGATGGCTTTGCGGAGGTCGTACCTGGATTTCTTGTATAGGATAGGGTCGTCTGCCTTGAACGCCTCAGATCTGTCCTTCAGTAGGGAGTCAATCTCACGGTTGAGCCATGGTTTCCGGTTGGGGAACGTACGTACTGCTTTCTTTGGCACGCAGTCGTCCACACATTTGCTGATGAAGTCTGTGACGGTGGTGACATACTCATTTAAGTTAGTCGCTGAGTTCTTAAATATGGACCTAAGCTGTCTCTAAGCAGTCACGTAAGAGCTCTTCTGTCTCCTCGGACCAGCACTGCACAACCTTCTTAGCTGGATTCTCCCGCTTGAGTTTCTGCTTGTAAGCCGGGAGAAGGAGCACAGTATTATGGTCTGATTTCCCAAAGTGCGGTCGGGGGATGGAACGGTAGGCGCCCTTGATTTTTGAGTAGCAGTGGTCAAGAGTGTTGTCGCCCCTGGTGGTACAGGAAATGTGCTGGTGGAATTTTGGCAGTACACTCTTGAGGTTGGCTTTGTTGAAGTCTCTGGCCACAATGAACAGGGCCTCCGGGTGTTCTGTTTCATAGTTGTTTATGACTGTGTACAGTTCATCCAGCGCCTTCCTCACTTCTGCCTGGGGTGGGATGTAGACCGCTGTGATAATGGCTGAGGTGAACTCACGTGGAAGATAGTATGGGCGGCACTTTACGGTCAAGTATTCCAGGTCTGGGGAGCAGTAGGTCGCCGGGGTTGCCACATCCAAGCACCAGGAGGAGTTGATGAGGATGCAAACCCCTCCACCCTTCGCTTTGCCTGAAGATGCCGTGCGGTCCGCCCGGTGAATAGAGAAGCCTTCAGGTTGTATGGCACAGTCCGGTGAGGCGGGGGTGAGTCATGTCTCTGTGAAACAGAGCACACAGCAGTCTCTTACTTCCCTCTGAGAGGTAAGTCTGGCGTTAAGTTCATCCAACTTGTTTTCAATCGCTTGGACGTTTGCCAGGAGTATGCTGGGGAGAGGGGTCTTGAAACCGTGTTCCTTCAGTCTAACCTGCAGACCACTGCGTTTCCCTCGCTTTCTCGGTCGGCGGCTGCTGCTGGATGATCCTGGGATCCGATGGGAGACGTCCGCCCTTGTGGAAGGTAGGTGGTTGCATCTGGCGGAGTCCAGGGCGCTGTTTACATTTCCAGGGTCGCGTTTGGCAGGGCCCCGGGCGCTGGTTGAGGTAGAGGGGTTGCTGGGGGGGTGAGTTTGCGATCCGGATGGGTCCCGGCGTTCCGGATGGGTCCCGGCGTTCAGGTGTCAGACAGGTGACCTTTTCAGTGCATCTTCCAGGACCATGACACCCTTCCAGTAACATAGGAAGCAAAACTGTACACTGATCCCCAGCTGGGGATAAATCCATGCCTTTGGCTCTGTGGCAACACTAGCACTCTACCATCTGAAAATTGCAAGTTCAAGCCGCACTCCATCATTGAGCACTTTACTGCAATAGTGATGGAGCTCTGTGTAGTCAGGGGGTTTGGCCTTTTGGATGAGGCCCTCTTTGCTTATTCAGTTGCAAGTAATAGGTCAAATTCAAAAAAAATCAAGGAGTTCACCAAGTGTAACACTAACATTCTTCAAGTGGTGGTGCAGTGGCACTGTCACTGGGCTAGTAATCCAGAGGCCCAGGGTGCAAATCCTGCCCACTAGTGGAATTTGAATGTCATCAATCAAAACCTGGAATTAAAAGTTTAATGATGACCATGAAACCAATGTTGCAAAAACCCATCAGGTTCAGTAATGTCCGTCAGGGAAGGAAATCTGCCATCCTTACATGGTCTGTGACTCCAGATCCACAGTAATGGACACTACAGCAAGCTACTCAATTGATGGGCAATTAGGGATGGCAAATAAATGCTGGCTTAGCCCCAGTCATGGCCACATCACATAATTCCATTTTTTAAATCACCAAATTGGATTAAGGGCTGAATTCTTTGGTCATGCCCGCCACAAGATCACCACGGAAGGGACGGGGACCATGTAAAGGTCTGTTGACCTGGGGGAGGAATTTCCAGTTGGCGGGCGGGTGTGGCTGGAGAATCCTGCCCTTAACTTGTGGAATCATGATGTTTGCAGCAGGGATTATGGGTACGATTGAACGGCTGCACCTGGAAAGCTGCTCACTGTGGAGCAGCATGGTCAAAAGTAGCCGGGAGACTCCGCTCCCGGGATCTACCCGGCTCGCAATGCCTCGTGAGATCTAAGGTGATCTAGCGAGATGTTGCGATGTAAATCCCGCCCATTGTGGGCAGGATCTCATTTGGGCAATTCTGCATATTAAAGAAAGATGGCTAGTCTCACTTTAATATGCAGTTTCCCAAAGTACCCGAGGTATTGGGATCTAACCCCTTCACTAGATGAGTGCTGTTCAGTACTGGTCTCCACAAACGGGGGTCAGACAGAATGGCACTTGTGGGAGTCTCCCAAAGGATTGGAATCCCCCAGGTGTATGTCCTTTGGACAGGGCAGCATCCTGGCATTGCTGGTGCCACCCAGGCACTGCCAGCCTGGCACCCTAACACTGGCAGCCCAGCACCCTGGCACTGCCACCTTGGGGCAAGTTTGTCCTTGCCACGGTTCCCAGATGGAACTGCCAAGCTGGCATTTTCTTGCAGTGGTGATCGGGCTATGGGCGCCCTGTGTGGGTGTTGGGGTGGCACCTAGGACCCTTCCATAATGCACTGGAGCTTGGGGGTGTCGGGGATCTCTTTGGGGGCTCTTGAGATCGGGACGCCATTTAAAAATGGCATCCCCATCTCTGGCAAGCAGAACTCCTCAGTTTGTTTCTTTGTTTCTTACTGGAGATGAAGGGTGATTTCAGAATTCTCTGCATTGCGGGCTTCCCTCCTCCCCAGCCAGCGTGATGTTGTGAGCCCAACCTCTTTTTTCTTTTGGACAGAATGCTGCACAGCGTGGTGGGAGAAGCCAGCTGTGCAGGTGGCGAGCTGCACACCAGTTTTACGCCGCAGACGGCACTCTGTGCAATAGATGGAAAATTCCACCCAATGAGCATCGGCCCAACCTGCACAACCTTTCCTTGTAAAACAATACCTTAATCCCAGGAACCTAGTTCACCCAAAGTATACAAGGACAAAGTGATATATTTTGGATGATAGTGGAATGTCCGTGGGTAGGGAAGTAAAGCCCTGTTCATTTTAACTGTGCTTCATGGCATTAGTCATGAACCTTTAGAACTGGATTAACTAATTGCATAACAAACACACACATATATCTCTATCTTTTACCACTTCCCATATCTTTTCCCATAGGAAAATCCTTTCATGGAATGTGGGTGTTGTTTGTTGCTCATCCTTAATTACCCTCAAACTGAATGTCTTGTCAGGAATGTGGTGAATGTAATATATATATGTATATATGATAATTCACACTGTCTTTGTGAGCGCAGTAGCGCTATCCTACCACTAGGGGAGTAGCTCTGGGAGTACTCAGGAACTTGTACTGGGCTCTACCCTTGGCTCCGCCCATGACTCCTCCCCCTAGTGCAGCTGTATAAATACCCTTGTCCAGAGTCAGCCTGAGTTCACTAAGAGTTCATCAACGGGTAACAGGCTGGCTCTGAAGTAAGTCGATTAAAGCCTAGATTCATATTGGAAACACGTGTCTGGTGAATTGATGGTTCCATCAAGGCCTTTTATTTATTTTTATTTTTTTTTAATTTTTTCAATTAAGTGGCAATTTAGCATGGCCAAGTCACCTCCCTGAACATCTTTGGGTTGTGGGGCGAAACCCACGCAAAGACGGGGAGAATGTGCAAACTCCACATGATCAGTGACCCAGAGCTGGGATTGAACCTGGGACCTTGGAGCCGTGAGGCTGCGGTGCTACCCACTGCACCACCGTGCTGCCCCTTATCAGGCCTCTTAGATGTCAACCACATTGCCATGAATCTGGAGGCACATGTAGGGAAGACCAGGTAACGACGGCCAATTTCCTTCCTTAACGGACATGAGTAAACCAGATGGATTTTACAACAATGGATGATAGTTGTCATAATCACCATTACACAGACTAGGGATTGAGTTAGAAGGGGAAAATAGAGAATGAGAGTGAGTTTGTGGGGAACATAAAAACTGACTATAAAGCTTTCTATATGTATGTGAAGAGAAAAGGAATTGTGAAGACAAATGTAGATCTCTACAGTCTAAAACAGGATAACTTACAATGGGGAACAAAGAAATGGCTGACCAACTACATACATATGTTAGTTCTATTTTGAAAAACACAGGGTTAAGTGAGACGGAGGAATTGAACAATTAGTTGAGAAATGATATTGGGGAAGTTGATGGGATTGAAAGCCGATAAATCCCCAGGACCTGATAATCTATATCCCAAAGTACTTAAGGAAGTGGCTCTAGAAATAATGGTTGCTTTGGTGGTCATCTTCGGAGATTCCATAGTCTGGAACAATTACTAGAGATTGGAGGGTAGCTAATCAACCCCCAGTATTTAAAAACGGAGGTAGAGAGAAAACAAAGAATTTAGACCAGTAAGCCAGGCGTCAGTAGTGGGGAAAATTCTAGAATCCATTATCAAATATAATAGCAAAGCCCTTGGAAAACAGTGGCAGGATTGGACAGAGTCAGCATGGATTTAGAAAAGGGAAATCATGCTTGACAAATCTACTGGAATTCTTTGAGGATATAACTAGTAGAGTTGATGAAGGGGAGCACCAGGTAGTAAAGAAGGCAGATGGTATGTTGGCCTTCATTGCGAGAGGTTTCGAGTACAGGAGCAGGGATGTGCTGTTGCAATTATTACAGGACCTTGGTGAGACCACGCCTGGAATATTGTGTGCAGTTTTGGTCTCCTTATCTGAGGAAGCATGTTCTTGCACTAGAGGGAGTGCAGAGAACGTTTAGCAGACTGGTTCCAAGGATGGCGGGCCTGCCGTATGAGGAAAGATTGAATCGATTAGGCTTGTATGCGCTGGAGTTCAGAAGAATGAGAGGGGGTCCCATAGAAGCCTATAAAATTCAAACAGCAATTCTAACAGATTCGAAAACAGCTTCTTCCCCTCTGTTACCAGACTCCTGAATGACCCTCTTATGGACTGAACTGATCTCTTCACACATCTTCTCTGCTGAGTAGTACTGCACTCCTGTATGCTTCACCCGATACCTGTGTCTATGTAAACATTGTGTATTTATGTATGCCATATTTTTTTTTCATTCATGGAATGATCTGTCTGGACTGTACGCAAACAATACTTTTCACTGTACCTCAGTACATGTGACAATAAAACAAATCCAAAATCTGGATTCCAGGACTAGACAGGGTAGGTGCAAGAAGGATATTCCCGATGGTGGGGGTGTCCAGAACCATGGGTCACAGTCTAAGGATATGGGGTAGACCATTTAGGACTGAGATGAGGAGAAATTCCTTTACTCAGAGAGTGGTCAGCCTGTAGAACTCACTACCACAGAAAGCAGTTGAGGTTAAAACATACATATAGCAGTTGGGGTGAAGGGAATCAAAGGATATGTGAAGAAGGCGGGATCAGGCTATTGAGTTGGATGATCAGCCATAATCATAATGAATAGCGGAGCAGACTCGAAGGGCCGAATGGTCTCCTTCTGCTCCTATTTTCTATATTCCAGATTAATTAACTGAATTTTAATTCCGTGAGCAGTCCTGGTGGGGTTTGATCCCACAACACATGTTCACAACACAATGTGGGACCCAATCCTCAGCACACTTAGATTTACCTGTAAGAATTGAACTCTACAGTCCTGAACTGTGAAGAGCACAGGATGCCGCACTGCAGAACTCCTGCTGCGATATCCTGGGC
Organism: Scyliorhinus canicula; assembly: GCF_902713615.1. NCBI lineage: Eukaryota > Metazoa > Chordata > Chondrichthyes > Carcharhiniformes > Scyliorhinidae > Scyliorhinus > Scyliorhinus canicula. Next base: position 185,365,960 of record NC_052150.1, on the reverse strand, counting down.
CTGAGATGATTGGATTCCAACAATCACATTCCTTAGTGTCAGATACAATGCCAGCCACGGTATATTTTTCCTCCTCAGCCCCACTCACTTCAGCTTTACCACGCTACACTCTGTCACTACACTCTGTCATCGTCAAACTAATTTTGTCATTCCATCTTCTCCACATATTTCAATTCTTACACACATATGCACCTGCTTTCTCTCATTGCAGTAGAGAGCTGCCAACTCCAAGGACAAGCCGATAACTGGGGTTGGCCCTGCAGTAAAGCCACATCGACTGCTGCAGAGGAACTCCTGTTTTGGGACTGTTGTAGTATCAGCAGTGACCGCCGTTCCAGATGGCATTGTGACCAGTGACCACAGCTCCAGGGACCAGAGAGCTGCCATCCATTTGACTCCTTTTCCCCATAAAATCCAGCCCAGGTGTCAGTGATAGCGAGCTGAAGTAGCCCAGATACTTGGTCACAACGTTTACTAATACATTGTTGCTGTGCAATTCACAGACACTCATTTTGAACCAATGATGGCAGTACCTAAATTTCATGATATGCACTATGTTGATTTTGCATCTTCCCTCAATGTCAGCACAAACTCATGTCTTTGATCTCCCATTGGTCCTTTACAGGTGACAGAGTTGCTAACGAGGGACCAGGCCAAGGAGTCTGAGCACTCTGAGGATGCACTGTCACATGCCTCTGATGCAGCCTGCACCCGCTCAGATACTGCAGCAGAGGTGGCTAGGTTGTTACATGGTGAATTCCACATCAAGACAAGGGTTCAAGACAAAGTTCCTTTAAAATACTCTCAGCTCAGCCAGAATCACAGACAAAGCTGTTGCTCCTTTTACTGGAGTGTGATTAACACGCCTCCGTTTAAAGGCCGTGTGCTTAACACTACTATGGCTCTGTATGTGTAATTATGCTCGGAGTCGCCAGGTGCCGTATTGAGACACCGTCACAAGTATATCAAGGTCAGGTTCAAAGTAATAAATCCATACACCGATTAGTAAGTCCAAACGATTGGTGTTTATTATAAAAAATATAATAAATACACATGCATACGCTAAAGAGACTAACTTACTTCTAATACTAAACAACTAAATACTTATCTAGACAGGAACAGGCAAGGTCAGGGAGCAAGGCCTTCGTCCCGTTCTTGGTCTGTAACTTTCTGATTGGCAAAGTTGTCAAGGGCTAGCAAGATCTGGATCACGTAGCGATCGTTGTGTTGGCACTTACAGTTCGATGGCTGATGCTCAACGGCCGGTGATGAAACTGGAGTCAGGATGCGATGTAACAGGTCTGGGCCGGAGTCTGGAAGCAACAGTTGGAGCAAACAGATCTGGGAGCAACAGCAGATCTGGGCCGGAGCAAAACAAACCGAACCATGTGCGGGACCTACTCTTATAGGTCCCAGGAGGTTCAGCCCCCCTTGGGGCGGCTCCCTCATCGATTGGGTCTTTCCCAATCGATATCTTTCAAACTCCCCAATCCTAGGGTCGTTCCTCGATGGGTGGGGCGGTCCCTACGGCTCTTTGTGTTGGTTGCTTTGGCGCCATTCTGTCTGGGCGTCTATGGAAAAGTATCCATCGATACTTAATTGTTTCTATTGTCCGGGGTCTGGATCTGGATCACCTCATTACTATGCAGATCTGTTTCCCATTTGCGCCTTTGGCTGAAACTCTGCACCTGGCTAGAAACTGGTTTCTGTACGTGCAAAATGCAAAACAGTCTTCTGCAAGCTGTTTGTCCTTACTATGACTGTTTTTCCCTGCAGCCTTAGCAGTTCTCCATTTTGTAGCCCAGTGTCCATCTTAGATGGCTACAAAGCAAACGTCTCACTCTGTGGTCGTCATTCAGACCAGTCTTTACTCAATTATAAAATATTTGCCAAGACCTTGGCCTCCTAACTAGATACAGTCATTCCTGCGCTGAATAAACAGGTTCTTTGGAACTTCCTCTTGACGAGCATCAGATGGCCTTCCAATATGGTCAAGCACTGCTCTGGTGACCTCTCTCAAGTCAGAAAAGGCATTTGATTATTGAGATTCCTACCTGTAATACTTGAGCTAATGGTGGCTCAATCAAGATATTTATTACATTTATATCCCAAATGCTCATCATAGCTCATTCAGCTAAATCACTGGCTTTTAAAGCAGACCAAGCAGGCTAGCAGCACGGTTTGATTCCCGTACCAGCCTCGCCGGAATGTGGCGACTAGGGGCTTTTCACAGTAACTTCATTGAAGCCTACTCGTGACAATAAGCGATTTTCATTTTTTCATATATCAATGCCCTCAGTTCCCTGAATTCCAAGGAGTGAGGCAAGAATATGCCGTTTCCTGGCTTCCTTTTTGTTCTCATGCCAGCTGTTACTGATAGGCAATACTCTTAACTATAGGATTAGAAGATCATGGACGCAAGTGTCATTCCAGTATCTGAGATAGAATTTTGACTGACATTTATTTCTCAATGCACCCCACCAAAACAGTTTAATTGACCTAAAATCAGAAAATATTGGAAAAACTCAGGAGGTCAGGCAGCATCTGTGGGATGAAAAACACAGTTAGAATTTGTTGACCTTTTGCAAGGTTAATCAGACATGTGTCTCATATCAGTTTGTGGGAGCTTGTTGTGGCATGCAAGGTTTGTTATTACATTTCTCTACATTACAACATTGACTACACTTTAAAGGTAATTTATTGGCTGTGAGGTGCTTTGTGGACCTCCTGACATTGCAACAGAGATCCAACAGGACTGATAGTCTCACAAACAATTTGAGAATGGTGCTGCCAGTGAATCCTAAGGTCACCATCACTTTCAACCTCGACACGACCAATCCTTCCGGGAAGGTTCAGGCTACTTAGCGGGAGCTTCCCAATCCAATCCAATATGCCATCCATTGCTGCATCCAAGAGGTGACCAGGAGCCCTGGATGTGAGGAGAGGCACATTCATTGTTTTCACTCTGAATAGAGGGAAACAAGCTTTATTGTCAATACAGCAGGATTCCCAATGGTGCACAGAATCATCTACTGCACACATATGGGGGGCGATACTTCCAAATGGAGCCCAAGTGTTTGCGCCGTCGTGAACACCATTGCATTTCACGACGGCGCGAAACGGGTACGGGGACGACCGATTCTGGCCCCCGCAGTGGGCCAGCATGATGCTGGAGCAGTTCACACCACTCCAGCCTTCCTTCCTGGCACCAAATGGGCACCGCACCAACCTGTGTATGCCCAGTTAGGCCGCGTCAACCTGCACATGCGCGGGGGACGTCTTACGCGCACCGGCTCCGACTCAACATGGCGTCGGTGTTCAGGGGCCAGCCGCGCAGGAAAGTATGCCCCGATCGGAGGCCACCCCCTGGGGGTGGAGCCCCCCCGCCACGGGCCGCAGAGTTCCCACCAGCAGTGACCATGGGTGTGAACGGCACCGGTGGGACTCTGTCGTAGCCCCACCGATTCAAGTGGCCCGCCGGCTGGCGCCGCGTCAAACGCGCTGGCGCAAATGGCGGCAATTCTCCGCACCTCGGAGAATCGTGTGCCGGCACCGGGGCGTCGTGGTGCGGTTGCAGCGATTCTCCAGCCTGGCGCGGGGCTTGGAGAATCGCCCCCATAATTCTGCAGGTAACAGTCAAGATCAGGAATAGTCAGCATGGCTTTGCTAGAGGGGGGTCATGTCTAACAAACTTGATGGGAATTTTTTGAGCACGTGACTAAGTGTGTAGATGAGGGTAGTGCAGTTGATGTAGTTTACATGGATTTCAGCAAAGCATTTGACAAGGTCCCTCATGGGAGACTTATAAATAAGGCAAATGCAGATGGGATACAGGGGGAACCTGATGAGGTGGATTCAAAGCTGGCTGAGCTGTAGGAAATGGAGGGCTGCTTTAGTGACTGGAAGCCAGTCTCCAGTGGCATACCAGAGGGATCAGTGCTGGGTTATTATTCCTCATTTATATAAATTACTTTGATGACTATGTGGGTGTAGGATCAGTAAGTTTGTGGATGACACAAAGATAGGCCGGGGGGTTAACAGTGAGGCTGAGAGTCTTGGGTTACAGGAAGATATGGACGGGCTGGTCAAATGAGCAGAAAAGTGGCAGATGGAATTTAATCCTGAAACATGTGAGGTGTTACACTTTGGAAGCTGCAATTTGACAAGGAAATATTCCACACTCCACCGGCAGTTCTGCCAATGCAGCATGTATCTCAATGTGCATGCTCATCAACTTTCCCCAATGTGCCACCACATCCAAGACCACATCTGAACATGGGATGTGGACACCACTGCAAGGCCAACATTCGCAGCTCATCCCTAATTGTTCTTGAACTGGGCGCACGGTCATTTCACAGGGCAGTCATTTCAAAAGTCAGCCACACTGTTTTTGGTCTGGAGACACACGTAGGCCAGGCTAGGTAAGAATGGCAGATTTCCATAGAATCCATAGAATCTCGACGGTGCAGAAGGAGGCCATTCAGCCCTTCGATTTTGCACCAACCTTCCAACAGAACACTCTACCTAGGGCCACTCCCCAGCCACTATCCCCATAACCCCACCTAACATGCATATCTTTGTACTCGAAGGGGCAATTTATCATGGCCAATACACCTAACCTGCTCATCTTTGGACTGTGGGAAGAAACTGGAGCACCTGGAGGAAACCCACGCAGACATGAGGAGAACTTGCAAACTCCACACAGACACCCAAGGCTGAAATCAAACCCGGGTCCCTGGTACTATGAGGCAACAGTGCTAACCACTGTGCCACCAAGCTGCCCATTAGTCTGGACCTCTAGATTATTAATCTAGTGACATTGCCAAATACGTCAATCAACTGAATCGACAGAGATCTCTTCCTCCAGTTCCATTATTTTTGTTTAACTGAGCGGGGGCAATGGTGTAATGGCGGTAATGCCACTGGATGAGTAATCCAGGTTAATGCTGTGGGGCCATAAATTCAAATCCTCTCACAAGCTTGTTTCAGTAATAGTGACTGTTGGAGACCATGTGACTTTCTTGAATGAGGTTCAACAAATCTCGGACGCCACCTGCCTCCCCGCCCATTGGAATGAGAGCTCGCACTGATCAAAGCTGAGCTCGAGCTTTAATACCCGCAGTCAAGGCCTGGACAGGGAGATTGTCAGAGTTGTGGTTTGCTATTGCTAATTCTTGTAAATAGTTGCTTGTAAATAGTTTTTCTGCTTGTAAATGAATAGTTGTTGCCTTTATTCACTGGTGGTTACCTGGAGATTTCATTACTACAGAGGCCGTGTTCAGTTGTTGTGAAAACCCACTTGGCTCACGACTTCCCCCCAAGGAAGCGAATCCACCATCCTTGCCAGCTGTGGCCTATGTTTGACGCCAGACCCACAACAATGTCATTGACATCTTAATGGCCGCTGAAATGGTCTAGCAAGTCATTCAGTTCATGGGCAATTAGGGATGGCCAACAAATCCTGGTCTAGCCAGCGATGTCTACATCCCATGAAAGAATTTGAAGAAAGTCTATATTGAATAAATAATAGAAACCCCACAATGCAGAAGGAGGCCATTTGGCCCATTGGGTAAGCACCGACCTTCCGAAAAAGCACCGTACCTAGGCCCAATCCTCCGCCTTATCCCCTTAACCCCACCTAATCTACACATTTGTGGACACTAAGGGGCAATTGATTATGGTCAATTCACCCAACCTGCACATCTTTGGACTGTGGAATGCAACTAAAGCACACGGAGGAAACCCAACGACAGAATATATTACATTTATGAAGGAACTGTTGTAACTCATCTATGACCATCAGAGTAGCCCGTTGAGTTCAATATGTACGCCTCATGTAAATGGAAACAGATTGGTACAGAAGAACAGGCTCATTTTATTGCAGTACTCTACTTATCTAACAATGCATTAAACGGAAGTGAACATATGGTTTGAAAACATTTCTGAGAAAATAGGCAAGGATGCCGCATTTATTGTGTCTATGATATTTTTTATGATGCTCATAAATCTGCCCTCAGTTAATAGCATTACTACAATTACAGACACTATATCCTGCATCATGTTACCCCAGCCCCTCCCATGCTGAAAAATGGCTAACTCTTAGCTTTACAATTATGGTTTTACACTTTCTGGAAAAGAAGCAATGGATATTATACAGAATGTTTCCTGCAACAGCTGGTTCCTCTTTAATTCAATTACCTTTTTCTTTAAAAACAACTCAACAAAAGTCGCTGACAGTGTTTCTTGAATTAATATAACCGGTCTCTTAGAGTAACTTTTCTCAGAGTAATTTAAGCAGGGCACTGAAAATAAGACCACTTTTTAATCAAATGACCAGGTTTTGTAACTAGTAAACTTGTATTCTGTCAACCTGCCAAATACAACACTCAGACTATGTGTTCTTGAAATAAACTATGACACGGCCCCTCGAAATGATAATATGCTTGCCACAAATGAATGATTGAGATGAGTTCCAGAGGTAAATGGCTGCTGTAGTAGGAATTACTGGCTAAATAACCTCTCATTTTCTGGATTCCGTACCTTTCCTTTTGGCTTGGTTTATGTGCCTCGACTTTGTACAGATGCTGGGCTGAAGAATTCTCAAGGCTTTGAACTTACATTTAAGTGGGTGGTTTCACTCACTCGCACTCACATTAAAGGCAAGCTGCTCCTCCATTCAGTAGTTTGGTGCTATTTATATAAGGCAAGTGAATCAGTTAGAAAATAGGGCATGCCGGTGAGCAAAGCAGCTGAAGGAATGCCTCAAAAAAACTTTTCACCATTTTCATGCATTTCCCCAGTTGAGCTTCTTTCTTAAATGATGTTACAAAGCTGACTGAGGCCCTGTAGCTTCTACAACTAGAAATTGCTGTCAATGAGAAATGCATAATGATGGCCAGCAATGTGGGCGTAGCGTATATTGTTCACTTAGCACCCTGTTGGCTGAACTCTGAGGAGGCATTGAGAGTATAGTGCACTACTGCACTTAAGCCATGACTTAAGTGTTCTTGTGGAAGTTATTGCTTGTAGAATTTTTTAATTTCGGGGCCTTGCGCACTTGCAAGCATGAAACAGCCATTGCAGCTGAGCAAGGTTCTGAGACGTCAGAATGCCGAAAGTGAACTAACATGGGAATGCCGCTTCTGTTGCAAGTTTACATTTGCCTGTTCCCATTTGCATTAGCCTGCTGTTTCATTGTTGATAAAAGCTCCTTGAAGCAGGGATGGCTTTTAAAGGACCCTGTACTTCACTCAGAAGACCGAGCCAGCAACGTCCACATACCGTGAAAGAATATCGAAAAGAAAAAGATGAGGGGAGCAGTGAAGGTCTGTCAGGTATGTCAAATGCCACCAATTATATATAGGGCAGAGTTTTGCTGCCCCTGAGACCAGAACTTCCTGCCCGGGGTCAATGGACAGTCAAATGAGCGGGACCGTAAAATTTGCCCTATAGTCAATTTAAAAATGCACATTCAAAGTTGCCAACCGTAATGACAGACATTGAGATTGCCGCCAATTTATGCAAGACACACATGATTTAGATTAGTTTTAGATTTATTGTCACATATACATAGGTACAGTATTGTTCTGTGTACAGTGCAGGTAGATCGCTCCGCACATGGAAAACATAGGAGATACTATAGATACACAATGTAAATACATAGACACAGGCATTGGGTGAAGCAGACAGAATGTAGTGCTCTGAAGGGCATTGTGTTGCAATCCTGAGGTAGGGAGCTGGTTACAGAGATACATTGGTACCATACAGAGGTATACAGGTACCATACAGGTACCATACAGAGGTATACAGGTACCATACAGGTACCATACAGAGGTATACAGGTACCATACAGGTACCATACAGAGGTACACAGGTACCATACAGTTGCCATACAGAGGTACATAGGTACCATATCGAGGTACGCAGGTATCATACGGGGAGAACGTGCAGACTCCACACAGACAGCGACCAGAACTGGAATCGAACCTGGGACCCTGGAACTGTGAAGCAACAGTGCTAACCACTGTGCTGCCGTGCCACCCTCATTGGAATGTCATGGTTGCCACAGGTTATTGCTTATCATTCCTAATTGTCTGTAGCCTGCACACTACAGAATGGTATAAAGCAGGTTTTGATCAAAGGAGATATTCAGGCAGTTGTCAAAGAGTTAGATTTAAGGAATGCCTTAAAGGAAGAAAGAGAGGTGGAAAGATGTAGCAAGTGAACTCTAGAGCTTAGGGCGGAAGGCAATGCCACCAATGCTGAGACCATTAACAATAGCCCCTCCGTATTATGGGGGTGAGTTTTGGGTGGTCGGGTGGGCACCCACCGTATTTTACATGCCCAGCCCCACAGGAAACCAGGGGGGGGGGGGGGGGGGGGGCACATAAAATTCAGCCCCATAATTGGAGCAACGCAGATATCTTGGAGGTTTGTAGGGCCGAAGGGGATTATTGAGATGGGGAGAGGCAAGATCATGGAAGAATTTGAAAACAAAGATGAAAGTGAGAAGAAGGCCAACAATATCGATGAACTGAGATAGCGCAGATAAATTTTGAAGTTGTGAATGTAGGACCAGATAACTGTAAACAGGTGCATAAAGTTCTATTTTAAATAAGCAGTCTAGGTCAGGCAAACCTATTTGATAGTGGCTAAAAAGAAAACTAATTTGGAAGGAACTATTAATCATACTTTGAAAGCGCCTGGTCAATGTAAGGCAGTTATCATTGAGGCTAATCAGAACCGGGGTGCAACCGGATAGCTTTGGACTACATGTCAGTACAAGTTAAACTGACATTTCTCAGATCAATGGTGAGGCCAATTATGAATGATGATCCATAACTCTGATAACTTTACCTCAAAAACGGATAGAAGTGCATTGGAAAGCGTTCAGAGAGATTGACCGGGATGATTTCAAGCCTTCGATGACAAAATTATAAAGAAAGTCTCTCAAGTGGAAGACGAATTTTCAGTTGAGAGAAGAAAATTGGGAGTAGCACAACACAGGTCTTCAAAATAATGAAAGGATTAGGTGAGATTTGAGTTCAGCAACATTATTAAATTTGACAAATAAACTCAGGCCTGCGGAGCAGAAATACAAAATTTGTAATTCTTGTACATGCGTAAAGATGCCACCAAAATTTCCCAACAGAGATATTTGCAACAAATTCTCAAGGATGAGAATTGAGCAGGAATCAATTACTAACCTTTGATTTGGATCAATGCTTGTTGAGGTATGTAACTCAAGGCTACAGAGAATTGAATAGCAATGTTTGACTTTCCTCATGGGAGGTAAGGAAAATAACTTGGTATTCGTTAAGGAATGTGTTCGATGGTGCTATTGGAGAGTGGATTCATGGTAAAAATAATTACATACAAACTGGCTAAAACAGGCTTCATGGGCTCATCTTTCTGCCTTTTGCCATTCTGGATTTTTCTTGGTTTTTAAAATTTAGAAGATCTGCATCTCTGATAAGGCCGTTGTTTATTATTCAGAATTGCCCTTGAGAAGCAAGTGGTGGTGGTGGGCCTTCATCTTGAACTGCAGCAGTCTATGTGGTCAAGGTGCTCTTGCAGTGTTGTTAGGTGATGAGTTCTGGGATGTTAATCCAGTGATAGTGAAGAAACAGTAATGTATGTCCAAACTGGAATGGCTATGGGAGGGATTCTCCGGCTGTTCGCTGCCAGCGGGATTCTCTGGTGCTGCCAACAGCGTACCCCCGCCTGTGGGGTGGCCTCAATGGGAAATCCCATTGACAAGAGGTAGATGTAGAGAATCCCACCACTATCGAACGGGGAGCTGAAATTCTCCGTCCTCGCTAGCAGTGGGAGCGGAGCGGAATCACAACAGAGAATCCCAGCCTGTGCCTTTGTGGGGAACTTGGGGTGATGCTGTTCCCGTGGACCTCCGACCCTTCAGTCTTTTTGATTCTTTTACTAACAGCACCTATGTGGGTGTTCAGGGCAGTTATATTCCTATACAGTCTACTGTTCTCAACATTAACATTTGTGGTAATGAGAGTATTAAACTGAAACAAAACTATGACGTGTGTTGTAAGAATATATGCCCTGTTTCAGACAGGAGTACAAAGATTCCTCTAGAGCAGCCACAGCCATGTGATATGACAAGTTACAGGGATGTTAATACATTTGTAGTCTGAAAATACTCTGTTACCTTCTAACCTATCAATATTAGCTTAACAACATGACAGGGTCCTGCCACCTATCCATCAGGACACCATGGTTGTCTCTGACATGCCAAGCACGATAAACATCTAAAGTAGTCGTTGCCACAGAAGTCTTTTCGCTTTGTAAATTGGGGAATGAAGCATTGAGGAGATAAAAAGGAGATTGATGCCGTGCTGCTGAGTAGATTAGAAGCACCAATGAAGATTTAAAAAAAATCTAAAGTAAGTTGTGAGGGAAGTGTGGAAGACAGGATCCATTCACTGCACATAGTTATGATACAGTCAGGGGCAATTTTCAGAATCTGCCCCCCTCCCAAAGGCATTAAACATTTGCTGCAGTTCAACAGATACCAATTACCTTCAAGTCTCTTTTTTGTAAATAAATTTAGAGTAGCCAATTATTTTTATTTTTCCAATTAAGGGGCAATTTAGCATGGCCAATCCACCTAACCAGCACATCTTTGGGTTGTGGTGGTGAAACCCATGCAGACATGGGGAGAATGTGCAAACTCACTACGGAGGGTAACCCAGGGCCAGGATTCGAACCCGGGTCCTCAGCGCCACAGTCCCAGTGTTAACCACTGTGCCACATGTTGCCCCAACTTCAAGTCTCTTTGTCAGTAGCCAAACTTGATAAACCCATGGAGTAGGTGCTGGCCTAGTTATGAGCCTGTAGAGCACATATTACGGCCAAACCTAAATCTATCAATGGGCATCAAGGATCATTTTGATCAGGGTATCAATCCTGGTTACTTTGCCCCCTTCCCCACACAATTCTGAACTTTATTGCAGCACTTCTATACTTTACCACTCTGATTAAGGTCAACTAATTCACCAAATAACAAGGATTGATATCGGGCCTTCATGCATGATTTTAACCACTTACTGAAGAATCACATTGAGCCACTGTCAAGTTGGCCTTTGACCTCCTCACCTCAAGGGTTTACTTTCAAGGAGCACTGCATTCATGAAACAGTGCATGAGAAACCTATTTCTGTTTGATGGCACTGCATGGCACGGTAACAAATTGTTGCCACATTTACAAATTAACTGCACCAAAAATGACAAAGGGAAATTCTGACCTTTTTCATTTCTCACACAAAATATGCAAAAAGAACCTTAATAAACCTGAGGTCATCCAAAACTCTGCTGCCCATGTCTGAATTTGCTCCAAGTCCTGTTAACCCATTGGCCCAGTGCCCGCTGACCTATACTGGCTGCTGGTCAAGGACCATCTTGATTTTAACATTTTCGTCCTTGTTTTCCAATCGTTGCCCCCATTATATATTAATGACTTGGACAAAGGAACTAAACATGTAGGGCGGGATTCTCCCGTACCCGGCGGGGCGGGGGGGTCCCGGTGGAATGGAGTGGCGTGAACCACTCCGGCGTCGGGTCGCCCCAAAGATGCGGAATCCTCCGCAACTGGAGTGGTTTGCGCGCCGCCGGCCGGCGTGGAAGGCCTTTGGCGCCGCGCCAGCCGGGGCCGAAGGGACTCCGCTGGCCGGCGCGGGACCGCGCATGCGCAGGAGCGTCAGCGGCTGCTGATGTCATCCCCGCGCATGCGCAGGGAGGGGTTCACCATCGCGACGGCCATCATGGAGGCTTACACGGCCGGCGCGTAGGTATAGAGTGCCCCTACGGCCCAAGCACGCCCGCAGATTGGTGGACCCCGATAGCGGGCCAGGCCACCGTGGGGGTACCCCCCGGGGCCAGATAGCCCCAGAACCCGCCTGCGCCACCAGGTCCTGCTAGTAAGGGACCAACTCTAACTTACGCCGGCGGGACCTGCATAGAACGGGCGGGACTTCGGCCCATTGCGGGCCGGAGAATCGCTGGGGGGGGTCCCGCCGACCGGCACGGCGCAATTCCCGCCCCCGCCAAATCTACGGCGCCGGAGAATTCGGCAGCCGGCGGGAGCGGGATTCATGCCGCCCCCCGGCGATTCTCCGACCTGCCGGTGGTCGGAGAATCCTGCCCCATATCTCCAAATGTGCAGATAATAGAAAGTTGGGTGGGAGGGTGAGCTGTGAGGAGGATACAGAGATGCTTCAGTGGGATTTGAACAGGCTGAGTGAGTGTGAACATGCAAGGCAGATGCAGATAATGAAGATAAATGTGAGGTTATCTCGTTTGGTAGCAAAAATAGTGTGGCAGATTATTATTTGGCTGGATTTAAACTGAGAGAGGTGGAAACTCAGCGAGACCTTGGTGTCCTCGTTGAAAGTAAGCACGCAGGTACAGCAGGGCTGCTGGGCTGGGCACTGGTCTGGCTGGCTGGGGTGAGGGGGATGCCTGTCAGGGCTGAGGGTGGGGTGGGGGGGTCGGTGTCGGAGGAACAGGTCGAGTGGCTGCAAGGCAGCCACGTTGGCCCTTGGTTCTGCAGAGTGACACCGACTGTATGGGTGCCCCCAAGCTCACCCCACCCTCCCCCCACCTCCGCACCCAACCCTCTGCCATACATCCCCACCTGGCCGCCACCCACTGGTGGGACATCAAACAGCCCACCCAAGCCAACACCCACAGTATCCCCTATGGGGGCACTGGGCAGTGCCAGCCGATGGTACTCCTGGCATCTGGGATGGATGCCAGGGCCAGAGTCTCCCCGGTGCTGGGCAACAACGGGGCCAGGGGTACGGAGTTGGTGGTGGTGGGGGAACATGCGGTGGCAGAGCTCGCCCTTTCACCCTGGGGCCACCATGTAGCCCGGTGGACCTGGTTGGGCACGGGGGTACGCACCATACTAACATGTTGGGTTTCACCCACTGCAGACGATGGATTTTGGAATTCAACCAACAATGGTGGCCTTCCCGTTAGCCCTGGAGGATGATCTGAGACTGTACAAGCTGGAGCTGCTCCAGGAGAAGGAAGCTACAGCAGCGGAACGTGCAGCAGCAGAGTGTGCAGCCACAGAGTGTGTGGCAGCAGAGTGTGTAGCAGCAGAGTGTGCAGCCGCAGAGTGTGCAGCAGCAGAGTGTGCAGCCGCAGAGTGTGCAGCAGCAGAGTGTGCAGCCACAGAGTGTGCAGCAGCAGAGTGTGTAGCAGCAGAGCGTGCAGCAGCAGAGTGTGCAGCAGCAGAGTGTGCAGCCACAGAGTGTGTGGCAGCAGAGTGTGTAGCAGTGGAGCGTGCAGCAATGGAGCATGCAGCAGCGGAACGTGCAGCAGTGGAGTGTGTAGCAGTGGAGCGTGCAGCAGCAGTGTGTGCAGCCGCAGAGTGTGTGGCAGCAGAGTGTGCAGCAGCAGAGCGTGCAGCAGCAGAGTGTGTAGCAGTGGAGCGTGCAGCCGCAGAGTGTGTGGCAGCAGAGTGTGCAGCAGCAGAGTGTGTAGCAGCGGAGTGTGCAGCAATGGAGCGTGCAGCAGCGGAACGTGCAGCAGTGGAGCGTGCAGCAGTGGAGTGTGCAGCAGTGGAGTGTGCAGCAGAGGAACGTGCAGCAGCAGAGAATGTAGCAGTGGAACGTGCAGCAGCAGAACGTGCAGCAGCAGAGTGTGTAGCAGTGGAACGTGCAGCAGCAGAACGTGCAGCAGTGGAACGTGCAGCAGCAGAACGTGCAGCAGCAGAGTGTGTAGCAGCGGAGTGTGTAGCAGCAGAGCGTGTAGCAGTGGAATGTGCAGCAGCAGAGTATGTAGCAGTGAAGTGTGTAGCAGTGGAGCATGCAGCAGTGGAGCCTGCAGCAGTGGAGTGTGCAGCCGCAGAACATGCAGCAGCCGAACGTGCAGCAGCCGAACATGCAGCAGCAGATTGTGCAGCAGCGGGGCATGCAGCCGCAGAGCGTGTAGCAGTGGAGCGTGCAGCCGCAGAATGTGTAGCAGTGGAGTGTGCAGCAGTGGAGCGCGCAGCCGCAGAGCGTGTAGCAGTGGAGTGTGCAGCAGAGGAACGTGCTGCAGCAGAGAATGTAGCAGTGGAACGTGCAGCAGCAGAACGTGCAGCAGCAGAGTGTGTAGCAGTGCAGCGTGCAGCAGCAGAACGTGCAGCAGAACGTGCAGCAGCAGAGTGTGTAGCAGTGGAATGTGCAGCAGCAGAGTATGTAGCAGCAGAGTGTGCAGCAGCAGTGTGTGCAGCAGCGGAGTGTGTAGCAGCAGAGTGTGTAGCAGTGGAATGTGCAGCAGCAGAGTATGCAGCAGCAGAATGTGCAGCAGCAGAGTGTGTATCAGCAGAGTGTGCAGCAGCGGAGTGTGTAGCAGCAGAGTGTGTAGCAGTGGAATGTGCAGCAGCAGTGTGTGCAGCAGCGGAGCGTGTAGCAGCAGAGTGTGCAGCAGTGGAATGTGCAGCAGCAGGGTGTGCAGCAGCAGAGTATGTAGCAGCAGGGTGTGCAGCAGCAGGGTGTGCAGCAGTGAAGTGTGCAGCAGCAGAGTGTGCAGCAGTGGAGCGTGTAGCAGTGGAATGTGCAGCAGCAGAGCGTGCAGCAGCAGAGTGTGTAGCAGTGAAGTGTGCAGCAGCAGAGTGTGTAGCACTGAAGTGTGTAGCACTGAAGTGTGTAGCAGTGGAGCGTGCAGCAGCAGAATGTGCAGCAGCAGAACGTGCAGCAGCAGAGTGTGTAGCAGCAGAGTGTGTAGCAGCAGAGTGTGTAGCAGCAGAGTGTGTAGCAGCAGAGTGTGCAGCAGTGGAGCGTGTAGCAGCAGTGTGTGCAGCAGTGCAGCGTGCAGCAGCAGAACGTGCAGCAGCAGAGTGTGTAGCAGCAGAGCGTGCAGCAGCAGAGTGTGTAGCAGCGGAGTGTGTAGCAGCAGAGTGTGTAGCAGCAGAGTGTGCAGCAGCAGAGTGTGCAGCAGCAGGGTGTGTAGCAGTGGAGCGTGCAGCAGCAGAGTGTGCAGCAGCAGGGTGTGCAGCAGCAGGGTGTGTAGCAGCAGAGTGTGTAGCAGCAGAGTGTGCAGCAGCAGAGTGTGTAGCAGCAGAGTGTGTGGCAGCAGAGTGTGCAGCAGCAGAGTGTGTAGCAGCAGAGTGTGCAGCAGCAGAGTGTGTAGCAGCAGAGTGTGCAGCAGCAGAACGTGCAGCAGCAGGGTGTGCAGCAGTGGAGCGTGCAGCAGCAGAGTGTGTAGCAGCAGAGTGTATAGCAGCAGAGTGTGTAGCAGCAGAGCGTGCAGCAGCAGAGTGTGTGGCAGCAGAGTGTGCAGCAGCAGGGTGTGTAGCAGCAGAGCGTGCAGCAGCAGAGTGTGTGGCAGCAGAGCGTGCAGCAGCAGAGTGTGTGGCAGCAGAGTGTGCAGCAGCAGAGTGTGTAGCAGCAGAGTGTGCAGCAGCAGAACGTGCAGCAGCAGGGTGTGCAGCAGTGGAGCGTGCAGCAGCAGAGTGTGTAGCAGCAGAGTGTGTAGCAGCAGAGTGTGTAGCAGCGGAGCGTGCAGCAGCAGATTGTGTAGCAGCAGAGTGTGCAGCAGCAGGGTGTGTAGCAGCGGAGCGTGCAGCAGCAGATTGTGCAGCAGCAGTGTGTGTAGCAGCAGGGTGTGTAGCAGCAGGGTGTGCAGCAGCAGGGTGTGTAGCAGCAGAGCGTGTAGCAGCAGTGTGTGCAGCAGTGGAGCGTGTAGCAGCAGGGTGTGTAGCAGCAGGGTGTGCAGCAGCAGATTGTGCAGCAGCAGAGTGTGTAGCAGCAGAGTGTGCAGCAGTGGAGCGTGTAGCAGCAGGGTGTGTAGCAGCAGGGTGTGCAGCAGCAGATTGTGCAGCAGCAGAGTGTGCAGCAGCAGGGTGTGCAGCAGCAGAGTGTGCAGCAGCAGAGTGTGCAGCAGCAGATTGTGCAGCAGCAGAGTGTGCAGCAGCAGATTGTGCAGCAGCAGAGTGTGCAGCAGCAGGGTGTGTAGCAGCAGGGTGTGCAGCAGCAGAGTGTGCAGCAGCAGAGTGTGCAGCAGCAGATTGTGTAGCAGCAGAGTGTGTAGCAGCAGAGTGTGTAGCAGCAGAACATGCAGCAGCAGATTGTGCAGCAGCAGAGTGTGCAGCAGCAGGGTGTGTAGCAGCAGAGTGTGCAGCAGTGGAGCGTGCAGCAATGGATCGTGCAGCAGCAGGGTGTGTAGCAGCAGAGTGTGCAGCAGCAGGGTGTGTAGCAGCAGAGTGTGCAGCAGCAGGGTGTGTAGCAGCAGAGTGTGTAGCAGCAGAGTGTGTAGCAGCAGAGTGTGTAGCAGCAGTGTGTGCAGCAGTGCAGCGTGCAGCAGCAGAACGTGCAGCAGCAGGGTGTGCAGCAGTGGAGCGTGCAGCAGCAGAGTGTGCAGCAGCAGAGTGTGTAGCAGCGGAGTGTGTAGCAGCAGAGCATGTAGCAGTGGAGCGGGCAGCAGCAGAGCGTGCAGCAGCAGAGTGTGTAGCAGCAGAGCATGCAGCAGCAGAGCGTGTAGCAGCGGAACGTGCAGCAGCAGAGTGTGTAGCAGCAGAGTGTGTAGCAGCAGTGTGTGCAGCAGCAGAGCGTATAGCAGCGGAACATGCAGCAGCAGAGTGTGCAGCAGTGGAGCGTGCAGCAGCAGTGTGTGCAGCAGTGGAGCGTGCAGCAGCAGTGTGTGCAGCAGCAGGGTGTGTAGCAGCAGAGTGTGTAGCAGCAGAGTGTGTGGCAGCAGAGTGTGTAGCAGCAGTGGAGCGTGCAGCAGCAGAGTGTGTAGCAGCAGAGTGTGTAGCAGCAGAGTGTGTAGCAGCAGTGGAGCGTGCAGCAGCAGAGTGTGTAGCAGCAGAGTGTGTAGCAGCAGAGTGTGTAGCAGCAGTGGAGCGTGTAGCAGCAGAGTGTGTAGCAGCAGTGGAGCGTGCAGCAGCAGAGTGTGTAGCAGCAGAGTGTGTAGCAGCAGTGGAGCGTGCAGCAGCAGAGTGTGCAGCAGCAGAGTGTGTAGCAGCAGAGTGTGTAGCAGCAGAGCATGTAGCAGCAGAGTGTGCAGCAGTGGAGCGTGTAGCAGCAGAGTGTGCAGCAGCAGAGCGTGTAGCAGCAGAGTGTGCAGCAGTGGAGTGTGCAGCAGCAGGGTGTGTAGCAGCAGAGTGTGCAGCAGCAGAGCGTGCAGCAGCAGAGTGTGCAGCAGTGGAGCGTGCAGCAGCAGAGTGTGCAGCAGAGGAACGTGCAGCAGCAGAGAATGTAGCAGTGGAACGTGCAGCAGCAGAACGTGCAGCAGCAGAGTGTGTAGCAGGAGAGTGTGTAGCAGCAGGGTGTGTAGCAGCAGAGTGTGCAGCAATGGAGCATGCAGCAGCAGAGTGTGTAGCAGTGGAATGTGCAGCAGTGGAGCGTGCAGCAGCAGGGTGTGTAGCAGCAGTGGAGCGTGCAGCAGTGGAGCATGCAGCAGCAGAGTGTGCAGCAGCAGAGTGTGCAGCAGTGGAGTGTGCAGCAGTGGAACGTGCAGCAGTGGAGCGTGCAGCAGTGGAGCGTGTAGCAGCAGTGTGTGGAGCAGTGCAGCGTGCAGCAGTGGAGGGTGCAGCAGCAGAGTGTGTAGCAGCAGGGTGTGTAGCAGCAGAGTGTGTAGCAGCAGGGTGTGTAGCAGCAGTGTGTGGAGCAGTGCAGCGTGCAGCAGTGGAGGGTGCAGCAGCAGAGTGTGTAGCAGCAGGGTGTGTAGCAGCAGAGTGTGTAGCAGCAGGGTGTGTAGCAGCAGTGTGTGGAGCAGTGCAGCGTGCAGCAGTGGAGGGTGCAGCAGCAGAGTGTGTAGCAGCAGGGTGTGTAGCAGCAGTGTGTGCAGCAGCAGAGTGTGCAGCAGCAGAGTGTGTAGCAGCAGAGTGTGTAGCAGCAGGGTGTGTAGCAGCAGAGTGTGTGGCAGCAGAGTGTGTAGCAGCAGGGTGTGTAGCAGCAGAGTGTGTGGCAGCAGAGTGTGTAGCAGCAGGGTGTGTAGCAGCAGTGTGTGCAGCAGTGGAGCGTGCAGGAGCAGAGTGTGTAGCAGCAGAGTGTGCAGTAGTGGAACATGCAGCAGTGGAGCGTGTAGCAGCGGAGCGTACAGCAGAGGAGCATGCAGCAGAGTATGCAGCAAAGGAGCATGCCGCAGTGGAGCTTGCCGCAGTGAGACAGGAGGCAGCCACCCAGGATGGAGAGCTGGCCGCCCAGTAAGTCGAGGAGGACGAGGTGCCAAGGAGGCACTGCATGGGGTCTCATGTGTACCGGCAGCTCCTTTCATTTGAGGACCTGCCGGACCCGGCATGCTGTCAAAGACTCCGGTTGAGCAGGGAAACAGTGCAACATATCTGCCAGATGGTGGCACACCTGGCACCAGGGGCTGGGAGGGTGGAGGGGTGGTATGGGGAAGGACGCCACTCCCAGTTTCCGTCAAGGTGATGGTCGCCCTGAACTTTTATGCAATGGGGTTCTTCCAGGTGCCGAGTGGGGACCTGTCTGGAATCTCACAGACCTCGGTGCACAGGTGCATGCACACTGTCACTGAGGCCCTATATGCCCACATTTCAATGTGGACTGAGCCCAGCAGGATGCCCCAGGTCCAGGGGGTGATTGATGGAATGCATGCCCCCCCTACGAGCACCTGCAGATGACAGGCCGCTCTACACAAATCGATGACCATGCAGCTGATATGTGACCATCAGCTGGGCATCATGCACGTCTGCGCCTGATACCCGGGCAGTGTGCACAACACCTTCATCCTGGCACACTCAACGATTCCTGACATGTTCGAGATGCCCCGCGGCTGGCGGGGGTTGGCTCCTGGGTGACTGGCATTATCCATTGCAGTCGAGGCTGATGACGCTTATCTGGAGGTCACAGACTGACGTGGAGACCCACTACAAAGGTTGCCCATACAGCGACCTGGAGCGTGATCAAGCGGTGCTTTAGCCTCCTGAAGATGCAGTTCAGGTTCCTGAACCGCTCTGGTGGGCCCTCCAGTATGAAGCTGAGATAATCGCCCACATCGTGGCGGTCTGCTGCTTCATCCACAGCATCGTGCAGCAGAGGGGTGATGTGCAGGAGGAGGAGGAGGATACAGGAGAGGGGGAGGATGGGCAGGACATGGAGCCAGCCTGGCAAGAGAGGCCGCATGATGTGTGCGTCAGGGCCAACGTGCACGGGACGCTCTGATCGGATCCAGGTTCACCAACTGCAGGGGGAGAACTGGCGAGGGGCATGCACACAATAGCCCCCTGACCCTGAGCACCCCCTCGCCTGCAACCCCCTCTGTGATTATATACCTGACGAACTACGGAGTGGTGGCCCTGGGTTAGCAGTAACACCGGGTCAGGTCCATGAGATGGAGGATTATGTCAACTCGCTCTGCGATGAGCTCTGGTGCTCCGCATCGTATGACAACATCTGACTCCTGCCCACGGCAGCACTTTCCACTGTCCACCTGGGTGAATGCTGCATGCGAACTGGTCATTCCACATGGTCCCATTGAATCCCTGGAGTGAATGTGGTGGGGACAGTCGGGGGGGGGGGGGGGGGGGGGAGTGGAATGCGGGGAGCCCGGGTCACCCACAATGTCCACCCGTTTCCCCCCTCCCAACCCCCATCTCTGGCCCGCCCAGACCAGCCCATCCCTCACACCTATCAGACAGAGCACCAAGGTAGGTTGGAGTCGGTGTTCAATGTGATAACATATATACAGATTTGTGCCCTGCACCGTGCTAACTTAACTGGTGTCTAACTTTCTGGCCTTACAGGCCCGAATGCTATGTCTTGGTGGTTCCCCAGACGGTACAGCAGGAGTGGAAATGAAAATGAAAATGAAATGAAAATGAAAATCGGTTATTGTCACGAGTAGGCTTCAATGAAGTTACTGTGAAAAGCCCCTCGTCGCCACATTCCGGCGCCTGTCCGGGGAGGCTGGTACGGGAATCGAACCGTGCTGCTGGCCTGCTTGGTCTGCTTTAAAAGCCAGCGATTTAGCTGAGTGAGCTAAACAAGCCCCTGGAGGCGGCCTGCTGTGATTCCTGCCCTGCGACCTGGGTCCCCATTAGCAGGCTTCGTCTGGGGCGACTGGGCCTGGGTGGGTCCGGCTGCTGCTCGGGTGTCCCAGATGGCTAGGGGCAGCCTCAGTCTTCTTGCTGCTCAACAGATGCACCAGGGACAGGAGGGAGGGAGTCCGAGGTGGTGCAGTGTTCCGGCAATCCCCTGCGAGAGTCACCGACATGGGCCCCATCACCTCCTCCTCCCTCAGGGTGCCCTACCTCTGACTATCCGCCCTCCTCGGGTGTTCCTATCTCCATCTGGGTCAGCTGTGTGGTGCACACCAGAGTGCCCCAGGAGCCTCTTCACTAAAGTGCCCAACCGAGGTGAGTGTCTCTGGAATGGTGGAGGGTGTTGGAGAAACTGTGACGGGAAGTCAGGGCTATCCAGAGACTCGAGCTCCGGGCTCTCCTGAGTCTCGGGTGGAAGGATGGCGTCCGAGCAGCTCTCAGCATCGCTACTCGGCTTACGGGTGTGGGAGCTCAGGATGTGGCACTGGCTGGGGGTGGAGGACACCTCATCTCTGGCAGGTCCTGCAAGACAAGACGTATTGTTAGACTGCGGAGTAAGGGGGGAGCGCGGGTAGTGGGGGTGAGGGTGGTGTGGTGTGGGGGTGAGGGTGGGGCTGAGGGTGAGGGTGATGTGGGGCTGAGGGTGGTGGGGTGGTGGGGGTGGGGGTGAGGGTGGTGTGGGGGTGAGGGTGGGGCTGAGGGTGAGGGTGATGTGGGGCTGAGGGTGGTGGGGAGGTGGGGGTAGGGGTGAGGGTGGTGCGGGGGTGAGGGTGGGGATGAGGGTGATGTGGGGGTGAGGGTAGGGTGAGGGTGATGTGGGGGTGAGGGTGGTGGTGTGGTGGGGGTGGGGGTGAGGGTGGTGTGGGGGTGAGGGTGCGGCTGAAGGTGATGTGGGGGTGAGGTTGGGGGTGAGGGTGGTGTGGGGGTGAGGGTGGGGGTGAGAGTGATGTGGAGGTGAGGGTAGGGCAGAGGGTGAGGGTGATGTGGGGGTGGTGTGGGGGTGAGGGTGGGGCTGAGGGTGATGTGGGGGTGATGTGGGGGTGAGGGTGGTGTGGGGGTGAGGGTGCGGCTGAGGGTGATGTGGGGGTGAGGGTGGTGGGGAGGTGGAGGTAGGAGTGAGGGTGGTGTGGGGATGAGGGTAGGGCAGAGGGTGAGGATGATGTGGGGCTGAGGGTGGTGGGGAGGTGGGGGTAGGGGTGAGGGTGGTGTGGGCGTGAGGGTGCGGCTGAGGGTGAGGGTGATATGGGGGTGAGGGTGGTGGGGTGGTGGGGGGTGAGGGTGGTGTGGGGGTGAGGTTGGTGTGGGGGTGAGGGTCAGGCTGAGGGTGATGTGGGGGTGAGGGTGGTGGGGTGGTGGGGGGGTGAGGGTGCGACTGAGAGTGATGTGGGGGTGGTGTGGGGGTGAGGGTGGGGCTGAGGGTGATGTGGGGGTGAGGGTGGTGGGGTGGTGTGGGGGTGAGGGTGCGGCTGAGAGTGATGTGGGGGTGAGGGTGGGGCTGAGGGTGATGTGGGGGTGGTGTGGGGGTGAGGGTGGGGCTGAGGGTGATGTGGGGGTGAGGGTGATGGGGTGAGGGTGAGGGTGGTGTGGGGGTGGTGATGTGGCGGGGGGTGGGTTAACAAACGTGTCACGGATAACTGTAACTCAGCAGGGTCTCACTCCCTCGCCCACGACCGAACTCCACCCCGGCGACCTCCATTCCCTCCGAGCCCCCGCCCATGCCCGCTCCTGGTGTTTCTGGGCGGCCTTCTCCTGGGTGGATGGGTAAACAGAAAACAACATTGTTAGACAATACATGCAGCCCAGGGGGTGTGTAGTTGGTGGGATCAGTGGCCAGGGCACCCGGCCATGGTGGCCGGTATAGGTGCCAACATAAGGATGGGGGTTCGTCACGCCCTCCGTGTAGGGCGGGGAGGGCAGGGTTGCAGGTGTGTGGGACGGGAGTTGATGCCAGGGGCTCCCTAATCACCCTGGTCCAGGCTGGTCCAGATGTTGTTACCCACAGCGCTGACCGCCTCTGCCGACTGCATCCAGGCATGGCGAATGCTGGCAGCTGGCAGCTTCCTTCCCGGGCCAGGGCACAGGGGCATCCACCCGTCCTCCACAGCAACCAGGAGGGTCTCAAGCTCGGCAGCTATGAATCTTGGTGCCGCTCTCCTCGCTGCCACCGTGTTGGCTGGGATGGTGTGTGTGTGGGGAGTGAAGTGTGTATATGCGGCTGTAGCTTGTCAGCCTCCTGAGTGTCAATTGTTAATGCGGCGATACCGGCACCGTTTCGCATTGGAATTGACTGTGTTCCACATGGCGCTAGCCCCTTCACAGTCACTGAATCGATCCAGGTGCGGTGCCAATTTTGCTGTCGTGGAACCCCGCGAATTCCGCGCCAGGGTCAACACTTTGCCTCAAGAACGGAGAATCCCACCCAATATCTTGTTCTGTGCTTCAGTGTCATATCATGTTTTATAATGCTCGTGAAGCGCCGAGGGATGTTTTATTATGTGAAAGGTGCCATATAAATATAAGTTGCTGTTTTGCTAAACACCTCTTTTTAATATAAAGGCAAGCCTCTTTCTAAAAAAAAATCTGCAAAACTCTAAAAGTTCTCTCTTCTTACCAACTGGTCATACCAGTTTTCAAAATTATTGACCCGAGTACATTCCCAGTCATTCTGGAATAACATACAATTATAGATACCCATTATTATAGCGGAGGATAATACTAGACAGTGGAAGATCAATGCATTCTTTTGATCTTAATAATAAGACCAACATTTTCCAGACCAAGTTATTATAAAAATGACTAGTTTGATTGTTATTTCTTGGAGGCAACGTTTAAAATATTTTTCAGAAATTGAATTCCATAGGTTGTGAAGTTAAGGTGGGGTGTGTATCCATGTGTGGGAAGGGCAGGCCAGGGCCAGAATTCTCCAGCCATTGGGATTCGCTGTTCCCCCGACAGCGTACCCCCCGCCTATGGGTTTCCCGGCGGCGTGGGGTGGCTTCCAGGGAAATCCCATTGACAAGCGGTGGTAAGAGAGAATCACGCTGCCAGCGAATGGCACACTGTCGAGAAACACACGGCTGGGAGACGGGAGAATTCCGCCCCAGATTCCCATGCCAATATGTGGTTCGGAATTTAGCAACCTTTGCTCAAGACACAATGTGATCAAATTTCTTTTTAGTAAAAGACCTCAGCCGACCCAGCAACGGGATGGGCATGGTCCAGCCCAGACCATGGCCCAGCAAGTGAAGGCACCCCTCTGGACACCCTTCCAAGACACTGCCCCACTGCAGGGGAAGCAGGGGAAGAGCAAAGTGCACCCTGAAGCGGATGCATGCACCGTGGCCTTTGCCAACCAGTCTGGCACACTGCCCCTCTCAGGGTGGGTGCCCCACCAGTGGCACTGTCAGCAGGACCATCCCGCGGGAACACTGGCCACCACCAAGCGCCCCTGCTCCCATTAACCCTGCCCTCGGGCAGCTAGGCACGCCCGTGCGTTGCACACAGGACGCATGGCGCTCGACAACTACAATCCCAACAGGTGCCCAGCCCCTTCGCACAGCCCATCAGTGGGCCCTGCCCGCATGCATGGCACCTGTCGATGGCAAGCGGTGCCCTCCCCCCCAAAACCAGGTGCCACCCTGCTGTCAGGGTATCATGCAGCACACCCAATGAGGCCACAGCAATGTCCATGTGGTCCTGGTACATGGCAGCCTGTGACATGAACACCCTGTCCTGTGTCTCAGCCACCACCCGCACAGAGTGCCCCAGGCCTTGGACATCCTGACCCATGGCCAATATGTAGTCCCTGGGTTGGCTGAGGAGACCCTAGCTGGGTGCTGTTTAGCACTGGTCTCCACAAATGGGGACCAGGAGGAATGGTGCTTGTGGGGGGGGGGGGTCTCCCAGGCGATCAGAGGCCCCCAGGCGGTCAGCCTCTGAGCAGGGTGGCACCCTGGTATTGCTCATGACACATTGGAAGTGCCACCTGGGTACCAGCCTGGTATTGTCATATTGCCCAGATGACACTGCCAAGTTGGAATGGGCACTGCCAAGGTGCATAGTGCCAGGGCAGCATTATACCTGCCCTGGGGATTGGGGCCGGGATTACCCTGCCCTTGTGATGTGGGGTGTGGGAGGCTTGCCCTGGGGATTGGGGCCGGGATTACCCTGCCTGGGGATTGGGGCTGGGATTACCCTGCCCTTGTGATGTGGGGTGTGGGAGACTTGCCCTGGGGATTGGGGCTGGGATTACCCTGCCTGGGGATTGGGGCTGGGATTACCCTGCCCTGGGGATTGGGGCCGGGATTACCCTGCCCTGGGGATTGGGGCCGGGATTACCCTGCCCTGGGGATTGGGGCCGGGATTACCCTGCCCTTGTGATGTGGGGTGTGGGAGGCTTGAGGACCCCTCAACAAAAATATTTTTTTATAAAAGCTGGTCCCTGTGATCGGGCTGCCCTCCGACCATCGTGAGCTTCTACCTCCACCTGATGTACCGCTGCATGTGTGTGGTGCACACTACTTAGTGCCCCAGGAGCCTCTCCACTAAAATGCCCAACCGAGTTGATTGTCTCTGGGATGGTGGAGAGTTGGTGACAGCAGTGATGAGAAGTCGGTATTGTCGCTGGACGGGTGCTCCGAGGTGTTCTGTTGTTGCTGTTGGGGGTTGCAGGACCCCAGACAGTCCCGCCACATCATCTGGTGAGTCGCGGGGTTGTGGCAGGGGGCAAAGGACACCAGCTGGTCCCACATCGTCGGGAGGTGACCCTACAGGACAAAAGTCAAGACGCATGGTGAAATCCCGATTAAGCGTGGTGTGGAGGGCAGGAGTGAATCAGGTGCTATAGGAGGCTACGGATCAGGGGCTCATTTGGTTGTCCCTTGCCAACCTCCGTATTTGCGACTGCCCGCTCTTTCACCCCACGAACCAGGACCAATGCCCTGTGCTCCGTGATGGTGAGAGGCCGCAGGTCCAACGGACCCACTCCGGTCTTCTCCCACTCCTGGCAGATTAGGGCCGCCTTCTCCTGGGGGGTCAGATAATGCACAGTGTGAGATACACTCATAGGCAGGCAGCACAGGTGGTCTGCAACTGGTGACCTGTGTGTGCTGGGCACCTGGCCATAGCGGGCGGTATGGGTGTTGGCATTGATGCAGGGTGGGGTGCGGGGCGCTGCAGGCAGCAGGAGTTTGGTCGCCTTCTGAGGGGGAGGGAGAATGGATTACGGGATGGTGAGATCAACGTTGACACATCAATGTTCCGCGTCACCCAGCTCCCTGCCTCTAGATGTTCAGCTGCTGATCCGACGCATGTTTACTTGGTGGTTCTTTATGGTTCCAAGCTTTTTCGTAAAATATACATCTTATAATATTAATTTATTGCTATATTACTTTTTAATAATTGATTGAATGCAAAAATCTGCGTAATTTTGGTGAAAACATTGGGCTGGATTCTCCGTCGGCGTGATCCTCCTTTTCACCAGCAGCGCACTCACGCCCGCAGATTTCCCAATGGTGTGGGGGGGCCCGCAACGGGGAACCCCATCGGCCGGCTGCTGGGATGGAGATTCCCGCTGCAGGCGGGGTCACGCCGCATCAGTAAACGGGTGCGGCAAGACGGAGAATCCCACCCAGGGTATCCGGCCTTGGTTCGGGAACCAATCCCCGATTTCAAGCATTGGCCGGAATTCTCCATTTGAGAGACAAAGTGCGGATGCGCGGACTGAATGGGGGGGTGTTCCATGGTCCCGATGGGGGCCCCAGTTCCGGAACCATTCAGGTCCAGCCTCGTGGAGCTAGTGTAATTCCAGTCGACGCTGGCGTTGGATTAGCTGTGGTTGGGATTGACTCTGGGAAGACGAACAAGCTGGAGCTGCATATAAGCACTTCACACCCCCCCCCCCCCCACACACAAACTCATTCTAGCCAAGAAGATGGCTCCTCGACGTGCGGCTCTGAGGGTCGCTGACACAGAGGTAGAGATGCTGCTGAGTGCCGTGGAGGCGAGGTGGGACACCTTGTTCCCCAGGGTGGGAAGGAAGCTGCTATCCGCTGACACCAACCGGGCCTGGGCGAAGCGGTAGAGGCTGTGAGCGTTGTGGGCCCCACCGTGAGGACCAGACAGCAGTGCCGGAAGAAGCTGCACGGCCTCCTCAGGGCGGCCCAGGCGAGTCACCACCTCTGTACCCCTGGCAACCCCCCCCCCTTACCCTTCCCACCCCACAACCCCCTCCATGCGGCCCCCACCAGGGGAGAGTCATCCAGGTGGGTGGGGGTGGGTCATCCAGGGGGATGAGATTCATCCAGGGAGGAGGAGAGTCATCCAGGGGGGAGGAGGGTCATCCAGGGGGGAGGAGAGTCATCCAGGGGGGAGGAGAGTCATCCAGGGGGAACGAGAGTCATCCAGGGGGAAGGAGATTCACCCAGGGGGGAGGAGAGTCATCCAGGGGGGAGGAGAGACATCCAGGGGGGAGGAGAGACATCCAGGGGGGAGGAGAGTCATCCAAGGGGGAGGAGAGTCATCCAGGGGGAAGGAGAGTCACCCAGGGGGGAGAAGAGTCATCCAGGGGGGAGGACAGTCATCCAGGGGGGGGGGGAGAGTCACCCAGGGGGAAGGAGAGTCACCCAGAGGGGAGGAGAGTCATCCAGGGGGGGGAGAGTCATCCAGGGGGGAGGAGAGTCATCCAGAGAGGAGGAGAGTCACCCAGGGGGGAGGAGAGTCACCCAGGGGGGAGGAGAGTCACCCAGGGGGGAGGAGAGACATCCAGGGGGGAGGAGAGTCATCCAGGGGGGAGGAGAGTCACCCAGGGGGGAGGAGAGTCACCCAGGGAGGAGGAGAGTCATCCAGGGGGGAGGAGAGTCACCCAGGGGGGAGGAGAGTCATCCAAGGGGGAGGAGAGTCATCCAGGGGGAAGGAGAGTCACCCAGGGGGGAGGAGAGTCATCCAGGGGGGGGGAGAGTCATCCAGGGGGGAAAAGATTCATCCAGGGGGGAGGAGAGTCACCCAGGGGGGAGGAGAGTCACCCAGGGGGGAGGAGAGTCACCCAGGGGGGAGGAGAGACATCCAGGGGGGAGGAGAGTCACCCAGGGGGGAGGAGAGTCACCCAGGGGGGAGGAGAGTCACCCAGGGGGGAGGAGAGTCATCCAGGGGGGAGGAGAGTCACCCAGGGGGGAGGAGAGTCACCCAGGGGGGAGGAGAGTCATCCGGGGGGGAAAAGATTCATCCAGGGGGGAGGAGAGACATCCAGGGGGAGGAGATTCATCCAGGGCGTGATCATTGCATCATAGAATCCCCAGAGTGCAGAAGGCGGCCATTCGGCCCTTCATGTCTGCACCAAGCCTCTGAAAGAGCAGAATATGAGCAAGGGCGATGGAGGGAGTGGGCCCAGGTGGACAGGGCAGCTCCCCAAGCGGCAGGCAATGTGTGACATTGCTACACACAAGTGCCCGGCACCAGCTCGCTGATGTGAGCAACCGCCCAGCAGACACTAAGAGCACCAAGTGAGCGTGTGCAATTATTCCTGTCATCGGGCCAATCAGAGTCAGGAGACCTTTTAAGTTCCTCTGAGAGGGCAAATGGGGCTTCAATTTAAGAACATATCCAAAAAACGGAGTGACTGCCATAGTTTCCACATTACTCCAGATCAAAAGTACTTAATTGCCTGTGTAGTGTTCTGGGACAACCTAAAGACATGAAAGGCACTATATAACATTTTTATTCCTCGCTTTATTAAATTCAATTTCACAACTTGACTCAGTAGGATATAAACTCTTGACCTCTAGATTTCTGGCCACGTATCATACACTCGGAAACCCTGGCAGAGTATCTTTCATAAGTGGCTGTAGGGAGAAAATGGGCAGGCAAAAACCATCCTTATAGTGGGTTGCAATATTGCACAATATTAGCATTGGGCTGAGTGATGCCAGCACATCTGGTAGGAATAGTGATGTGCCAATTGGTGGAGATGATTTCACAGGGATATGCTCCTTCAAAGTTATGATTTTACCAACAAAGATCTCTCTACTCATTGATATTTAATCTTTCTTTCAGAGCACTGCTTCACTCCACGCCCTGTCAAGTCTATCATTTGCAGGTAAGTGGATGAAGAGTCAGCAGTTGTTTGCTACTGACCACCTGCATCCTGACACACAGGGAGAGACATCACTTCACAGGCATCTATTGTCACTCGTCCTGATCTGAAAGCAATAGGGAGGCAGGACAAGCTGGAATAAAAGAACTGAGTCTCTAATGAGCTGTCTCTCCACCTCCCCCCACTCCCAAACCCTGCACAGGCAATCATTTTTGGGGGAAGGAACTCATGCAGAATGCAGCATTTCTCCTGTTCAATGCTGCCCCCTCACACCACCTCTCCGGCAACCAACTGCCGAAATACGAACAGAGAAGAGGTAGCGAGAAAAACCATGAATGCTGGAAATTTTCCAGAAACGATTGCCAGTGCAGGGTTTGGGAATGCACTCGCAAACCACTCAGCTCAAGGGCAATTAGGGATGGGTCACAAATGCTGGACTTGCCAGTGACACCCACAGCCCTTGAATGAATGAAAACTAAACTTTCATGAATGTATCTTCACAGGACATCTTTCACTCAGTGCCCTACCAACCTCTCACTTCTTAAAGTACCACACGTCTGTCATTCACCCATCAGCAATCCCTAGCACCCAGGTGTCCCACTTTGCCCTCAAACACCTTCCAATGATACCAGACTTACAAACCTCCTTCTGCCTCCATATGTCTTCAGCTATTCATCTGTGGGAGTCACATCACTCAAAAACAATGCAGCAGGATCACTAATAATCCTCCCTCTCTCTTGCAGGACAAGGTCACCCGCAATAGAAAGGTCACTTTGAAATTACAAGCTTCCAGAGCGCTGCTTCTTCATCAGGTGAAATGGAGGCAGGTTCACAAACACGGCATATATAGGCAGAGACTCTGCTCTGAAAGCTTGTGATATCAAATAAACCTGTTGGACTTTAACCGATGTTGTGAGACTTCTTACTGTGCCCACCCCAGTCCAACGCCGGCAACTCCACGTCATGGCAATAGAAGAGAGCTGAGCAGTACCAGCAGGGACAGACATGTTTGCGACTCCCAAGCCAAGAGGAGGCGATGGTGCTCCAGATGAGCGACTGCAACAGAGCCTGTGGCACAAAGGAGCTTCAAAATTAAGGATAACCGTATGTTCCAGCACCCAGCTTACTCAGCTTTCCTCCTCATCAGTATCCTACAATCTGGTGTGAATGCTAGTTGCAGACGGTGTGGCCATGGACTGTTTGCTTTTCACCACAC
This sequence comes from Scyliorhinus canicula, assembly GCF_902713615.1. Taxonomy (NCBI): domain Eukaryota; kingdom Metazoa; phylum Chordata; class Chondrichthyes; order Carcharhiniformes; family Scyliorhinidae; genus Scyliorhinus; species Scyliorhinus canicula. The sequence goes on along the minus strand of NC_052150.1, from coordinate 185,336,633 downwards.
ACCCTCTTTCCTTATGCCAACACCCTCCCCTTCTAATTTTCTGTCAGACACCCAGGAACGGCCGTCAGCTCAGCCACAGCAGCCTGAGGAGGGAATGTGAGTGTAACACTACAGATAAAGAAGCACCATCACCTCACCACACACTCACAACCACCAGCTCAGATACAAGCACTGCACAAACTATAGAGACTAGTATTGAGGTGGGATCAGCAGAGTGCTTGAGTGGGCTACAACCAGGCCAGACGGAACGAAGAACACATTCACCAACACGCAGATTTCACACATGAGTTCTGCTAAGGGGATTCAGATGATGACTTTAATGGGATTACATACCGGGGTATCTTGTTAAGCATACACACCGAGATGCTTGGTGCATTGGCCAGCCTGACAGACATATTTCTTATCACTGTCAAGGAACGTGTCGGATTCAACTCCTATTTAGCAAAGAGCATCATGCAAAGGTTGGAGCCCACCCGTTCCATCATGGATTTGATGGTCAACTTCATGGCAGGTACTTGTGAATGCAGTGACGATGCAGCAGCTGGTGGTCGATGTCTCAGCTTCTACTGCAGCTCAGGCAGAGAGCGTCCCAGCCCTTATTGCTGCAGTGAGAGCTCAGCCTGAGGTTGTGAGATCCCAGCTGCCTACCACGCAAACCCAGCTGGATGTCATTGTGGCTGTGAATCTTAGTGCTCGGAGAGGCATGCAACCCAGCACCTGTGTTCCAGCAGATTGGTAGGGTTGTGGAGGCACTGCCCTGGGACAGTACCAGTGGTACGGTGGTTTGTGAATCCACTGCCCTCTCTCAGGATGGCACCATTTGTGCTCCCACCATTGATACTCCACCCAGTGCTCTTCCTGTTGCCTCTCAGCCAGCCAGCACAGATTGCTGATATGATGCATTCCATAGCCAAGACCCAGAGCTGATCAAGGGAGTCTTGCAAGGCCATCTGAAATCTCTCACTTGAAGGCAGCAACTTTCTACCAGCCATGTTGCAGCCACTTGGGTCTCACAAAGTACAAACCAGGCAAAGGCACTAAAGGAATGTGCAGGGTGACGATTTCTGTTTATGTTTGTTTCTGGATGTGTTTGTGGATAAAGGAGTTAGGTCTTAGTTGGTGGCTTTTACCTCATGTACATTGTGGTGGGATGTCTCAGATGGGTGGGAAGGTGGGGAATAATGGAACCATAGTAGTGAAGAGATGATTTCCTAAGGGAACAAAGTTGGAATAGGCCCTTATGGACCGTCCACCTGTAATGAAGGGGAACCAGATGCCCCCTCCCTTTTCTCTTCTCATTATACACCTGTGGCCGTGTGGCAGAGTGGGAACCTACTTCCATCTTTTCTCATCTAAACTTACCATCATAACCATCCATTCCCTTCTCACACAAATACTTATCTAACTTCCTTTTAGTGCATTGATAGTACTTGTTCCAACCGCTGGTAGTGAGTTCCACATTATCACCAATCTCTGAGTAAAGAATTTTCTTCTGAATTTCCTAGTGCTTTCTTGTTAACTATCTTACATTGATGGCATTGTGGCTGCTGCCTGGGCAATGGGCATTCATTGACCTGACGGTTTGAGCATGGCCCCACGCCAACAGCACCTAAACGTACTGAAATCCCTTTCTGTTCCCGTATCTCTGCCCCTTCACACATGGAGCCTGCATAGCCATGAGCAGACAGTGGATGGTTTCCTATACCATTGGGAATACCACTGCCCTGGAAAACCTGGCTGCCCATTCTTCCTGCTTCTCTCTGATTCAATCAGTGGAGGCAGGGATGCTTAATATTGTTAAGCTTGAGCTAGATAGATTCTTGGCTGACAAGGCAGTCAAAGTGTTTGGGAGGCTGGAAAATAGAGGTGAGGCCATAGTCAGATCAGCAATCAGCTTTTTAAATGCTGAAGTAGGCTGGTGAGGCAGAATGCCCTTGAACTCGACATTCCTCACATCCAGGGCCCTGGCACCTTTCAGATGCACTGAAGAAAGGGACATTGTGATATGTTGGCAATGTCACCTGTCCCCGCCAGAAAGATCCTTCAGAGCGAGGGAGATTTTGACAGACTGGCAATGCTGAGCTCACCCTGTTGTGAAACTGAAGGTCCTGTTGAAGGAGATGGCATAGTTCTGTGACCATTGCCAAGGTGAATCTGAATCACCTCAGGCGTTGTGGCTGGCTGAGGCAGAGGCATGAGAAACGCTCTGTGAAAATCTGTGGTCGGCATGATCTTCTGCGGAGAACCCAAATCCTCCTGACTCTTCACAGAGCTTCCCCTCTCTGCAACCTCCTGGCATGTCGAGGAACAGGAGACACAACAGTTACTGTCACCATGCCTCTTACAGCCTTTGTGTGGTCGGGTTGCCAAGCCTTCTGTTCTCCGGGCCTATGAGGATGCAACAATACTCCCTACCAAATCCATCATTATACCTTCAAAGACATTCCACAGAACGTCCACAAACTCTGCAACAGTAGAAGTCTTTCGAAAACACCTCTGCTGCAAGTTGGATGAGCGTTCCTGTAAACTGTTTTAATGAAGGTGTCCCTGGTGCAGCTGCATGCCAGGAGTCATTAGCAGAGCTGTTCACTGGACCTGTGCGGTCTAAATTTCAAAAATGTGCCTCAAATCAACAGCTGTTTGACATCACAGTCTGCCGACATCAAAAGTTTCCAGCACATACATGACTTGCCCATGTTAGTGCTGCTCCCTGTGCGGGTAGCTGTGGGGGTGATGTTGGAAGAAGCCAGATATGCTGCCCATGCCATTTTCTGACTTGGGACCTTTATCCAGGAATAAAAATAAATGCAAGCTGTTGTACTATTGTAGTTCTGATGAAGTCTTACAACAAATTGTTAACTTACCGACTGCTTTCAGATGGTCATTAGACCATCTTCTCCAGCACTGTCTGTTTTCAATTCATGAGTATATAATAATACCACAGAAATGTTTTCATTTGCAAAAGAAATTTCAGAAATCATCCCATTTGCATTGAAAAGGGCACTTTCATTTCTCCAAAGCATTATTCACTCGTACAGTACATTAGTCTCACATATCAACTTAAGTCATCACGGCACCCCACTTATCAATAGATTTTACAATCCTTTTATAAAGCATTTTATTATTGCTATTATTTGTGATGCAAGGTTAGTCGTTATATACAGTTCAGCTAAACAATACGTACAAAAGCACTTAAGCAAAGCATCAAGGTTTAAAGAGAAAACCTAGTGATTATTTAATGAGCTGCATACATCTGATGTCATGGTCTGAGCTCCAAAATGTAATTTGCAATAAGGGGAAGTAATGGAGGAAATCATTATTTGTAACGGGCATAAACAAGACATTAAAGTGTCATACAGATAAATGTTATTTTAGAGGATTCTGGTGAAAGCTGTTTACTGAATATACGCATTTTTGCACAACGGTCAGCTGATGGAGCTATTAGGAGTAAATGTCTGTCAGCTAATTGATCTGAAAAAGTCTGCAGACAACTTGAGATGAAGATCAAAGGCACCTACTTCTCTTTTGCAAAGTGGATTGGCAGCCTTCTACCAGATGCTTTTTCTCATGTCCTGTCATGTTTGATAATTGCATGGCAGGTACTGTCGATTCTGGCCACATGACTCAGATGAAAGCCCAGTGCCCGAGAGGATATTGCACTATGGGTTTGATTTTTTGTTGATGGAAGAAGTGTGTCTATACAAGACCTGAGATGGTCAGTACCTCATTAGAACTCTATTAACAAAGGCAATTTAGGCTTGGACGAAAACTGAAACTACTCTCTCCCAAGGCCAGTATGCTGCCCAAGTCTAGGACTGACTTGGAGCAATTGGATAGAGCCCACACTTATTCCCCACTTTGTGCAGACGTTGCTGAACCCAGATGAGGCGATAATGGGGAAAAGAAAGAGTGTTTAAGAGTGTTATAATTATAATTGTTCAGTATCACTGAATGAAGGGTAACAAGACAACCAGGGCTCCTGCTCCAGGTTGCCATACACCCGATAAGGAAGCTTATTTTCAGCATCTGTATTCATCCATCCAGAGAGATTCTTAACTCCCACTCCCAAAATTATAGTGTTCAAAATATTTCCAGGCTTTTTGTTTCCACTCTATTTAGAGGGGAACTTTACGGATTGACCAATCTTATGTGGAAATGCCATTTTAATTTAAAGCAGGTTAAGTTTTGATATCCGAAACAATTTTATACACCTCATATTATACACCTCGGGATGGCATAGTGGCACTATGGTTAGCACTATTGCCTCACAGCGCCAAGGGCCCGGGTTCAATTCCGGCCTTGGGTGTCTGTGTGGAATTTGTGGAAGAGTAAGAAACTCTAGGCACCTCGTGGAGACGGGTGAACCTAGGCACTAATAGATAAAGGTCACTATTGTAATAGAGCTCTTGTGTTGAACATCACTTTGTTCACCTACAGATCCTCCACCCTGTCATTTCGTGGCACTGTGAAATGAAATGAATGAAAACGCTTATTGTCACGAGTAGGCTTCAATGAAGTTACTGTGAAAAGCCCCTATTTGGCACAATCGGTGTTTCATCCCTGTGGAGTGGGAGGAATGGCAAGGCCCCCCCCGGACCCATTTCCCCAACCCCCCCCCCCATCCATGAAATGTGTGAAAGCTGACCCCCCCCCCCCCCCCCCCCCCCCCCCCCCATATTAATGCTCTGGGCTCTCAATCAGTGATGAAGAGGCACTGGGCTGACAAAATATAGAGAGGTGGCCTACCTCGGATATAAGTTGGATGGAAAACATGGGCCACTGACCTCGGAAGGGGCAATAGCAGTTGATTCTCTCAGCACGTGGTGTGAGTCTGTGCTGGGCTGGATAAGTTCTTGTTACGCTGAGAGGCAGCTCCCAGAATGAGTGGGAACCGTCGTGCCCTCTGCCTTTATAGTGTGTGTATTCTAACTGGTGATTGGCTGCAATGTTTGTACATGTTGATTGGTCCCTGTGTGTGTCCATCAGTGTGTGCCTGCACCATGATATACTGGTGTATATTATGACATCCCCCTTTTATAAAATATGTTGATATAGGCATGTGATAATAAATAATGTGGGTGTGTGGAGAATGTACCTAGCTACGTGTGAGGTGCGAAGACATACGTACAAAGCTATATACAGGGAACAAGACTATTTACAGAGGAAGGTGCCTGGTGCAGATGACTACCATGAACTGTAACAACCAACGAATCTATTTACAAATCACTGTAGAACGAATGCAACAATGAAGGATATAGAAAAAAAAACATTTCAGAAAGTCCACATGTATACAGAGTTCATAAGTTCAGTCTCTGAGGTGGGCGACGAACTCTGGTTGACCACCTCAAGGGTGGGGCAATGGCTGGCGCATCAGCAGCCGGGAGGCCTGCAGCACCGTCAGGGGCAGGGAAAGCGACCGTAAGCGCCACACAGTCCACGGCAGGATCAGTGGAAGAGCTGGTCGGAGGATCCCGTGACGACCCTGGAACCAGGCGAAGAGCACGCCTGTTGCGGCGCCGAATGGATCCATCCGGTAAGAGGACCAGGAAGGAGCGGGGGGCCACCTGCCTTAGAACGACAGCAGGCGCAGACCAGCCACCATCCAGGAGATGGATGCGAACCTTGTTGCGTGAATGGATGTCGGGAAGGTCAGCAGCCCGTGAGTTGTACGAAGTTTTCTGCTGCAGTTGAGACATATGCATGCGGTGGAGCACGTGGACATAATCGAGGTTGGGAGTGAGAATCGATGGCACCATCGTCCTGAGGGTGCGGTTCAGTAGTAGCTGAGCAGGCGACAGGCTGTGGAGAGCGGGGCGGAGCGATAGGCTAGCAGAGCAAGATGGAAATCTGAGCCGGCGACCTTGCTGAGTAGCCGCTCAACTATCTGGACCCCCTTTTCTGCCTTCCCATTGGATTGGGGGTATAGAGGACTGGACGTAACGTGCTCAAAGTTGTAGTGTCGGGCGAAGCTGGCCCATTCCTGGCTCGCGAAACAGGGGCCATTGCCTGACATGACCGTCAGCGGAATGCCATGTCGGGCAAATGTCTCCTTACACGCCCTGATCACAGCCGAGGATTTGAGATCGTGCAGCCTGATGACCTCCGGGTAACTGGAGAAGTAGTCGATGATGATGACTTAGTCCCTGCCCAATGCATGGAACAAGTCGATGCCCACTTTGGCCCAAGGCGATGTGACGAGCTCATGGGGCATCAGGATCTCCCATGGTTGGGCGGGTTGAAAACGCTGGCAGGTAGAGCAGTTGAGCACCACATTGGCGATGTCATCAATGATGCCCGGCCAGTAGACGGCTTCTCTGGCCCTGCGGCGCCATTTCTTGATTCCTAAGTGCCCTTCATGGAGTTGCTCCAACACTAGCTGGCGCATGCTTTGTGGAATGACGATGCAATCCAATTTCAGGAGCACCCCATCGACAACCGGCAGGTCATCTCGGACGTTGTAAAATTGCGGGCATTGGCCCTTGAGCCACCCGTCTGACATTAGACGCATCACCCGCAGCATGAGGGGCTGGTTTAGCTCACTGGGCTAAATTGCTGGCTTTTAAAGCAGACCAAGCAGGCCAGCAGCACGGTTCGATTCCCGTACCAGCCTCCCCGGACAGGCGCCGGAATGTGGCGACTAGGGGCTTTTCACAGTAACTTCATTGAAGCCTACTCGTGACAATAAGCGATTTTCATTTCATTTTTCAGAAGTGGATCAGCCGTTGTCTCGCGGCGAATTTGCATCAGTCGTGCATCCAAAGCTGGCAAATGGTAGGCTGCAATCTGAACTTGAGCATCTATTTGGCAAATGAAGCCGCCGTGATCACATGGAGTTGTGATCGACCTTGAGAGGGCATCAGCAACGGCAAGGTCCTTGTCAGGCGTATAAATCAGTTGAAAGTCGTACTTGCGCAGCTTGAGTAGGATACGCTGGAGGCGAGGCGTCATGTCATTCAAGTCCTTGTTGATAATATTTACAAGGGGACGGTGGTCGGTTTCAACCGTGAACTACGGAAGTCCATAGACGTAGTCGTGGAACTTCACGACTCCAGTGAGAAGGCCAAGACACTCTTTCTCAATTTGTGCATAGCGCTGCTCTGTGGGGGTCATCGCCCGCGACCCATACACAACGGGGGCCCATGGTGAGGCCTCATCTCGTTGCAGGAGCACGGCACCAATCCCCGACTGACTGGCATCAGTAGAGATTTTGGTCTCTTTGGTCAGGTCAAAAAAGGCCAACACTGGGGCCGTGGAAAGCTTGGCCTTCAGCTCCTGCCATTCACGCTTGTGAGCAGGGAGCCATCGGAAATCTGTGGTTTTGCGAATCAGGTCTCTGAGGGCTGTGGTGTGTGAGGCGAGATTCGGGATGAACTTCCCGAGGAAATTCACCATACCCAGGAACCGGAGGACCGCTTTCTTGTCCTCGGGCGTCTTCATGGACGTGATTGCTGCAATCTTGTCCTCGTCCGGATGCACCCCCTGGTGGGAGGTGTGATCCCCAGAAACTTGATACTCGACTGGCCGAAGGAGCATTTGGCCCTATTGAGGCGGAGGCTGTGTTCGTGGATGCGCCTGAAAACGCGCTTAAGGCAGGCAATGTGTTCCTGCGGGGTGGTTAACCAGATAATAATGTCGCCGACATATACCCGGACGCCGTCGATCCCCTCCATCATCTGCTCCATGATCCGATGGAAAACTTCGGGCGCAGAAATGATGCCGAATGGCATCCGGTTGTAGCAGAACCTGCCAAAGGGTGTGTTGAACGTACACAGATTCCTGCTTGACTCATGTAGTTGAATCTGCCAGAAACCCTTCGAGGCATCCAGTTTTGAGAATAGTTTGGTGTGGGCCATCTCGGACGTGAGCTCCTCACGTTTCGGAATCGGGTAGTGTTCCCGCATAATATTCTGATTCAGGTCTTTAGGATCAATACAGATCCGCAGCTCGCCTGACGGTTTCTTGACGCAGACCATGGAGCTTACCCAGTCTGTGGGTTCGGTGACCCTAGAGATGACTCCTTGGTCCTGGAGGTCATCGTGGCGTTGGGCTTGAGTAAGATTTTGTACGTGTATGGGAGCGTGCCCATGCCTTTGAAGACATCATGGTATTGCCGGATGATGGAGTCGGGTCTGTGTCTGAGGATGCAGACACATCGCTTGAAGAGAGGGTGTACTCTCTGCACTAAGTGGAGCAGCTTGCATGCCTGCGCACCAAGCAAGGAGGCTTTTGAGGCAGCAACAATCTCAAACGGGAGAATGGCTGTGTGAGCATGATGTGTCACCTCAAGGCGGCAGGAGCCACTGGCGGCGATGGCATTGCCATTGTAGTCCAGCAATTTACACGCGGATAGCAGGACAGCAGGCTGTACGCAGAGCTTGCGAAAATCAGACGACGCGATGAGATTAGCAGAAGCTCCGGTGTCCAAGCGGAACCTGACAGGGGACTGGTTGACCATAAGGGTGGCACACCACTCATCATCCTGGCCGACGCTGTGGATGTGGACAGGTTCAGTGCCACGGTTGGGGGACATCCTGTTGGTAGTAACGCGCCGATTTGGAACGGGACCTGTGGGTCATTGCAGGCACAGTCAGAAGCAAGGTCTGGAGTAGGTTCATTGATGGCAGGCTGGATAGCCCTGACGTCCCTGTGGGGCTGGGTGGACCTCCTAAAAACAGCAGGCAGGGAAGATCTGCACATTGCAACGTAGTGGCCTCGTTTGCCACACTGCAGGCAGCGTCGGGACTTCGCGGGACATTGCCACTTTAAGTGGGCGTAGCCGCATTTGCCGCACGCCGGAGCTTCGGGACGTTCGTCGCGCCACGGCGCATGCGCGGGGCGATCCAGCATGGTGCGAACCTGTGCGAAGCGGTCCGTGATGTCAGCACGCTCGCTGCGTGTAAGCGCAGGAGACCGCGAAAAGTGCGCGAAATGGCCGCCATCGTTCAGATCCAGAGCCTGAAAAGATTTAATCATTTTGACCCATCCTGCCTCGTAAGGGGCTTGCCGTACCGTTTCAGCGGCCTGGACGCAGGAGTAGCGCATGGAGGCATGTTCATGAAGTACACAGGTCTCAATGGCCGTAGAGAGAGTGAGCTGCTTTACTTTTAGTAGCTGCTGGCGCAGGGGCTCAGATTGAACACCAAAAACAATCTGGTCACGGAGCATGGATTCAGAGGTGGACCTGTAGTTGCAGGACTGCGCAAGGACGTGGAGGTGGGTAATAAAGGACTGGAAAGGCTTGTATTTACCCTGAGTTCGCTGCTGAAACATGTATCTCTCGAAGCTCTCGTTGACCTCGACCGCGCAGTGGCTGTCGGACTTTAGGATTACGGTCTTGAACTTCGATTTGTCCTCCCCCTCAGTGAAGGTGAGCGAGTTGAAGATGTGGAGAGCATGGTCCCCAGCTGTGAAGAGGAAGAGAGCAATCTTCCGTGCGTCCGAGGCAGCTTCCGAGGTCCCTGGCCTCGAGGTACAGCTGGAAGCGCTGTTTGAAAAGTTTCCATTTCGAGCCCAGATTCCCGGCAATGTGGAGAGGCAGCGGCGGGCGAACGGAGTCCATTCTGTAGGATGGCGTGAGACTGGTGGAAGGCAGATCACTGAAAGGTAGGTCTCAGAAGTGCTAGCATCCCTCAACTTCTGGTACCATGAAGTATTGGCTAGTGTAGACTTGAAAGATGAACAGACACTTCCAACACTGATGAAGGTTCAACTCAATTTTATTAACTAACTTCTAACTAACTAACACACGATGACTGTGGGTCTAAATGATGCTAACTTAAACTAGAGACCTAAGCCTTGTCCGAACCAGTTGATTCTCTCAGCACGTGGTGTGAGTCTGTGCTGGGCTGGATGAGTTCTTGTTACACTGAGAGGCAGCACCCAGAATGAGTGGGAACCGTGGTGCCCTCTGCCTTCATAGTGTGTGCATTCTAACTGGTGATTGGCTGCGGTGTTTGTACATGTTGATTGGTCCCTGTGTGTGTCCATCAGTGTGTGTCTGCACCATGATATACTGGTGTATATTATGACAGACCCAAGTTGGGAGACCTCTTCACTCCCTAGTCTTCTTCAGGGCCAGGAACCCGAGTTCAATTCCAGCCTTGGGTCACTGTATGTGTAGAGTTTGCAGTTTCTTCCCTTGTCTGTGTGGATTTCCTCTGGGTGCTCTGGTTTCCTCCTACAGCCCAAAGATGTGAAGATTAAGTGGATTGGCCATGCTAAATCGCCCCTTAGTATCCAAAGATGTGCAGGTTAGGTGGGGTTATGGGGTAAGAGGGATAGGGTAGGGGAGTGGACCAAGATAAGGTGCTCTTCCAGAGGGTCAGTGCAGACTCAATGAGCTGAATGGCCTCATTCAAGGTGGGCAGCATCGTAGCACAAGTGGCTAGCACTGTGGCTTCACGAGGCCAGGATCCCAGGTTCGATTCCCCACTGGGTAACTGTGCAGAATCTGCACATTCTCCCCCTGTCTGCGTTGGTTTCCTCCGGGTGCTCCGGTTTCCTCCCACAGTCCAAAGACAAGCAGGTTAGGTGGATTGGCCATGCTAAATTACTCTTAGTGCCTAAAAAAGGTTAGGAGGGGTCATTGGGTTACGGGGATAGGGTGGAAGTGAGGGCTTAAGTGGGTCGGTGCAGACTCGATGGGTCAAATGGCCTCCTTCTTCACTGTATGTTCTATGTTCTATTCTGCACTGTAGGAATTCTATGGTTCTCCATTGTCCATGGACTCCACCAGGCAACAAAAAAGGCAGGCACCTTGAGAGTCCGTAAACCAATGCAACCTAAGGTGGTAAGGGCAATTTAGCATGACCAATCCACCTAACCTGCACACCTTTGGACAGTGGGAGGAAACCGGAGAACCCAGAGGAAACCCACACAGACATGGGGAGGACGTGCAGACTCCGCACGGACAGTAACCCAAGCCGGGAATCGAACTGGGGACCCTGGAGCTATGAAGTAACTGTGCTAGCTACTGTGCTACTGTGCTGTCCTAGGGTGGTGACCATAGTGGAGAGCCTGGTGCTCGACGTTGACACCATTAGTGAAGGTGTCCAAGGCGTCGGGAGTCGGTGACGGCCATGGCTGAGGGTCTCGGCAGAATATCCGCCTCACTGGGGGATGTTACCCAGACCAGGACCTTTTATTTTATTTTTTTAAATTTACAGTTCCCAATTCATTTTTTCCAATTAAGGGGCAATTTAGCGTGGCCAATCCACCTGCCCTGCACATCTTTGGGTTGTGGGGGCGAAACCCACGCAAACACGGGGAGAATGTGCAAACTCCACACGAACAGTGACCCAGAGCGGGGATCGAACGTGGGACCTCGGCACCGTGAGGCATCAGGGTAACCAACTACGCCACCATGCTGCCAGTACCAGGGTCCTCAGGAGATTCGGCGGGACATGTCTCTCTCTCTCAGATGGGAATGACCGAGGTGCTGCAGAGCATGTCCTAGTCACTGAGGAGCACCGCCGAGGGTGTGAACACAATGGTGCGGACCATGGGAAACTGCTGGGGAAGGTAGAGCCAGATGATGCAGGGGCAGCCGGAGCTCAAAGCAGCTGTCCCTCCATCCCAAGGTGAATCCTGGGACGTATGGGCATCAGTTCCTCTTAGATCAAACCCTCCCCCCCCATCCCGCCCCTCCGGACAACGGTGCGTCTCGGAGTCAGCCTCCGGAACAGGGTGACAGGGTGGGGTATGCGCCACTGGCAGTTGAACATAAGATCTAGGAGCAGGAGTAGGCCAGCTGTCCCCTCGAGCCTGCTCCGCCATTCAATGAGATCATGGCTGATCTTTTTGTGGACTCAGCTCCAGTTATCTGCCCGCTCACCATAACCCTTAATTTCTTTACTGTTCAAAACTCTGGGCGGAATTCTCCGCTCCCCACGTGGCGTGGGAGAATCGTGGGAGGGCCTCCCGACATTTTTCACGCCCCCCCGGCGCCCCCAGCGATTCTCCCACCCGCTCGGAAAAACCGCCGCTCGCCGTGAACGGCGATTCTCTGAGCCCGATGGGCCGAGTGGCCGGCCCTTCACGCCCGTTTCAACACGCCAGCAACCACACCTGGACGCTGCATTTGTGAAACGGGCGCCAGATGCCCATTTGTGGCATCTAGGGGCCCGATTGGCACGGGAGCACCACGACTGTGCTCGGGAGGGGACAGGCCCGCGATCGGTGCCCACCGATCGTTGGGCCAGCGTCCAAAACGGATGCACTCTTTCCCCTCCGCCGCCCAGCAAGATCAAGCCGCCAGGTGTTGCCGGGCGGCTGAGGAGAAAGACGGCCACCGCGCGTGCGCGGTTCGCGCCATCTGCGCGATGAAGTCATCCGCGCATGCGCGGGTTGGAACCGGCAACCCGCGCATGCGCGGATGACATCAGGAAAGCGCCGTTTTTGCGTCTTTCCGGCCGTGACGACGGGGGCCCGCTCCTAGCCCCCCGGGTGGGGGTGAATTAGGTGCGGGGAGCGGGCCCCGAGGACGTCGTGAAGCTCGGCCGATTTCACGACAGCCATCCCGATTTTTATCGGGAGCGGAGAATACCGCCCTCTATCTTTGCCTTAAAAACATTTAACAAGGTAACCTCAACTGCTTCACTGGACAGGGAATTCCACAAATTCATGACCCTTTGGGTGAAGAAGTTCTGCCTCAACTCAGTCCTAAATCTTCTCCCCCTTATTTTGAGGCTTTGCCCCCTAGTTCTAGTTTCACCCACCACTGGAAACAACCTCCCTGCTTCTATCCTATCTATTCCATTCATAATTTTAGATGTTTCTACAGTATAAGATTCCCCCATCATTCTTCTAAATTCCAATGAGAATAGTCCCAGTCTCTTCTCATAAGCTAATCCTCTAGGGCAGCCGGGTGGTACAGTGGTTAGCATTGCTGCCTCACGGCACGAGGTCCCAGGTTCGAACCCGGCTCTGGGTCCCTGTTTGTGTGGAGTTTGCACATTCTCCCCGTGTCTGCATGGTTTTCTCCCCCACAACCCAAAGCTATGCAGGGTAGGTGGATTGGCCACGCTAAATTGTCTCTTTATTGAAAAATGTGAATTGGGTACTCTAAATTTATTCAAAAAAAAGCTAATCCTCTCAACTCCGGAATCAACCAAGTGAATCTCCTCTGCGCACCCTCCAGTGCCAGTACATCCTTTCTCAAGTCAGGAGACCAAAACTGTACACAGTACTCCAGGTTTGGCCTCACCAGCACCTTATACAACTGCAACATTTCCTGCAGGTTCACCTGAGGAAGGAGCAGTGCTCCGAAAGCTAATGATTTGAAAAAAATCTGTTGGACTTTAACTTGGTGTTGTAAGGCAGCACGGTGGCCTAGTGGTTAGCACAACCGCCTCACGGCACTGAAGTCCCAGGTTCGATCCCGGCTCTGGGTCACTGTCTGTGTGGAGTTTGCACATTCTCCCCGTGTCTGTGTGGGTTTCGCCCCCACAACCCAAAAATGTGCAGAGTAGGTGGATTGGCCAAGCTAAATTGCCCCTTAACTGGAAAAAATAATTGGGTAATCTAAATTTTTAAAAAAAACTTGGTGTTGTAAGACTTCTTACAGTGCTCGCCCCAGTCCAATGCCGGCATCTCCACATCATCCCTCAGAGAGCCATCCAACACGCCCTGGCCACACACCCCCAGCCAAGGCCGAGGCCCCAGGGCACCGGACCCCAGACCCTGTACCCCTGACACCCGCTGGCAACGCACCCGCTGGTAATGTTACCTGGACCGGATGCAGGTTCCCTCACCGGTGTACACACCACCCTCTAATCGCAGGAATGTACCCAGTGCCAGGGCCCAGTCCCTGGGTGTTTGGATGTTGGCTGCTGCATCTGTGGTGTTGGGGCCTCCAGCATTCAGGCAAAGTGTCCAGGCGTCATGGTCTGATTGGGATGCCCGGCAATAACCCCCACTCTTGACATGGCACGGCTACCCACTGGAATCCACTTGGGAGCTGTGAAGTGCTCATTTAACTATGATTGCCAATTCCCTCTTAGCAATAGCCTACAGTCGTGCAGCCAGAGGCCACCACCTTCAGTGGGAGCTATGTATGGCCAGTAGGACAGACAAGGAGCTGGAGTTGCCCCTGATATGGGTACAAACTGTCCAGAGGGTAGCATGGCAGACCTGCGGGATGCAGACCGTTATATTACCTTTGGTGGTAATATATCGTGTTCTTTGTCCTTTCTTCCAGAATGGTCCGTTGTGTTGATGACAAAGAATCCACCAATCATTAAATTGAAACAAAACGAATTTATCGTATAATGATTAATTAACTGAAGTTTGAGCTATAGTTAACAATAAAGTAATATTGAATCTGTCTAGCAGTAATCAATAATCTAAATATTCACGAATAATATTATAATCTAACCTCGTGGTGACTCTACCTAACCGCATCTCCTTCTGGTGCTGTTCTCTTGCTTTCTCCTTCACTAACACTACCCAGCATTCCCTGAGGTCTGATTTATATACAGAGAAGTGGTGATGCCCCCTAGAGTTTGAATTACATAGAATTATAATAATTAACCCTTGACTAACTTGACTATACACCGCCAGCTTCATGTTTCTACTGATCGGTGCCCACGTGTCCACTTGCTGGGGAGGCAATTAGATCACCGGACAGGAGGCCATTGGATGTAGGGTCGTTCCCGTTAATTGTATGCAGATTGGCTTTAATTGCCGATTATTGGTATCTCACCACGCCACGGCGGGGTTCCCTTCTCGCTCACTGTTCGGGCCGGTTAGATCGCAAACCGATTGCCGCCCGCCGCACTTCCCGATTTTGACCTCTTCCACAATCGAAAGGCCGCATCACACTCTCGTTCAAGCACGACACAGCCATTAAATCGCGCCACAAATGTTTTAAAAGTCCAAGTTACACTCGTCTTATAGAAGTGTCAGCGAATGCTCTGGGCACAGATTTCAGTTAGTGTGCATTTCTTTGTCCTCCACAAGCAAGCAGTAATGTTGTGTTTGAGGTTCTTACAGTCAGGATTTACTCCATAATTTTGTGCAGGCTATCTTAAAACAGCTGCAGCATCACAATTCTGTTTTTTTTTATAGCTTGTTGGGTTTTAACCAAGGGAGGACAAACTGTTACTAAAGATCATAAAACAAAGATGCAGTAAAAGCCATAGTAAGTACAATGATGAATGTTCTAAAAATGCAAAATGTGGAGCGGCCTCACTGCTCTATATTAAAAACTGAAATTTCTTAAGTTGATTTAAAGCTACAGCCTTTCATGCATAATTATGGGTGTGGAGGAGGATTAAGGAAGATTGTAGGCTTCGAGCCCCCCCCCCCGCCTATTGAGGTCAGAAACATTTATAGTAAGAAGTAAATCTGAATAGTTTCACTGGATCATTATGGTCACTGTGTACTTTTCAGCGAGATGGGCCTGATCTGACCACATGGCTCAAAGCAACAACGATATAAGTGCTTCAGGGGAAATAAAGAAGAGTATTTCAAAATGCAAGCATTGGAAAGATTTAAAATGTCCTGCTACTGGCAGTCCTTATTTCCTCGACCTTGCACTGTATTGCAATGCTCAACTTTTCCTAATTGGAGTCAGTTCTTCATAAAATGAAGCCCTGCTTTTTTGGGGAGGGTTTTACAACAGCCACTGTGAAAGGCTGCAGCGTATCCTGCCGCCGTTACCGGCAATATTCCTGTTTTTCATGCAGCCCGTGAACGAATAACGTGGAATATGGTGCATGGGTGGCATAGTGGTTAGCACTCCTACCTCACAGAGCCAGGGACCCGGGTTCAATTCCGACCTTGGGGTTATTGTCTGTCTGGAGTTTTCACTTTCTCCCCGTGTCTGCGTGGGTTTTCCCTGGATGCTCCTGCTTCCTCCTGCAGTCCAAGGGAGTGCAGGTTAGGTGGATTGGCCATGATAAATTGCCCCTTAGTGTCAGGTACACCTTCTGGATACAGTGACCACAATGCACTGATGCAAATTTGCCCCGCAACAGCCAATCAGCGGCTCCGTTCTGCTGCCCTCTGCCTTCCGATGCCGTTGTCTATGTATTTACATTGAGAACCCTCTATTCCCCTATTACATATTTTCTTTTTAGTTTCATGTACTAAATGATCTGTTTGAGCTACTCGCAGAAAAATACTTTTCACTGTACCTCAGTACACGTTACAATCAACAAAATCCAATCCAACCATCGAGGAGAAAGGCACCCGTTCTTGTGCAGGTTAGGTTATGGGGTTAGGGTGGGGTGGAGGGGGAGTGGACATGGGTAGGGTGCTCTTTCGGAGGATCAGTGCATACTCGATAGGCCTAATGGCCTAATTCTGCACTGTAGACATTCTATGAACATGTTAATTCTGCCCATCATCCCTGTATCCTATTAACTTTTGAACTGGAGCAATCTACTCCAATTTTAATGTTTATGTTTTTTTAATTTATTCATTCATGGGTTGTGGGTGTCACTGGCAAGGCCAGAGTTTATTGCCCATCCCGAGCCACCTTTAGAAAGTGGCAATGAGCCACCTTCTCCAAGGCTGCATACTTTGTGGTGCTGCTAAGTGGGGAGTTCCAGGATTTTGACTCAGTAATGCTTAGGAAGGGCTATCAAGGAACCACGGTGAGTGCAGTGCATCTTGTAGGTGGTACACACTGTATCTGGTGATGGAGGGAGTGAATATTTAAGGTGTTGGATGGGGTGCCAATGAACGGGTGCCTTTCTCCTCGATGGTTGGATTGGATTTTGTTGATTGTAACGTGTACTGAGGTACAGTGAAAAGTATTTTTCTGCGAGTAGCTCAAACAGATCATTTAGTACATGAAACTAAAAAGAAAATATGTAATAGGGGAATAGCGGGTTCTCAATGTAAATACATGGACAACGGCATCGGAAGGCAGAGGGCAGCAGAACGGAGCCGCTGATTGGCTGTTGCGGGGCAAATTTGCATCAGTGCATTGCGGTCACTGTATCCAGAAGGTGTACCTGAGCAAGACGCCCTCCGTGTTCAAGTGAAGGCAAGCATCCAGCAGAGGGCAGCAGAGCGGAGCCGCTGATTGGCTGTCGCGGGGAAAATTTGCATCAGTGCATTGTGGTCACTATATCCAGAAGGTGGTTTGTGGAGGAGCTGTTGTCAAGTGACAGTTAAACCCCAAACACTTCTTCAGTTCCTTTCCTCCCTCCCTCCTCCTCTAACCAAAAATAAAGCACAGTAAGAAGTCTTACAACACCAGGTTAAAGTCCAACAGGTTTGATTCAAACACGAGCTTTCGGAGCGCAGCTCCTTCCTCAGGTGAAAAAAAAAGCAATCACTGTAAGGATCCCAGCCGAGTAAAGATCAAGAGGGAGACTCGAGGGCAGGTAGAAGTAGAAAGAAGTTGAACCGTGATGTCACAGCCAGCAGGTACGTGATTGGCTGGTGACTGGTAAGTAGTTTTTCTTTTCCCTGAGGTGTGTTGATAAGGTACAGTTTTTCTATTTCTATTTTTTTTATCAATTTTTTTTTCCCCTTTTTCATTTATCTATTATTTGATATTATGGTTGGACTAAGTTAAGCTTAAGATTAAAAATGGCAGGAGATCTCAGACCCGTGCTATGCTCCTCTTGCTCAGTATGGGAGCTGAGGGACGTGGCTGATGTCCCTGGCTCCTTTACGTGCAGGACGTCTGTCCAGCTGCAGCTCTTGTTAGACCGCATGACGGCTCTGGAGCTGCGGATGGACTCACTTTGGAGCATCCGTGATGCTGAGGGGGTTGTGGATAGCATCTTTAGCGAATTGGTCACACCACAGATTAGGATTGCTGAGGGAGAAAGGGAATGATTGACCAAAAGGCAGCAAAAAAGCAGGAAGGCAGTGCAGGTGTCCCCTGCGGTCATCTCCCTCCAAAACAGGTATACCGTTTTGGATACTGTTGAGGGAGATGGCTCACCAGGGGAAGGCAGTAGTAGCTAGGTTCATGGCACCGTGGCTGCCTCTGCTGTACAGAAGGGCGGGAAAAAGAGTGGAAGGTCTATTGTCATAGTGGATTCAATTAAAAGGGGAGTAGATAGGCGGTTCTGTGGTCGAAAATGAGACTCCCGAATGGTATGTTGCCTCCCAGGTGCACGGGTCAGGGATGTCTCAAAGCAGCTGCAGAACATTCTGAAGGGGGAGGGCGATCAGCCAGTTGTCGTGGTGCATATAGGCACCAATGATATAGGTAAAAGACGGGATGAGGTCCTGCAAGCAGAATTTAGGGAGTTAGGAGCCAAGTTAAAAAGTCAGACCTCAGAAGTAGTAACCTCAAGATTGCTACCAGTGCCACGTGGTAGTCAGAGTAGAAATGAGAGAATAGGCAGGATGAATGTGTGGCTTGAGAGATGGTGCAGGAGAGAGGGGTTCACATTTTTGGGACATTGGGACCAGTTCTGGGGGAGGTGGGACTACTACAAATTGGACGGTCTACACCTGGGCCGGACTGTAACCAATGTCCTTGGGGGTGCTTTTGCTAACACTGTTGGGGAGCGTTTAAACTCAGGTGGCAGGGGGATGGGAACCAAATGAGGAGGTTAGTGTACAGTAAGGAGGTAGTAACTAAAGCCTGTAAGGAACTAGATAATGAAGTCAGCGTGACTAAGGGGAAGAGTAGGCAGGGAGCAGACGTTGAACGCAAAGGGACTGGTGGTCGGAGGTGCATTTGTTTTAATGCAAGAAGTGTAGTAGGTAAGGCAGATGAACTTAGGGCTTGGATTAGTACCTGGGTGTATGATGCTTTTACTATTACTGAGACTTGGTTGAGGGAAGGGCATGATTGGCAACTAAATATCACAGGATATTGATGCTTCAGGCGGGCTAGAGAGGGAGGTAAAAGGGGTGGAGGAGTTGCATTACAGGTCAGAGAGGATATCACAGCTGTGCTGAAGGAGGGCACTATGGAGGACTCGAGCAGTGAGGCGATATGGGCAGAGATCAGAAATAGGAAGGGTGCGGTAACAATGTTGGGGCTGTACTACAGACCTCCCAACAGCGAGCATGAGATAGAGGTACAAATATGTAAACAGATTATGGAAAGATGTAGGAGCAACAGGGTGGTGGTGATAGGAGATTTGAATTTTCCCAAGATTGACTGGGATACACTTAGTGTCAGAGGTCTAGATGGAGCAGAGTTTGTAAGGAGCATCCAGGAGGGTTTTCTAGAGCAGTATGTAAATAGTCCAACCCAGGAAGGGGCTATACTGGATCTGGTATTGGGGAATGAGCCCGGCCAGGTGGTTGAAGTTTCAGTCAGGGATTACTTTGGGGATAATGATCACAATTCCGTAAGTTTTAGAATACTCATGGACAAAGACGAGAGTGGTCCTAAAGGAAGTGTACTAAATTTGGGGAAGGCCAACTATACCAAAGTTCGGCAGGAGCTGGGGAATGTGGATTAGGAGCAGCTGTTTGAAGGTAAATCCACATTTAATATGGAGGAGGCTTTTAAAGAGATGTTGATTAGAGTGCAGGACAGACATGTCCCTGTGAAAATGAGGGATAGAAATGGCAAGATTAGGGAACCATGGATGACAGGTGAAATTGTGAGACTAGCTAAGAGGAAAAAGGAAAGTCTAGGCGACTGAAGACAGACAAAGGTTTGGAAGAATATTGGGAATGTAGGACCAATCTGAAACAAGGAATCAAGAGGGCTAAAAGGGGTGATGAAATATCTTTGGCAAACAGGGTTAAGAAAAATCCCAAAGCCTTTTATTCATATATAAGGAGCAAGAGGGTAACCAGAGAAAGGGTTGGCCCACTCAAGGACAAAGGAGGAAACTTATGCGTGGAGTCAGAGAAAATGGGTGAGATTCTTAACGAGTACTTTGCATCGGTATTCACTGAGGAGAGGGACATGACGGATGTTGAGGTTAGGGTTAGATGTTTGATTACTCAAGGTCAAGTTGGCATAAGGAGGGAGGATGTGTTGGGTATTCTAAAAGGCATTAAGGTGGACAAGTCCCCAGATGCGGATGGGATCTATCCCAGGTTACTGAGGGAAGTGAGAGAGGAAATAGCTGGGGCCTTAACAGATATCTTTGCAGCATCCTTGAACATGGGTGAGGTACTGGAGGACTGGAGAATTGCTAATGCTGTCCCCTTGTTTAAGAAGGGTAGCAGGGATAATCCAGGTAACTATAGACCGGTGAGCCTGACGTCAGTCGTAGGGAAGCTACTGGAGAAGATACTGAGGGATAGGATCTATTCCCATTTGGAAAAAATGGGCTTATCAGTGATGGGCAACATGGTTTTGTGCAGGGAAGACCATGTCTTACCAACTTAATAGAATTCTTTGAGCAAGTGACAAAGTTGATTGATGAGGGAAGGGCTGTAGATGTCATATACATGGACTTCAGTAAGGCATTTGATAAGGTTCCCCATGGTAGGCTGATGGAGAAAGTGAAGTCTCATGGGGTCCAGGGTATACTAGCTAGATGGATAAAGAACTGGCTTGGCAACAAGAGACAGAGAGTAGTAGTGGAAGGGAGTTTCTCAAAATGGAGAAGGGTGACTAGTGGTGTTCCACAGGGATTTGTTCTGGGACCACTGTTGTTTGTGATATACATAAATGATCTGGAGGAAGGTATAGGTGGTCTGATTAGCAAGTTGCAGATGACACTAAGATTGGTGGAGTAGCAGATAGTGAAGGAGACTGTCAGAGAATACAGCAGAATGTAGATAGATTGGAGAGTTGGGCGGAGAAATGGCACATGGAGTTCAATCCGGGCAAATGCGAGGTGATGCATTTTGGAAGATCCAATTCAAGAGCGAACTATACGCTAAATGAAAAAGCCCTGGGGAAAATTGATGTACAGAGAAATCTGGGTGTTCAGGTCCATTGTACCCTGAAGGTGGCTGCGCAGGTCGATAGAGTGGTCAAGAAGGCATACGGCATGCTTTCCTTCATCGGAAGGGGTATTGAGTACAAGAGTTGGTAGGTCATGTTACAGTTGTATAAGACTTGTTAAGCCACATTTGGAATATTGCGTACAGTTCTGATCACCACATTACCAAAAGAATGTGGATGCTTTGGAGAAGGTGCAGAGGAGGTTCACTAGGATGTTGCCTGGTATGGAGGGCGCTAGCTATGAAGAGAGGTTGAGTAGATTAGGATTGTTTTCTTTAGAAAGACGGAGGTTGAGGGGGACCTCATTAGAAAGACGGAGGTTGAGGGTGGACCTCATTGAGGTCTACAAAACCATGAGAGGTGTAGACAGGGTGGATAGCAACAAGCTTTTCCCCAGAGTGGGGGACTCGATTACTAGGGATCATGAGTTCAAGGTGAGAGGGGAAAAGTTTAAGGGAGATAGGCGTGGAAAGTTCTTTACGCAGAGGGTGGTGGGTGCTTGGAATACATTGCAGGCGGAGGTGGTAAAGGCGGGCACAATAGCGTCATTTAAGATATTTCTAGACAGATACATGAATGGGCGGGAACAGAGGGATACAGATCCTTAGAAAACAGTTTCAGATAGAGGATCTAGATCGGCGCAGGCTTCGAGGGCTGTGCTGTAATTTTTCTTCATTCTTTGTTCTTTGGATGAATCATACAGGAGTGTTGTATTAATCAGATCAGTCCATAAGAGGGTTGTTTAGAAGTCTGGTAACAGTGGGGAAGAAGCTGTTTTTGAATCTGTTTGTGCGTGTTCTCAGACTTTTGTATCTCCTGCCCGATGGAAGAAGTTGGAAGAGTAAGTGGTGTAGGAGGGGTCTTTGATTTAGCTGCTCGCTTTCCCCAGGCAGCGGGAGGTGTAGATGAAGTCAATGGATGGGAGGCAGGTTCATGTGATGGACTGGGCGGTATTCACGACTCACTGAAATTTCTTGCAGTCCTGGGCCGAGCAGTTGCCATACCAGGCTGTGATGCAGCCAGATAGGATGCTTTCTATGGTGCATCTGTAAAAGTTGGTAAGGGTTAACGTGGACATGCCAAATTTCCTCAGTTTCCTGAGGAAGTGTAGGCTCTGTTGTGCTTTCTTGGTGGTAGTGTTGACGTGGGTGGACCAGGACAGATTTTTGGTGATGTTCACCCCTAGGAATTTGAAACTGCTAACCATCTCCACCTCGGCCCCGTTGATGCAGACAGGGGTGTGTACAGTACTTTGCTTCCTGAATTCAATGACCTGACCAGCTCTTTAGTTTTCCTGACATTGAGGGAGACATTGTTGTTGTTGCACCACGCCACTAGGATCTCTATCTTCCTCCTGTATTCTGACTCGTCATTATTTGAGATCCAATCCACCATCATCGTATCGTCAGCAAATTTATAGATGGAGTTTGAACCAAATTTTGCCACGCAGTCGTGTGTGTACAGGGAATATAGTAGGGGGCCCCGGTATTGTGGAGGAGATGTTGTTGTTT
Organism: Scyliorhinus canicula; assembly: GCF_902713615.1. NCBI lineage: Eukaryota > Metazoa > Chordata > Chondrichthyes > Carcharhiniformes > Scyliorhinidae > Scyliorhinus > Scyliorhinus canicula. The sequence continues at coordinate 185,314,286 of NC_052150.1, read as the reverse complement.
ATTCCTACTCATTCTTACTGAAGATTGGTGTCAAGAATAAGAACAAAGAAAAGTACATCACAGGAACAGGCCCTTCGGCCCTCCAAGTCTGTGCCGACCATGCTGCCCGACTAAACTACAATCTTCTACACTTCCTGGGTCTGTATCCCTCTATTCTCATCCTATTCATGTATTTGTCAAGATGCCCCTTAAATGTCACTAACGTCCCTGCTTCCACCACCTCCTCCGGCAGCGATTTCCAGGCACCCACTACCCTCTGTGTAAAAAAAGGCTTCTTGAGGTTTGGAGAGACACTCATCCAGGCAAGGCGATAGTTTTCCATCACACTTCTGACTTGTGCCTTGCCGACGGTGGACAGGCTTTGAAAAGTCAGGAGGTGAGTTACACACCACAGGATTCCTGACCTCTGACCTCCACTTACAACTTTAGTATTTATATGGCTAGCCCAGTAAAGTTTCTTGTCAAAGGTATTATTTTGGTTGTTAATGGTGGAGTATTCGGTGATGGTAATGTCATTGGCTATCAAGGAGAGATGGTTAGATTCGTATTTGTTGGAGATGGCCATTGCCTGGTACTGGTGTGGTGTACATGTCATTTGCTACTCATCAGGATGAAAATTGCCCATGTCTTGCCTAGACAGGGACAGCATTAGTATCTGATGAGTTGCGAATGGTGCTGAACATTGTGCAATTGTCATTAAACATCCCCACTTCTGACCTTGTGATGGAAGTAAGGTCATTGATGAAGCAACTGAATGTGGTCGAGTCGACTATATGACCCTGAAGAATTCCTACAGTGAACTCTTGGGCTGAGGTGATTGTCCTCCATCACCCTAACCATCTTCCTTTCCTTGAACTATGACTCCAGACATTAGAGAACTTTTCCCTAATCCCGTTGATTGCACTAGGATTCCGTGATGCCATACACAGTCAAATGTCGCCTTGATATCAAAGATAGTGGGCTGAATGCTCCGCCGTCGGGATTCTCCGTTTTGCCGACAGCCCGGGGGTTTCCCGAGGAAACCCTATTGACCAGCCGGCGAAATAGAGAATACCGACGGCGTGCTGAACCAGAAATCTGATGCGGGGGGACGGAGAAACCCGCCCAGTCCCTCTCATCTGATTTCTGCAACTTAACTCTGTCATGAGATGCTACTGAGGTGGGATTCGAACCTGTTTCACCAGAACATTAGCTCTGAATCTCGGGATTACTAGTCCACTGACAGTGCTATGCCACCATCTCCCCCCGCCCATGAGTCCAGGTTTAGACTAAGGCTGTAATGAAGTCTGGAGCCGAATGGTCCTTGAGGAATCCAGAGTAAGCAGGTTATTGCTGAGTAAATGCCGTTTGATTGCACTGTCAGCCATACCTTCCATCTCTTTGCTAATGATGGAGAGTAGACGGACCGGGCTATAATTGACCAGATTAGATTTGTCCTGCTTCGCCCTTTCCACATTCCATTTTAGATTCTTCCTTTTCAAACACCTATTAAATGATGTTACAGTCTCTGCCTTAACAGCCACTAATGATAAAGGATTTCTATTTTAATAACCTTCTGCAAAAAATGTTCTTCTAAGTTCCCCATCATTTCTTTGAATGTAATCATAACTTTAAGTTTCTTGTTATCAATTTACTAATGGGTGCAAGCAACCTATCATTCTTTTCAGCTATCAAGGACTCTGATGTTTTCAGGAGACTCCACAATCCAGGTTAATGAACTAGCAGAGCTGTCATTCATTGGTACAATTTGTAATGAGATTTTTCTCAATGCAGCCACAAGCCTGAACCATCACCTCCTATCGCATCAAGGCTTTTAGAATGCAGTAAACTATATCCACAGAGGTCACTATGCACAGCAAATCTACACTGTACTCCCCTTTAACTCCTCTGCAAGGCCAGCAAGGATCTGGCTGCCTCCGATTTCTCATCTACATGACACCATCAGAAAGCATAGAATGCCTACAGTGCAGAAGGAGGCCATTGAGCCCACTGGGCTGGCACTGACACTCTGAATGAGTATCCTGCCTAGGCCCATTCCTACGCCCCATTCCTGTAACCCTACTTAACCTGCACATCCTTTGGACACTTTAAAAGAAATTTCAGCATGGCCAGTCCACCTAATTTGCACATTTTTGTACTGAGGGAGGAAACCTAGCACATGAGGAAACCCATGCAGACACTGGGAAAATGGGCAAACTCCACACAAACAGGCACCCAAGGAATTGAACCCGGGGCCGTGGCACTGTGAGACAGCATTGCTAACCACTGTGCCACCGTGCCACCCTGTACACTGATGTCAACTAACTTTGCCTCACCACCACCTCTCTCAACCCCTCCACTGTTGCTAAATCAGCAGCCAGCTTATCTAACATCCAGCACTGGATGAGGAGGAATTGGGAAGGCTGAAGCCATTTGGTCCACGCCACAAACCTTGTTCTTTAGCTGCCATCTTCATCATGTTTGACCTGAGATGAGCTTCCTAACCATGCAGATCTGTGAAAACCTGAAGGTCACCTATTTCAACTCTGTAACACCACCTCTGTAACATTGCCTTGTTTCTGCCCATCTGTTGCTGAAACCCTTTGTTACCTCTCGGCTTGACTCATCTATCCTGCTCCTGACCGCCCTCCAAACTACATTCGACCCACCCATAAACTTGAGCTCATCCAAAACTCTGTTGCCTGTATCCTTACCCGTAAAAATTCCATTTACTGATTGCCCCTGTGCTTGCTAGCTCCTGGTCAAGCAACGTTTCGATTTTAAAAATCTTCGGCGGGATTCTCCGACCCCCCCCAACCCCCCACCTCCGGTCGGAGAATCGCCGGGAGTCAGTGTGAATCCCGCCCCCGCCCCCAAAAATCAGCCCGGCGTGAATCGAGCCGCCCGCCTCGGGGAATGGCAGGGACCGGCGCGACTCAATGGGCCCCGGGGCTGCCGGCGGGCCTGTGCCGTTGGGGCACTCTATTGTTCCGCACCAATGGCTGTAGCAGTCCGCCATTGCCGGTGCAGAAACTAAGCCCTCTGCACATGCGTGGGGATGACGGCAGCACATGCTGGCGCTCCTGCACATGTGCCAACTCGTGCCGGCCAGCGGAGGCCCTTCTGCGCCGGTTGGCATGGCGCCAAGCCCCTATCCTGCCGGCCGACGGGGCGCAAACCACTCCGGGGTGGGCCTAGCCCCTGAAGGTGTGGAGGATTCTGTACCTTTGGGGCGGCCCGACGCCAGAGTGGTTCACACCACTCCGTCCCACTGGAGTTGCCCGCCCCGCTGATTAGGGCAGAATCCCGCCCCTTATCCTTGTTTTCAAATCCCTCCTTGGTCTTAGTCCTTCCTACCTGAACCTCCTCCAGAACAGCCCTTTGAGATTCTGCGCTCTTCCAATTCTGGCCTCTTGTGCATCCCCGTTTTTAATCACTCCACTGTTGGTGGCCATGCCTTTAAGCTCTCTAGGCCCGAAGCTCAGAAATTCTCTTGTTACACCTGTCTACCCATCTCCTTCACGTACCTGCTTTAGGTCTCTGCCAAAAACCCATCTCTTGGCCTAAGCATTTGGCCATCAACTCAACTATCTGGGAAAATCTGGTAAACAACCACCTTACATGGGCTCTGTATCATGTTTTGCATAATTATAATGCAGCTATGAAGGACTTTGGAATGTTCCTTTGCATTAAAGGTGCTATTCAAATGCAAGTTATTGATGCTATGTGACATAATAGAAAATCCCATTGTAAATTAAGGCCAGAATTGTCTGGCCCTTCACTGGCAGCAAAATTCTTTGGTCCCATGGGCAGCACACTTCCACCAATGGGTTTCCCGGCGGCGATGGGGTGCCTGCAGTGCAGTGGGAATTCCCATTAACAGCAGCAGGAGCAGAGAATGCCGCCACCAGTGAACAACACGCTGCCTCCCGCTGCTAAGGAACATGTGACTGGAAGGCCAGAGAATCCTGCCCTAAATGTGCAAATCTTTCTGTGTTGCCCGGAGTCAAACCCACAACCATCTCATCCGTTTTTGTGCATCCTCACCTAACAATGTCCCCATGGATGGTGTTTGGGATGAACTCAGACTTTTGGTGCTTTACATAGTACTACACAACAAATGATTTTACAAGTCTTTCTGCAACAACAGAGATCGTATCGGGCCTTATCATGATATCATTTTGGAATTGAGAAGGAAGAGACATCATCAATCAAATGGAATTCCGTTTGTGTTGGGGATAAAGTGTATCAGTGCTATTGAGGGCACTGCCCATAATATCCTGCCCATTTCATTCTGGGTTTCAAAAAACAAATAAAGGACTCACAAAGTTTTTAAAAATATATAAATTTAGAGTACCCAATTCATGGTTTCCAATTAAGGGGCAATTTAGCGTGCTCAAACCACCTACCCTGCACATCTTTGGATTGTGGCGGCGAAACCCACGCAAACACGGGGAGAATATGCAAACTCCACACGGACAGTGACCCAGAGCCGGGATCGAACCTGCGACCTCGGCGCCATGAGGCAGGAGTGCTAACCACTGCGCCACTGTGCTGCCCTTGAGCTCACAAAGTTTACTACATATTCAATATCAAGGATGTTAGCTATAGTATAATCACATTGGAAGGGACCTCCACCCCTACAATAGATAAAATAAACTGGATGATTATGGAATCTGCGAATATTGACCTTTTACCTCAAATTGGTTATCCTTTGCAATATTTCGGTATTTATGCCAAATACTCTGTAAATAATACATCCAAAATGTTGTTTCTTCAATCCCTGGTGCTGATCTCAGCCTGGATAATAGAAGAATCTCAGTTTCCTGCATATATCAACTCGCGTTTCTGGCTCTGCCCATTCTTCATGGGCCCTTGCTATGAGTCTACATCAGGTAAGGATGGGATTAGGCTTGGCGTTGAGGCCTTCCACAGTCAAATAGTCCACCAGCATTTACCATCAGTGCTCACATGGTAAAGATGGCCATTCATATGGGTACCAGATGGTGACCAGGGAGCTGTAACCGGAAAGAAGTCGATGCAGAAAGGGAAGAGTATTGGGATCGGTAAGCATTTTGCACTGTGGGAATTCAAATCATTCATCCAGTGTGGCTTAAAATGAGCCTATTTGGGGTTTTGAGATCAGCAAATTGTCAGTCTCAGAGATCTAGGGCTTCAGAAAGTGACTGTAGGAGAGCCCAGGAACAGTGAATACATGGAAAATTAGGCATACCTCTGCAGTCAAACCTGTTTGACTTTCCTCCATTCATTTAAATGGGGAAAATTCCAGTGAGCTCCTTTCCAGGCACGCATTCCATAATGCCCAGCTTTGTAGAGCACAAGGAGTCCAAGGAGTAAAAAGCAATTTTAGCTTATTGTGACTTAAAGGTATTTGCAATCAGATCCCAGCCGGGTCTGCACCATCGGTGGCATCCTTGGCTGACTTTTTATAGAACTAAGCAATGATCCATCCCGGCTCCCCGCTCACTCTGCGGGGTGAGCTCGTATTCCGCGAGACTCATGGGGGATGGTGATTGCTCCCACCCCGTAGGCCTTGTGTTGGTTATAACACCCGGATTTCCTGACCTTTGCTGCATTCGCTTGATCCAGGTATTCCAGGCAAATATCTGCAAGGTTTGCCAGAGCTGGTTTACCTCACAAGGTCCTCCCATCATTATCAGGCGTTGACAAGACTTTAATTTCAGGGCGGCACGGTGGAGCAGTGGCTAGCATGGCTGCCTCAAGGCGACGAGGACCCAGTTCGATCCCGGCCCCGGGTCACTGTCCTTGTGGAGTTTGCACATTCTCCCCCTGTTTGCGTGGGCCTCACCCCCACAACGCAAGGATGTGCAGGATAGGTGGATTGACCACACTAAAAATTGCCCCTTAATTGTAAAAAAAGACTTGGGTACTCTAAATTTGTTTAAAAAAAGACTGTTTGTAACTTTGATGAATTTTGTTTCTCTCCCTTTGCAAATTACTTTCTCCTGACACTGGGCTAATCGAGAAAACAAAGAGGAAAATGGCAAACAATGATCGGCTAAAAGAAAGGAACAGAAAATGCTGGAAATATATAGCAACATGTCCTGAATTTGGAAAGCAAACAGATAGGTTAGTATTTCGAGTCAAATTCATTCACCAGAACTAATAATCCAGACCCAAAACATTAACCTGCTTTTTGCTTTACAGATACCTCAAACATACATTTTATCGTGAAGGTTTTGAATCATGTAGTGGTGTCTTCAGACACAGCTAATTTCCAGCTTGCCTCACAAACAGTGGATCTGCATTAAGCTGGCCACAGGGATGGATTGTCACATTTCAAACACAGATAAGAGCCCACGGAAGCAGTGCTGACCTGGCTCAGGAAATAGGTTGCAGTTTCATAAATTTGGGGGATTCTTTCTCAAATAGCTCCACATTTCATTATTTCCTTCCATGTTATCTGCAGACAATCCCCCTCAGAGCTGAAAGCTGTCGGAAACAGGAAGGCTGGCAGGGGTCTGTTTTAGTGAATGCTGTTCAAGGCTTCAATTGGCAAGAGTGCAAAAGGCAGGGCCACTTAAAATACATTCAGAGCCAGACCTCTTCACCCAGTCTCGCCAAGGATATCCAGTCAGAGGCAAGAGTACCCCAGGGAAATATTTAACCACATTCAAAGAAAGTTATACTACTTCCCACTCAGCTGAGAGGACTTTAGGAGAGATTTCTAATCAGTTCACTATCAGGCCTGTTTCCTCTGATCATTTTAAATAGCTCCACTGCTGTCAAAATGATCCCGGGGACTAAAAGTGGGGGGTCGCTGAGAGACTCACTTGACTCCTATTTAAGATATTCAGTGGCACAGGATGAATGGGTAACACAGCCTTCTCACAAGATGTTTGTACTTCCTGATTAAATCATTTTCAAACATATCAACCAAGGTTCTTGTTTTTCCTTTACTCATGCTCTGCAGCCGTCTTCAACTTAGTACACACAAGGCTTTTAAAACTATTTCAAACCTATCCATTCAGTTGCTTCAAAAGTGTGTGTACATAAGAGAGCCACTTCAGCCTTGTTCAGTTCGACCAAGTCCATTAGGGAACAAGACAACAGGTTGACTTTTAAGTTAGGTCACGGTATTCTTCTATTACTTTTTAATTTATCTCCTTGCGTAAAAGCCCCGGCCTTTAAGTGGAAGCTTCGTTTAGTTGGTAGATCTCTCTCCTCTGAGACAGTAAATTGTGTGTTCAAGGGCTACTCCAGAAATTTGAGCATGTAATCTGGGCTGATAGCTCAGTGCAGCACTGAGGGAGTCAGTGGGGTGGGGGTCGGGGGACAGGTGCTGTATTTTGAGCGAGACATTAAAACAGGACTCCTGCTGCCCTCAGATATGGATGTAAATGAACCCATGACACTTTATTGCAGAAGAATAAGGAGCTCATCTTGGCCAGTCACGGAATCATTGAACCACAGAACAGGCACAGCAGCAAGGAGGCCATTTGGCCCATTGTTGCCATGCCAGCTCTTGGCAAGAACAATCCACCTCGCATAATTCCCAAGACTTTTCCCTGCAGACATTCAAATCTTTTCTCTTCCGATAATTATCCAGTTGTCTTTTGAAAGCCACAATTGAATCTGCCTCTGCCACACTCTCAGGTAGTATGTTCCTGGTCCTAACCACTCGCTGTATAAAAAAGATTTTCCGCATGACACGTTGCTTCTTTTGATTATCACCTTAAATCAGTCTCCTCTGGATTTTGTCCCTTACACGAATGGGTACAGTTTCCCTCAATTTACTCTGACCAGACTCCCCACGATTTTGAACAACTGTTTGAAATTTCCTCCTAATCTTCTCTTCTCTAAGGAGAACAGTCCCAGCTTCTTTAATCTATCCCTGTAACTAAGATCCCTCATCCTTGGAACCATTCTCATGAATCTTTTCTGCACTCCCTTTAATGCCTTCGCCTCCTTCGTAAAATGTGGTGTCAAGAGTTGGAGATACTGCTCCAGCTGATGCTGTGTTTCTTCCAGGTTTATCAGAGTGCCCTTGCTTTGTACTCTATGTCCCTATTGATGTTTAGGATGCCAAATGTTTTACTAACCACACTCTCAATCTGCCCTGCCACCTTCAATGAGTTCTGCTCATATTGCCCCTCGGAGTCGAGTTCTCAGGTGATTGAGGAGTCCAATGCACGACCCACAGTCTCTGCCACAGGTGGGGCAGGCGGTGATTGGATGAGCATGTAGGTGGTGTTTCCAGGTTGTCACGTGCTTGGGCAGCATGGTAGCACAGTGGTTAGCACTGTTGCTTCACAACGCCAGGGACCTGGGTTTGATTCCCGGTTTGGATCACTATCTGTGCGGAGTCTGCACGTTCTTCCCGTATCTGCGCAGGTTTCCTCCGGGTGCTCCGGTTTCCTCTCACAGTCCCGAAAGACGTGCTGTCAGGTGAATTGGACATTCTGAATTCTCCCTCAGTGTACCCAAACAGGCACCGGAGTGTGGTGACTCGGGGATTTTCATAGTAACTTCATTACAGTGTTAATGCAAGCCTACTTGTGACACTAATAAAGATCATTATTATTAGCTGTCGATGCTTGGCTTCTTGGATCTTGGTGATGAAATGCGAGGTGTTCCGCTCCTTCCCAGATTCATTTCCTCCACTATGGGCAGTCTTGGGCCAGAGATTCCCAGGTGTCAGTGGGGTCTTGCACTATTTCAAGGAGGCTTTGAGGATGTCCTTGAAACCTTTGCTCTTTACATACATCCCCACGTTTGCACCCTATTTAGAATTGGACTTTTTGTCTTAAATTGCTTCTCCTCCTTCTTCCAACAAAAATAAATCACTTCATACTGCTCTGCATGAAATTAAATTTGCCACGTGCCTGCCAATTCCACCATCCTGTCTCTGTCCTCATGCGGTCTATCACTATTCTGTTCACAATACCGCCAAGTTTGTGTCATCCACAAATCTGAAATTGTGCCGTGTAGACCCACATCTAGGTTATTCATATATAGCAAGAAAAGCACTTCTAACTCTGACCTCTGGGGAAACTCATTATACCATTCACCTGGTTGGATCCTTCTGTCATAATATACATCTATGTATATAATGGTGTGCAGACAGGCAGTGATTGACACACAGGATGACCAGTAAGCACACAGAACCGAGGAGCCAATCACCAGACAGGACACGACCACTATAAAGCCAGAGGGCACCAGCTTTCCCGCTCTCTCGGGACCCAGCCTCTGGGATAGTCAGGGCTCGTGTACATTAGTCAAGGCACACACCATGTGGTAGTCAGCAAGTCTGGTCAGACTAGCCTCAGGTCTCCAGTCAAGTCAGCATAGTGTCAACCCACAGTCGGATATGTAAATAGTTAGCTGTTTAATAAAATCGTGTTGCACCTCATCGAGTGTTGGAAGTCTGTCTCTTGCTACATTGCATCAAGCACAGTCCATCCAGATCCAGCCTACGCAACACATCACCTTCCATCTGTGAGAGTTTATGGGAATGCAACCTCACAACTTTGAGGTCAGATCACTGAATCACAGGATTGTTACAACACAGAAAGAGGTCCTTCAGCCCATTGTATCTGTGTTAGCTCTCCAAATTAGCAGTGCACATTCCCTAGACTTTTCCTTGTAGCATAGGAACTTAGGATCAGGAGTTGGCCAATCTGCTCTGCCATTTACAGCAAGGTGAATCTTCTACCTCATCACCATCTTCCTGCGCTCTCCCCATATCCCTTGATGTCATTTATCAAACATTTATCAACCTCTGCTTTGAACATGCTCAATGGCTAAGTCTCCACAGCCCTCTGGGGTAGAGAATATCAAAGATTCACCACGCTCTGACTGAAGAAATTCCGCCTCATCTTGGTCCTAAATTGCCTATCTCATGTTCAGAGACTCAGTCCTCTGGGTCCAGACCACCCCCTGCAGCCAGGGGGAACATGTTTCCTGCATCTACCCTGTTGAGTACTGTGAGAATTTTGTACACTTCAATTAGGTCACTTGTCATTCTTAAGCTAAGCTCTAAAGAATACAGGCCCAGTTCCTCAATCTCTCCTCCTAAAACAATCCCGCTATCCCCGGGATTTCTCTGGTGAACCTTTGTTGCACTCCCTCTATCGCCAGTTTATCCTTACTTGTGTAGGGAGACCAATACTGCTCACAATAATCCAGGTGTGGTTTCACTCAGGCTCTAAACAACCAGGACTTCCAGGGCCTCACACTGCCAAGGACCCAGGTCACTGTCCGTGTGGAGTTTGCACATTCTCCCCGTGTCAGTGTGGTTCTCACCCCCACAACCCAAAGATGTGCAGGGCAAGTGGATTGGCCATGCTAAATTTCCCCTTAATTGGAAAACATAATTTTCTGGACCCTTACTGGGGACTTCCTGGAGGGATACACTGTGCATTTTGGGGGTGCCCCCTCTATCCAAAGCTGGGATAATCAAAGGGCTTGTAAAGCAGAACAAGGCCAGCAGTGCGGGTTTAATTCCCGTACCAGCATTCCCGAACAGGCGCTGGAATGTGGTGACGAGAGGCTTTTCACTGTAACATCATTTGAAGCCGACTTGTGACAATAATTAATTTTCATTTTTTATTCATTTCCTCAATCCTGTACTCAAATCCTCTTGAAATGAAAATGAACATCACTTATTGCCACGAGTAGGCTTCAATGAAGTTACTGTGAAAAGCCCCTAGTCGCCACATTCCGGCGCCTGTCCGGGGAGGCTGGTACAGGAATCTAACCGTGCTGCTGGCCTGCTTGGTCTGCTTTAAAAGGCAGCGATTTAGCCCAGTGAGCTAAAGCAGCCTCTGGTTTTGGAGCACTGCTCCGAAAGCTATTGTTTGAACATGTTTAGCATGTTCAATCCACCTACCCTGCACATCTTTGGGTTGTGGGGGTGAAACCCACGCAAACACGGGGAGAATGTGCAAACTCCACATGGACAGTGACCCAGAGCCGGGATCGAACCTGGGACCTCGGCGCCGTGAGACTGCAGTGCTACCACTACGCCACCGTGCTGCCCGGGGAAATCCCATGTTGGGGAGTCAGGGAAGGTGTTGGGAGTGCCCTGGGGGGAGGGGGTTGATTAGTCCGGCGGCGGGGCTCCAGGGTGTGCTGGGTGTCCCGTGTGGGGCTCAGTCTGGGTGTTAGGCTGAAGTTATGCTGAAGTTAGAAGTGTGTTTATTTCTTGTATCTCTTTCTGAGTAACTATCAGTGTAACTCTAGCAGAACCAATCCTAGTTAGCAATTCAAATCACTTTGTCAGATGGTTCCCGGCCAAGCACAATTGTCCAGGGAAAGGTTGCCCTTCTGGACCCTTACCTGGGGATTTCCCAGAGGGATTCCCCTGCACATTTTGGGTTGCCCCCTCTATCCGAAGCTGGGGAGCCAGGAAGTCTTCCCACGTGATGCCAAGGATCTGTTTTAGATACTGGAGATGGAAGTTATTGAGCCTTTGTAGGTTCAAGTTTTTGAGGTTGTGCTACCATACAGCAATATGCTGAGGTTATCAGCCGTGTTAATAAGTATCGTGGTGCTGTGTGACAGTTTGTTGTTTTCCATGTTATCAGTCAAAGTCAGTGGTTGCCCGTCCAATCGGTGTGTTGAGCCCCTTGTCAAGAGACAGGTTGTCTCTAACCATAGATCTCCAGTGGTGTGTTGTTGAGTCTGATCACAGGCAGAGACATCCTGTCCGCCCATAACTACAGTTTTCTTGACACAATTGTTATGGGCCAGGGTTTAGAGAACCCCAAAGTGTGTCATGGAGTTCATCTGACCTACAACTTTTAATAGATTGTGGTTATGGGGAGCACAAGGCCCACTCTACAGGTATGGTACAGCAAAAAATGGACCAGTGGTTCTTAAAACAAAACAATGTTTATTCCATGAACTCAAGTTAACCTTTCTAAAACAAACTGAACATCTTAGCAACCAGTAAATCAAATACACCCCCCAAAAAATTCAAAACTAAGTAATCTGTATGCTGTTCTTTTAACGTCCAAAAGACTTAACAAACCTCAAAACAGGAGCACATCAGGGTTTACATTCAAGACTGAAAACATTTATACTTCTTCTGAATTCACCAAATGATCCATAGATAGTTTTTGGATGGCAGAGATCAACAGCAGTGCAGCTCACAGACATACCTAAGCTTTTCTCAAACTGAAACTAAAAAAGCAGAAGTAGAGCTCAGCTCCATCCACACTTTGATATCACTCCAGTAACATGAGCAGCTCCATTTCTTAAAGGTACATTTCTTAAACACCCATTTCTTAAAGGGACTCTCACATGACACAATGGCAAGAGAGAACATGATACAGGCACAAGTCAGAAGATCTATAAGCCTTTGGAACTGGTCTTTTGTCTGGGCACTGGGTGCCACATTAACATACAGAAATTCTCTGATCAGGACATGCTGCACCTTTGTCTCAGCTTTCAGTTGTGGTGTTTCCCATCTGATAACATATGGAGCTGCACTTTTCCATGTCAGCAAGGAAAGTCAGGGCAGTAAGATAGAGACAACGATGCCACGAGGAGCGGCTAAGTCACAGCCCTGTTTCCTCCCATTCTTGATCTCAAAAGTGTGAGAGTTGGAGGCACGAACTGAGTGTTGCCATGCTTGTTGTCATGGAAAGACTGTGTGAGGCTGCAAAACTTGGGAGGAGAGCCAATTTTCTCTAGTATCCGGTAAAGGCTTATCCTGCTGACGGCGTCAAATGGCGTATGCTGCTCTCTGTGAGCATCTCGTGAGGTTGACGGGGAGAATATCATGTTTCCCCTGGATCTGCCTGTTCTGAAACGTCTACAGCGCTGAGAAAGACACCGCTAGGTAACGGCAATTTGCTGAGTTTTTTGGCCTTGTCAAGGAATGTCCCATCCAAGCTTCGCTTGACATCATTTCCTGTACTGATGGTCTCAGCTTGCCAGTGCAGGATGACGAGTCGTGGATCGGGGCACCATTTTTAAATGCCACCGTGATCTTTTGGCCCCCTCCGCCACCCCACCTCGGCCACCAGACTTTCCCACCGCACTCAACGTACCTCCTATGGGGTGCTTGAGCACCCCCCCCCCCCCCCCCCTCTACTGGAAGAATCTAAAATGTAAGGGGGTCACTAATTAACAATTTAACGTGGGAATGATGGCTGATTTTCTTTTCTCTTCCGAGAGTACGCAAACAACACCAGTTTGTACTTCCCACTGAGAGCCCAGCTCAGATCATTTCACTCAATATAAAACAGGAATTCATTTCTTGACATCTCACGGAACTTCAAGTCCTTCCCTCCAACCACTCGCACCCTGATGTTGGGGATTGTGAGATGTTTGGAGAAACATTAATAACAGATTAACTGATCATTCATCGCATTGATATTTGAAGTAACTTATCCGAATGTCCCTGTGAAGTATTTTTAATGTATGAAATTAAATAAAGTCACCATAATCCCAGATGACCATAAGTCGCTTTCTCCTTTGAGGGGGAGAGATGACTGGTGGTGAATTAACTTGAGGTACACCACACCTCAGGCGAGCTTGAGCCTTCACAAATAAGGGGCGGCATTCTCCCCTACCCGGCGTGACGGAGGGTGCCGGAGTAGGGGAGTGGCGCCAACCACTCAGGGGTCACGCCTCCCCAAAGGTGGGGAATTCTCTTTGGGGGCCAGCCCCGCGCCGGAGCGGTTTGCACCAGAAGACTGGCGCAAACACCCGGCGTCCCCAGCAGCGGGGCAGGCCGAAAGGCTTTCGCCGGTCGGCGCATGCCGCGATGTGGTGTTCACTTCCGCTTCCGCCATGGCGGAGGCCGTGGCGGTCGCGGAGGAACATAGTGCACCCAGGGCACTGGCCCGGCCCCTGATCGGGGGGCCCTGATCGTGGGCCAGGCCACCGTGGGGGCACCCCCCGGGGTCCGATCGCCCCCCACCCCCCCAGGACCCCGGGGGCCTGCTCGCGCCGCTGAGCCCGCCGTTCCAGAGGTGGTTTAAACCTCGGCGGCGGGAGAGGCCTCCCAGCGGCGGGACCTCGGCCCATCCGGGCCGGAGAATCGCCGCAGGGGCCTCTCCGATCGGCGGGGCGCAATTCCTGCCCCCGTCACTTCCCGGGTGGCGGAGAATGTCTGCCACAGCGGGGGCGGGATTTTAGGCGCCCCCAGGCGATTCTCCGACCCTGCTGGGGGTCGGAGAATTTCGCCCAAGGTCAGGCAGTGCAGGATTGTCTCTGCTTTATGAACCAGCTGTCCAGCCAACTGAGCTAAACCAGCCCCCACAGTGTAACTGCTGTTAGAATACAGGAAATGTAAAGTGATGTAATGTAGTTTTTGGGTTCTTCTCATGTGTAAAAGCGGCGTTGCTTTTTCCCTCAGACAATGTAATTTGTTATATGTGAAGGACGTTTCTGAAAGAAGTGATAAGCTCCTAAGTAAATACAATCTCAACATTTTATTCAATGATGGCCCTGGAAGGTCACTCATATGGCTATGGCGTCAGCCAAGTGCACAATTGCATTTGGCTGTGATACAGTTGAGGGGTGCTACAATAATGTATGCTCTAGCAGAATAACTGCCGGGGTGACCACTGGTGACTTCCTGGCTTGTTTCAGCATTTATGCTCAGAGGAAGGTTTTATACACTCATCTGCTTTCACTTTTGATGGGAATCCAAGTAGAAACCCTCAGCTGAACCCCACCTGTGGCTTTAGACCCACTGCATTGACATTGTGCTCCCAGAGTTAAGGAAATTTGCGGAGCTACAAGTTCCTCCCTCTAACCACTTGAACTTTGACGTTGGGGATTGTGAGATGTTTGACGAAACAATGACCTCGACCTGTCCAATTCTAACTCCTCTGCTGCACACCCCACTGTATTTCATTCAAGCTTTGTAATAGGAACATGGCTACTTCTTGGCAATGCTTGCACGGAGGCCAACCAATTTACATAGAGTCACATCCAATAGTCACCCCATCCAGAGTGTAGGGAGGAACTCCTCTGCTAATCTACAATGGCTCCTGGCACTTCAAATCCCCCACTTTAAAATGATCACTCTCATGTTGTAAACTTACCGTGTCTTTGCCCCTCCCGATCTCTGTAATTTCCTCAAATCCTCTTCTGCCCCAAAAGTGCTGTCTTCCTGTTGCTGAGAAGGAGGCTCTGATGATACCAAAATAACTGCAGCATGTCATCACGATGGCTTACACACAGAGGTGCGTGTCTGACACAGAGATCATCATCACGATGGCCTCCACACATTGCTGATTGCAGGGGACACGTTAATTCAGATGTTACTCGGTCTAACGTCATTTAGCTTTGACACCACAGTTTGATCCTCCTCCTTTCCCGCACTTGCAAATGAATAGGCAGAGCCTCAAATTAGTACCCATCATTATCATCAATCCATTTTGCCTCATACGTGAGCATCTGAGTGAATGAGTTAGCAGTAAACTAATGCAGTCTTTCCTATATGACCCCATGGTATGATGTATATATATAAATCTCAGCTGTGTCTCTCATATTTTAAATTCAAATGGCCTTATTGGCTAGAGGGGCAATTAGAGGTGCTGAGTATCTCCAAGAGGCAAGAGCTTCCTGTCCGATGCCAGAAGCAAAGTCAGGGGCAGCCATTTTGGGGGCTGCTGTTGCCTCTTTGCCGGGGTGAACAGGCAGCTCCTTGGAGGGCAGCAGCATTAACAGGGCTGGAGGAGCCATGAAGAAACCATGAAGGTCCTGCACTCGAACTGATACACACTGGTCCTGGAAAAAACATTTTGAACAAAAAGACAAATAAACTTCATTTGCCTCGCGATGAACCTTATGCACACCACATTGCTCAGGTTCGCCAAGACAAAGTTTAAAAATAGAATTCCCCACTGAACACACCACTTACCAAACTCCTTAAGACACTTAATGGGCTGTTATTGGTGGCATGAGAGTTTCCCGCTCCCTCTCCCTTTACCAGTCCTTTGGAATTTACAAACTGTCCCAAACTGAGATTGCAGGATCATGAGATGATCACCAGGACTGGGATTTTGAAAGCCAGCACTGGGTTCTGAATCTGGACCCTGTTGAAAATCAGATTCCATTAATCTCCTGTTTACCCACATGTGCCTTTCCATTACCTAGTCAAGTGCTCCATTGCAGTGCTGTCTGAGAGCCTTGTGTGAGGTGCTATGCTTTACCGAAGGATCTTTCCCCCTGTGTCAAAGCAGTTTGTTGCTGGCATTGAACCACTGCTGGTTGCATTTCTGGAGAGTGCTCCTGAGCAGTCTGCCCACACTGCCACATTTCACTGACATGGTACTCTCAGAGACAAAGGTCACAATGCCTGGAATGAGCTGCTTAGAGACACTAACATCAGCTATGTGTACTCAATTTATTGCCATCCCATTACTGGGAACAGCTCAGTTGTGCTTCTGTTTGCCGAATTGGTCACTGAGCTGCTATCCTCTGGGTCCTGATGGTACTTGACTGGTTATTATTTAGAAGATTGATATCAATTGTGTGTCAAAGAGCCAGCACGGTCATGATGGGCCAAATGACCCCATTCTGTGCTCCATCACTCTCCTATTGTATGAAGACATTCAGTCAAGTTATGTGAGAACAAAGAGTGCAGGCAGAATCATCCTGATTAAGATTGCATAGCATTTTCCACAGAGTTCAACTCCAGCTTTTAAGTAAAGGATTACATTTTAGAACTGTTTGCTATTGCAGGATATGATCAGTATTTTCCTAAACAGTTCAGGAGGGAGAGTCAAATACTGTATACAATAGGCAAAATAAGTGACCACCTCCATGTTTTTGTTCAAACAGCTAAGCAACTATTTGGGATAGAAAACTGGTTGGCAGAGAGGAAACAAAGAGTAGGGATTAATGGGTCCTTTTCAAATTGGCAGGCAGTAACCAGTGGCATGCCACAGGGATCAGTGCTGGGACCCCAGCTATTCACTATATATATTCATGATTTGGATGAGGGAACAAAATGGAACATCTCAAAGTTTGCAGACGATACCAAGTTGGGTGGGAGGGTGAATTGTTACGAAGATGCAGGGATCCTACAGCATGACCTGGACAGGTTGGGCGAGTGGGCAAATCAATGGCAGATGCAGTATAATTTGGATAAGTGTGAAGTTATTCACTTTGGAAGCAAAAACAGGAAGGCAGATGACTACCTGAATGGTTGTAAATTGGGAGAGGGGAGTGTGCAGCGGGACCTGGGTGTCCTTGTGCACCATTCGCTGAAGGTAAGCATACAGGTCCAGCAGGCAGTAAAGAAGGCTAATTGTATGTTGGCCTTCATTGCGAGAGGTTTCGAGTATAGAAGCAGGGATGTGTTGCTGCAATTATACAGGGTCTTGGTGAGGCCACATTTGGAGTATTGTGTGCAGTTTTGGTCTCGTTCTCTGAGGAAGGATGTTCTTGCTCATGAGGGAGTGCAGCAAAGATTTACCAAACTGATCCCAGGGATGGCGGGACTGTCATATGAGGAGACATTGACTCGGTTGGGATTGTTCTCGCTGGAGTTCAGAAGAATAAAGGGGATCTCATAGAGACTTATAAAATTCTAACAGGACTAGACAGATGCAGGAAAGATGTTCCCAATGATGTGTGTGTCCAGAACCAGGGGTCACAGTCTGAGGATTCAGGGTAAACCATTTCGAATAGAGATGAGGAGACATTTCTTCAGCCAAAGAGTGGTGAGCCTGTGGAATCCCTTACCACAGGAAGTAGTTGATGCTAAAGCATTGGGCGGGATTTTCTGATCCCGAGGCTAAGTGTAGACGCAGTCGGAAACGCCAATGCGTTTCTCGACGGCATCAACACAGCCCCAGGATCAGCAATTCTGGCCCCTACAGGGGGCCAGCAGGGTGCTGAAGCGGTTCACGCTGCTCCAGCTGCTGATCCGTTTGTGGAATGAGCGCCGGGGGATGCGCGCATGCGCAGTGGGTCCAGCGCGAACCCGCGCATGCGCAGTGTCTCCCTTGTTCGCGCCGGCCCCAACCCAACATGGCGCAGGAGTACAGGCGCCAGCGCAGAAGACAGGAGGCCGGGAGACAGAGGAGCCGGCCTGCCGATCGGTGGGTCCCGATCGCGGGCCAGGCCACATCGAAAGCCACCCCCGGGGTCGGACACACTCTCACCCCCCCCCCACAGGTCGCCCCTGGACCCTTCAACGCTGAGGTCCCGCCGTCTCAGAGCAGGTTAGAACGGCGCCGTCGGGGCTCTTTTTTTTAAATGGCCGCTTGCCCCATCCAGGCTGGAGAATTGCGGGGGGTCCGCGTAGAGCGGCCCCTGACTGGGGCCACACTGACCACGCCGGCCCCAATGGCACCGCAGAGAATCGCGTCCCAGCGTCGGGGTTGCGTGGCGACATTCGCGCGACTCCCCGCCGATTCCCCGACTCGGCGCAGGGTCGGAGAATCCCACCCATTGAATATATTCAAGGGGTGGCTGGATATAGCACTTGGGGAGAATAGGATCAAAGGCTATGGGGAGAAAGCAGGATTAGGCTGTTGAGTTGAATGATCAGCCATGATCGTGATAAATGGCGGAGCAGGCTCCAAGGGCCAAAAGGCCTCCTCCTGCTCCTATCTTCTATGTATCTATGTATCTATGCACTCTGTTTTGTTACCGAGAGTCAATGACCATTTGTAAATAATTTGGAATGTCAAGCGCCCATATTGACACAAGTCACGGTGGCCTGGTCCGCTATCTGGGCCTACTGATCGGCCGGCGGGCCTGTGCCGTGGGGGCACTCTTTTACTTCCGTCTTCGCCATAGTCTTCACCATGGCGGAGGCGGACATGACCCCCTCCCCTGCGCATGCACGGGATGACGTCAGCAGCCGCTGACGCTCCGGCGCATGCGCGGACTTCCGTCGGCCAGTGAAGTCCCTTCAGCCCCAGCTGGCGTGGCGCCAAAGGCCTTCCACGCCAGCCGACGGAGTGCCAACCACTCTGGCGCGGGCCTAGCCCCTCAATGTTAGGGCTTGGCCCCTAAAGGTGCGGAGGCATCCGCACCGTTGGGGCGGCCCGAAGCCGGAGTGGTTCACGCCACTCCGACACGCCGGGACCCCCCGCCCCGCCGGGTAGGGGAGAATCCCGGCCCGGTGTTCTTTCAGTAGATGTATTATAATCATTTGTATTCAAGAGTTTCAAAGCAGCAATTTTATTATTCTTACCAGGGTCTGACCACGAACCTACTGTTGCTCTCTGACTGATGTTGTTATCATTGAACAATACAACATAAATACTGACTGCAATTGAGTGCAGTTGTAGTAGACTGATGTTCAGGATATTACAGAGGTGACTGACAGTATATAATCTTAACCACTCAAAGGCATTGCTATAATCAAAGAGCACCAGACTGCACTTTACAGTCACCAAATTAAAGTTGGTAATTTTCATATCCTTGTATCACATGTATTTAAAACAAAGAAAGACCACATCAGCCCATAAAGGCAATAGTTTGGAGACTGACCATTATTTTGCTTGACTGAAGAATGTCATAAGAGGACGTTAAATATTCGTGCATTGACATCACATTCATTTGTGCTAGTTGTGGAAATGATAGAAGGTAGGCATAAGAATATAAGAGCAGGATTAGGCCATTCAGCCCCTCGAGCCTGCTCTGCCATTCAATTTGTCTAACTGAACACCACCTTCCCGTGCCATATCCCTTGATGATATCTTTACCATCAAGGAATTTATTGATCTCAGTCTTGAACACACTCAATGATCAAGCTTCCACAGCCCTCTGAGGTAGAGGATTCCAATGATTCGCTGCCCTCTGAGTGAAGACGTTTCTCCTCACCTCAGTCTTAGCTGACTTGTCCCTAATTCTGAGACTATTATACTGGATTCTGGACCCTCCTCCTCTCCCCCCCCATCCCGCTAGACTGGGGAATCATCCTTTGTGCATTGACCCTCTCGAGGCCTGTAAGAATGTTGTAACTTTCAATTAGATCCTCTCTCATTTTCCTAAACTCGAGAGAATACAGGCCCAGTTTCCTCAATCTTTTCACATAGGATAGTCCCATCATCACAGGAATTAATCTGGTGGTCCTCAATTGCACTCCCTCTATGGAAAATCCATCCTTCCTTGGATAAAGAGGTCAAAACTGTTCACAACACTCCAGATGCGGTCTCACCAAGATTCTCTTCAAATGCAGCACGGCATCTTTACTCCTGGGCAGGGATTTTATCCTCCTCTATTCTTCCTACCAAAGTGGATATCCGGTCCTATCTTAACGTATCCGATATCAAGGTTGGATTGGGTTTGTTTATTGTCACGTGTACAGAGGTACTGTGAAAAGTATTTTTCTGCGAGCAACTCAACAGATCATTAAGTACATGAAAAGGAAAGGAAATAAAAGAAAATAAATAATAGGGCAACACAAGGTACACAATGTAACTAAATAACACCGGCATTGGGTGAAGCATACAGGGTGTAGTGTTAATGAGGTCAGTCCATAAGAGGGTCTTTTAGGAGTTTGGTAGCATGCGTGTTCTCAGACTCTTGTATCTCCTGCCCGATGGAAGAAGTTGGAAGAGTGACTAGGCTGGGTGGGAGGGGTCTTTGATTATGCTGCCCGCTTTCCTCAGGCAGCGGGAGGTGTAGATGGAATCAATGGATGGGAGGCAGGTTTGTGTGATGGACTGTGCTGTGTTCACGACTCTCTGAAGTTTCTTGCGGTCTTGGGCGAAGCAGTTGCCATACCAGGCTGTAATGCAGCCAGATAGGATGCATCTGTAAAAGTTTTTAAGAGTTAATGTAGACATGCCGAATTTCCTTAGTTTCCTGAGGAAGTATAGGCGCTGTCGGGCTTTCTTGGTGGTAGCGTCGATGTGGGTGGACCAGGACTGATTTTTGGAGATGTTTACCCCTAGGAATTTGAAACTGCTAACCATCTCTACCTCGGCCCCTTTGATGCTGACAGGGGTGTGTACAGTACTTTGCTTCTTGAAGTCAATGGCCAGCTCTTTAGTTTTCTGGCATTGAGGGAGAGATTGTTGTCGCTGCACCACTCCACTAGGTTCTCTGGATGCCAATCACGAGTGGAAGGACCAACTGCCAAATAATTCATCCTGGCATCCTTCCATTTATGAAAAATCATGGACACACAACAAACAATCCATTTCAGATGGGGTGTCTTCATCTGAAGCACCTTTGCTGATGTCTGAAGAGGATAGTGCTTGACAGGCATGTTCTGTCACAAATGCCACATATGAAGCAGCCAAGTGTGACTGTGGGTTATTGGTTTCGGCGCTGGTGTCTTTGCCAAGCTGCTGTAGATACCGGTCACCGTTATGGTGATGCCAGCTCACAGGAGATGTCACCATCTTTCTCTGAAGTCAGCGAGTGACTCCCAGGTGTGATAATCAACATGGCTTAATGCCAAATACCAGCCCTTCACTTTGTTGCTAAAATGATTGCCACCCACCAAAGGTTCACCAGGACGTGCCGATGCTGCTTGCTATGAAACTTGGTAGTCACTTAGCTCAATCATTGATCTGTCCATGATCTTTCATAAATGGAAGGATGCCAGGATGAATTATTCGGCAGTTGGTCCTTCCACTCGTGATTGTCAGAATTTGGTAAAGGCTGAACCCAGAGCAGGATTGGTTTTAGGCATATTCAGCTGAGGTGACATCTGTCATTGATGCAAAAAACAAAGCCCAGATGATGCACAACATAAAGCCAACAGCTACAACACTTCATGACCAAATAATAGCCAAGACAGTTATGCAGGAGATAGGGAGGTACTGTGGAATTAAACACTTGGGGCGCGATATACTGACAGCGTCCCGCCGGAATTGGGGCGTGATGTGGCCGGTAGATCCTGGGAGAGGCCTCCCCCAGCCTCCGACAGCCGTTACACTTTGCAAGATCGAACCAGATCTCACAAGGTGCCACGATCTGGGACCCGCCCACAATGCCTGAGACATAGTGTTGTGCGGCTAAGTGAGTTTAAAAACCCACTTAGCCGTGCTACTGCCGGATTGAAGAGCCACCCGACATCTAGCGGCCTCGCTGAGGCGACCACAGCCATGCACCACTCAGCACTGGTCCCCACAAACGGGGACCACGCGAACGTCACTTGGGAAGGGGGGGGAGGGGTCTCCCAGGTGATCGGAGGTCTCCGGGGAGGGTGGTACCCTGGCACTGCTAGTGCCATCTGGGCACTGCCAGCCTAACACCTGGCACCCTTGCAGTGCCACCTGGATTGCAGCCTGGCACAGCCGGGGGGGGTCGTGAGATCGGGGCGCCATTTTAAAATGGCGTCCCAATCTCTTCCTGCACCGAGCAGCTCTGCTCGGCAGATCTCCTCAGTTCAGGGAATATACTAAATGCAGCATCGGGGGGGGGGAGCGTTCCCTGGCCCAGCCACCAAAAACAAACTGCCAAAGCGCCGTTAGATAGCGGGGTCATTCCCGGTGCTACAAGCACTGGGAATAACTCCGCTAATCCCACCCAGAACGGAATATATATTTTTTTAGTTTGATCGTGCCCTTGATAACCGTATGCCAAGAAATCCAAACTGCCTCTGACAATGAACAGCTACAGATATGAAGTCATCAAGACAGCGCTTGGTCCTATTGTCGCCAAAGTTGTTCCTCTGACGCCAACAGACACGCAGACACGGGGAGAAAGTGCAAACTCCACAATCATACCTCCTTAATCACCAAGCCCTCACCTTAAGCAAGCTGCCAAAACTCATGGTAAAGCCAAGAGCAGGAAAGGTTCCATAGTAGGATAACAATGATGCTCGATTGCAGCCTGATTATCATATTTTAAAAGTCCCAGCCCACCTCCTTGGAATGGAATTGTTCCCCTGCCCGCCGTCCAGCCTCTGTTACAGCTGGAAATGGATGGGTTTGGGTGGAGAAACAGATTTTTCTGATTCTAACCCCACCCCACCCCTGAACCCTAAACCCACCTATTCAAATTTTGCCCCAAGTGTTGTAACCAAAGAACAGCAAAATTAATTTGAAACATTTTCGAAATGAAACATGAAGCTTTAAACTGTTTGCCAAAGGACATGCCAATGTCAGGACTTCTGTGAACGTTTTTCAAAACTATCGGCTCTTAGTTCTCCTTTCTCGTCTGCAATGAAACAAATCAGGTCCATATGTTGTTTTTTTTTACTCCCCCTTGTAATCTCAGTAACAGCACATTGACTTAAAACATGTTTGCTTGTTAGAAGTTGTGCGTGGCCGGTTTGAGCCGGGGCTGTGGTAGGAGCGTTATAATTGGCCTGAACATCCCTGGATTACGGAGGAGAAAACCAGGCTTTCCTCCTCCAGCTCTTCTAGAAATGCACCAGTGTTGATGTTGGGTGAAGACGGCAGTAGGCTTGGCTGTGATACAGTAAACAGATTGTTTCATGGAAGGACAGGAGTAGGGGAAACGCAGGCAGACTTGACAGGAAAGAAATTCCTTTCATGTATTGAACCAAAACAGACCTTTTGTGAGCTTAGCCCTCAGACAGACGGGTGAACTCTGCCATTGGGCAGGTACATTGTAACAATGAAGAGGACAATTTGACTCGGTAGTAACAGGCCTTTTTTAAGCTCCCCCCACCGCCCCCCCAACTTTTCCGATCCTTGATGGAGTTGCCTCATGTTGTTCGTGACCACAGACGAGTCCGAGGCGAGTAGATAAAGAGAAACCAGTTTCATTGCCAATAGGAACAATCCTCTTCAGATCCCAGTCGGGTCTGAGGTGACGGTTCCAAACCAGGCCCACTTTTATATTAAAGGCTATTAGACTGGTCATGGGCTCCCCGCCCCTCAGTGGGGGAGCTCGTACTCAAGGAAGTTCACGGGGAGACTAATTGCTTCAACCCCGTAGGTCTTGTGCGGGTGTCGAGTATAACAGTGTCGGCCTACGGACCTGAGAATGTTGGGAACTCATCGAAGGGGTCATTTTTCACGTTAAGTGCTTTTGACAGTGTGTTTAGAAAGCTGGTTAACCGGGAGGAACATCGTAGCCACACCTGAACAGGTCTTCACCTGACACCCTTGCGTGCATTATTAAACAGGGGGTCACTGGGCCGAGATCAGGAGGAGCAATCTTGATTAATTTTACCCTGCTTAACACAGGGGCACTTCAGACAATACTACCCTTTTCCAGCTGAGATAAGCTAACACAATGCAGACCAGAAATGAAACACAAAGCTTTTGGGCCTGGATGGCTGACTGATTCACTGGATAAATCCTCAGCCAATATGTTTATGTGCAATATTCTCCTTCGAGCGAGGTCAGAAACCTGGCATTTGAATGGGACACCTCACTGAGAGCTCCCAATATTCTGGAGGACCACTCTGTTGATGTCTCAGTAGGTAAATGCTTTGCACATGGTGCTTATTGAGCCACTGAGTGTTAGTGTTATCCTGGTCAGTGTCGCAGCAGGAGATGCCACCACAATTAGCACCAGTGTCCTCAGGCTGCATCGTGCAGGGGGGGTTATTGGTTGAGGGGGTGTTAAGAAATCCCACCCTTGATTTCTACTCACTGCTCCTTGCTGGAAAGGTACTTGAACATTCGGTGTGGACATAGATCGGTTCAGAGAGTAAAACAGGAGCACCAATTCTCTGTCAATTGTTTTGTGCTGCCGTCCAAGTCATATTTCACCTTGATGGCTGTGAAATTCCTGCGATGGTGCTTACAACTTATGCTCATTGTGGGAAGCCCATCTTTTTCTCTTATTCTGAAATTCACTCGGGCTTGGTGTACCTTCGTCTTCCCTCACCAACCCGCCCCCCCCTCCCAAACCAACAAACAAGGCAGAATTGGCAGCATGATACCGCCTATCAGGGATCTGTCCCATCTCCAGTGTCCATGACTGCATACAGGGATAAGATCCTGATGGATGGGGGCTCGAAATGGGCAGACAGTGCTGACTTCCAGCAGTCAGTCATGGATCAATCCAAGTGACAAGTTAAAATTGCAACTTCTTCCAGTTTTTCAGCCACAATGGGCCCAGAGTGCCCCCCCCCCCCCCCCCCCCCCCAATCCCTCGGCCCCTACTTCCCTAATAAAGTAGGAAGGGGCCAGTGAAAAAAACTGAAAAGACCCGGGTATCAACAAATCAGGCACAAAGAAAGCAACAACGGGCTGTAGCTGGATTTTAAAATGTTACTTTTTTTCCCAAGGTGGCACTGGAGCGCGGCGACTCTCTGCGAGCTCTCCCCTGCAGATCCTCTTCCTACATCTTTCATTCACCTGAGGAAGGAGCAGTGCTCCGAAAGCTTGTGATTCAAAATAAACCTGGTAGACTTTAACCTGGTGTTGTAAGACTTCTTACTGTGCTCACCCCAGCCCAATGGCGGCATCTCCACATTACATCTTTTATAACCGTGATGATAGTATGTTCTATAATTAGTAATTATTATCGTATATTCTATGAATCTCTGTATGGGGCGATTTGCCAGGAATGTACGCAGAACAATACTTTTCACTGTACCTCAGTACACGTGACAATAAATACATCAGTCAATGAATCAATTCTGAGATTTGAAAGGGGAGAGAACGAAAATCCCACACCCTATCCCGAACCCATTCCACCCACCTCTCTCTCCTCAACAGAGGGGACCCAGGAGGTCTGGAACTGACATATGTAGCAATTTTACTGTATATTCCAAATTGCTCTCGAACAAAAGTTCATTCCCAAGAAGACATTTTCCTCACCCTGCTCAATTTCCATCTCAAAATAAGTCTGGAAACCGAATGTAAAAAGAGGCAAATGAATGCAGTGATAATTGCAGCACTGTTAACAGCCGGGCGCTTGAAATATCCCAAAACACTGCACAAACACAATCTGTACTTCTTATTCTCTTGCAGAAACACACCTTCCGCAAGAAAACAGCTGGCGGCAGCTTGAAAGACACTTTGTGGACAGACATGACTGCATCAGCAGATTAAACAGCACTCAAATGTCAGACTCTGTGATCAGACATACATCTCAGAAGCAAGGCTTATAATTAAAACTTCAGTAACAAGCTGTCGAATGGCAGCAACTAGTGAAACAGCTTGAGCCCAACGTATGGGGCAGGGTTTATAAGCAGATATTACAGGCAGCTCCTCTTTCTGGGGGTTTGATTAAGCCAAAATGTCACATCCCTGAAAAGACTTCACCTCGCTGCTCTGTGTGAAGCTAACATGAGAAATCAACATGAAACATGTAATTACTTCTTTTCTCTCTCACTAAAATGCCCTTTCTTCCTTTGTCTGTCAATTTTGTTTGTAATAGGCAGGGCAGCTGTATTGGGGAAGGGATAAGAAGGAGCCTGTTCCTGCCTCTGGGCAGATATGTACAACTACATCTGTCTTTGCTTTGCAACATTATTAACCCTTTTTTAGATGGTAGCTTTCTCTTATTAAAGTTCACTGCTGGATTCTTCGCTTTGCATTTGGCAACACAGACAACTGCTGTTTCTGAGGAGACACTATATCCCTTTGTAGTCTGACATCGACTACCTTCAGTAACAACTAACCACACAGCATCCTCCTCCACTTGTCTCACTTTAAGATCTCACACTGCCAATAAAAGTTAGTCAAAGCAGATGACGGAAATTCTGCAAACATTGGTTGTCATCTTGGTTTAATAGAAATTACACAGTCTTGCTACAAGGAGCAGTGTACACACACTGTCAACTTCAATAGCATTGAAAACATACTCAGTCGATGCATAATTTTTCTTTTGGGGATGATCATCTATCGCAGTTTCGCAGAGAGGCAGTGAGAGAGTGTGTACTCAACTGGTCTATACTGGATACTGTTAGAAATGGTCATCAGTCTCTGCTTGTTGAAGATACCCAGTTCAGCAGCTACTTAAAAAAATCAGTACTCCCACCATACTGCTTCCTTAAAGAATGCTCCAAACTAAAAAAAGCACATCAATGCAAGTCTTAGGTACAAAACAGTTATTTTGATTATGAACACCAAGTTACCAGGATACTCCATGTTAAATTCCTTTCAGATAAACATAGACAGAAGAAACAAATTTGGAAAGAACTACGTTTAATAACATCTTTCATGACTTCAGAATGTCCCAAAGCATTTTATGTGAAAATGCAGTTCAAGAGCTTGAGTGAAAAATAACATTGGGATTAACACAAAACAATTGGCTGTCATTCCATATGAAAGATTAGCTATCATATAATTCTAATTAGCTTTACAACCAACTAAATACTGTTGTAGTGCAGTCACTGTTGTAGTGTAGATCTTAAATTTGCCATTTGGGAGTAAACTGATGACAGCAGATTGGTCAGACATAACTGACTGGACTCTCCGTCCAGCGATGATGAAATTGGGAAATGCGATCATGCGGAGAATAGCACGTCAGCCAAGAATCGAGGCTGGCACCGGGCGCCGACGGAATGCCATGCTCTGGTGCCATGACAGCGGCATCAATGTGTTCCACGCCACACGCTGGTGGGCATGCAAGTTCTACAGTAAACGCCGCTGGCAACTCAGTAACGGGCCTGACACAGCAATTTCCGGGTCTACCGCCTCCGCCAGGAGGAATTACCGATGGTGAGGTTCACCAATTTCATCGTCGCAGGGTGGAGAGTCCAGTCGGTTATGTCTGACCAATCTGCTGTCATTTAAAATCAGGAAACATGCACTGTGGCTACTGAGGACAAGAGGAGGGTTATGAAAAGTGTCCAACATGCTGTACAGTGTGCTGATAGCTGTGCCGGTAGCCAGACCCTTCTGCCAGGGCCGGGGGGCAGTAGCGTAGTGGGTGGCCAGGAGGTGGGCTGTGGCATCGGGGTGGACGGGCACAGACCATCATTGCCACAGCCTACAAGGCAGCCATGTGACTGCCCACTATGAACAGGTCATATGGGTGCCTCCTCAGGACACCCCCGAGGTATACTCTGGCCCCAGCCAACCCATCAATGGGATGGGCGTGCTCCAGCGCAACCAGTGCCATCTTCGTAGCTGGAATGAGGGTTTGTGGGGAGTGGAGTGCCTGTATACAGCTCCTGCTTGTCAGGCTCTCGAGTGCCAATCTTGACTCCAGCGAAGCACACGCCATTGGAATTGCACAAGTTCCACATGGCGCCTGTGCTAGCCCGTTAGGATGTCCTGAATCATTCCGGGACCGACGCAGCATTAGGGACCGTAGAACTCACACAATTCAGTCCCAGCGTCAGCACTTAGTCTCGGAGATGGAGAATCAATGGCCAATATACCACCTGAATTTCCTCTCAACGTGTTCTCAATGGTGAGGGTTATTAGGCAGAATATACCATGGGCAGTTGATTGGCCCACCACCAATGATGACAGTTGTTATCGATCCTCTAGTCTTGGGAGTTACCTTAGATGGATATCCTTTCTTGATATGTGTTAATGATCTAGACTTGGAAGTATTGCGAACTGTGAGAGGATAGTGATATACTTCAAAAGTACCTGTACAGGTTAATTGAATGGACAGGCACATGGTGGATGAAATTAAATGCAGAGGAGTGTAAGGTGATACATTGTAGTGGGAATGAGGAAGGCCAATATAAAATAAAGTGTATAATTCTAAAAGAAGTACAGGAGGGACCTGGGGACATGTGTGCACAAATCATTGTCAACGGCAAGGTTGGGAAATTGGTTAATGAAGGCTTTGGGATTCTGGGCTTTATAAATAGAGGTACAGAAAACATAGAAACAAAGAAAATAGGAGCAAGAGGAGGCCATTCGGCCCTTTGAACCTGTTCCACCATTCATTATGGTAATGGCTGATCATCCAATTCAGTAACCTGTTCCCGCCTCCCCCTACCCCCCCCCCCTCCCACCCCCCAATATCCTTTGATCCCTTTAGCCCCAAGTGCGATATCCATCTCCTCCTTCAAAACATACAAAGTTTTGGCCTCAACTGCTTTTTGTGGTAACGAATTCCACAGGCTCACCACTCTCTAAGTGAAGAAATTTCTCCTTACCTCAGTCCTAAATGGTCTACCTCGTACCTTCAGACTGTGACCCCTGGTTCTGGACTACCCAGCTATCGGAAACATCCTTCCTGCATCTACCCTGTCTAGTCCTGTTAGGATTTTATAGGTTTCTGTGAGGTCCCCCTCATTCTTCTAAACTCCATCAAATATAACCCTAACCAATTCAATCTCTGCTCATAAGTCAGTCCCACCATCCCAGGAATCAGACTGATAAACGTTCTCTGCACTCCCTCTACAGCAAGAACATCCTTCCTCAGATAAGGAGACCAAAACTGCACACAATATTGCAGGTGTGATCCCACCTGTATAATTTGCATAAAGACATTCCTGCTCCTGTACTCGAATCCTCTCGCTATAAAGGCCAATGTACCATTTGCCTTCTTTACTGCCTGCTGTACCTGCATGCTTACTTTCAGTAACTGGTGTACAAAGAAACCCAGTTCTCATTGCACATTTCCCTCTCTCAATCTGTGGCTATTCAGAAAATAATCTGTTTTCCCGTTTTTGCTACCAAAATGGATAACCTCACATTTTTCCACATTATACAGCAGCTGCCATGCATTTGCCCACTCACTCAACCTGTCCAAATCACACTGAAGCATTTCTGCATCCTCCTCACAGCTCACCTTCCCACCCAGTTTTGTGTCATCTGTAAAGTTGGAGATATTATATTTTGTTCCCTCATCTAAATCATTAATATATATTGTGAATAGCTGGGGTCCTAGCACCGATCTTGACGGTAACCCACTAGTCACTGTCTGCCGTTTGGATAAAGGTCAGTTTATGCTTACTCTTTGCTTCCTGCCTGCCAACCAGTTTTCTATCCATCTCAATACACTACCCCTAATCTCATGCGCTTTAAATTTACACATTAATCTCTGATGTGGGACTTTGTCGAAAGCCTTCTGAAAGTCAAAATAAACCACTTCTACTGGTTCCCCTTGGCAACACTACTAGTTACACTCTCGAAGAATTCCAGTAGATTTGTCAAACATGATTTTACTTTTGTAAATCCATACTGAATCTGTCCGCTCCTGCCACTGTTTTCCAAGTGCTCTGTTAATAAAACTTTTTAAATGGATTCTCGCATTTTCCCAATTATTAACATCAAGCTGACTGGTCAAAAATTCCCTTTTTACCCTCTACCTCCATTTTTAAACAATGGGGTTACATTAGCTACCCTCCAATCTCCAGGAACTGTTCCAGAGTATATAGAATCTCGGAAGATGACTACCAATGGATCCACTATTTCTATGGCCACTTCCTTAAATTCTCTGGGATGCAGATTAGCAACCCCTAAGGATTTATCAGCCTTCAATCCCATCAGTTTCCCAAACACCATTTAAAGGTAAAGGTAAAGAATCTTTATTGTCACAAGTAAGCTTACATTAACACTGCAATTAAGTTACTGTGAATCTTCAAATTAGACTCCACTAACTAGACTCCACATTCCGGTGCCTGTTCGGGTACACAGAGGGAGAATTCAGAATTCTCAGCTGGCATGGGAATTGAACCAGTGCTGCTGGCCTCTTTCTGCATCACAAACCAGCTGTCTAGCCTACGGAACTAAACCAGTTTCCCTACTAATACTGATTTTCTTCAGTTCCTCCCTCTCATTAAATCCTTTGTCCCCCAACATGTCTGGTACATTATTTGTATCCTTCTTTGGGAAGACAGAACCAAGGTATGTATTCAGGTGATCAGCCATTTCTTTGTTCCCCTTTATAAATTCCCCTGTTTCTGACTGTAAGGGACCTACACAAATCTTGCTTTCTTCACATAGCAAAAGCAATGAAGGTTTGATGAGCCTTTAAAAAACATTGGTTCGGCCTTAACTGGAATGTTGGGCGGGATTCTCCCGCAACTGGCCGGATGGCCCGACGCCGGCGCCAGGAGTGGCACGAACCACCCCGGCTTCGGGCCACCCGGAAGATACGGCGGCGGAGGGGTTGGCGCCGTGCCAACTGCCGCCAAAGGGCCGCCGTGGGCCCGCGCGAGTTGGTGCATGCACAGAACCGCCAGTGTGTTTCCTGCGCATGCGCAGGGGGTTTCATCTCTGCGCCGGCCATGGCGGAGCCCTACAGAGGCTGGCGCGGAGGGAAAGAGTGCCCCGATGGCACAGGCCCACCCGCTGATCTGTGGGCCCCGATCGCAGGTCAGGCCACCGTGGGGCCCCCCCGGGGCCAGATCCCCCCGCGCCCTCCCGAGGACTCAGTTGGACGGCCGTCAAGCCAGTTCCCGCCGTGATGGACCATGTCCATTTCACGCCGGCGGGACTGGCTGAAAACGAGCGGCCGCTCGGCCCATCGGGGACCAGAGAATTGCCGGGGGGTGCTGCTGTCAACGGCCTCCGACCGGCACGGTGTGATCCCCACCCTCGCCTGAAAACCGGCGCCGGAGAATTTGGCAGCCTGCGTCGGAGCAGCGGGGCGGGATTCATGCCGCCCCCTGGCGATTCTCCGAACCAGCGGGGGGTCGGAGAATCCCGCCTATTGTGTCCAATATTGTGCACCCAACTTTAAGAAGAATATGAAGGAATCAAGGACAGAGAAGGATTCCTGAGAATGGTTCCAGGGATCAGGGATGGGGGTGCAGGTTTCAATTACATAAATAGGTTGGGGAAGTTGGGGCTCTTTCTGTTGGACAACAGAAAATTAAGAGCCGATTTGTATAGAGACCAAAAGACGTAGGAGCAGAAGTAGGCTATTCTGCCCATCGTGGTTCCTCCACCTTTCAATGGGATCATGACTGATCTGATATGATAATCTTCAACTTCACTGTCCCTCCTCGTCACCAAAACCCTTGACTCCATTATTGATTGAAAATATGTCTATCTCAGTGTTGAACATACATCCAGAGGTGAGCAGACTTGTGCAGGATCTGGATTGAGTAGATGTCGGCTGAAAACTGTTGGCATTGCCAAAAGGAGTGAGAAACAGAAGGCACCAATTTAAGGTGATTGGCAAAAGAAGCAACAGCAACATAAGAAATATGTTATTTATGAAGCAAGTGGTCAGGAACTGGAATGAGCTGCCTGAGGGTGTGGCAGGAACAGATGTATTTGTGGCATTCAAAAGGGAATTGGACAATTATTTGAGGAGAAATGTCTAGCAGGACTATAGGGAAAGGGCAGGGAAGTTGGATGAGGTAAATGGTTTCTTGCAGAGATCCATCAACAACAAGATGGGCCAAATGGCCTGTATCTGTACTTGTGCTGTAACTATTGTACAATTCTTGTGTTAGGTGTGAATTGAGCCAGCAGTTTTCAAGACTCAAATTTATTATTTTTTATTAAATGAGAGTATTAAAGTTTATGAGTCGAAGGCAAGTAAATGGCAGGAGATGGTTCTTTTCCCATTGAATAGAGGACCCCTGGAATAGACTACTGGCTCATGCAGTGCACATTGAGTCACTGGATTCCTTCAAGTGAGAGTTGGGCCTGTTTCTGGCTGGGGCAGAAATCATCTGAACAAAAGGTAAGCAAAGGGCAAGAGTGACCTGCTGCATTGATTTCAATTGCCTGAGGCTTGGAAAGAAATGCCCAACTCTTTTTTAAATTAATTGTTCTGTGTTTTTTGCCTTTCCCAGAAGTTCATATGCATTTCAGCTGGAGTGGGGAGTGCATATGTTGCCGTGACTTCGATTTAGCAGTGGTGTGGAACAGGTGAGATGAACCTGCTCGAGTTTATTCCCTTTCCACTGTTGTTTGTATGTTTGCAAATAAGTGTGAAGTGCCGATCAGTCAAGACTGAATTGAACGCTGCAAGACCTGAGGTCTATGTGCCATCTAAAATGCTTCATTGTAAAATTGTTGCCAGATTGATACATTTCTTTTGATAGTACTTCTTTCTGTATAACGTTCCCTCTTCTCTTTTCTCCTTCTCCCAGGTTGATAACTCCACTCCATTGATTCTGTGCTTTCCCCAAGGCGGAATGGTCCAGTGCATTGCTACTACAGGTTATTTTCCTAGGTAGATCCTCCAAATTTCCTGATTGTTTGATCATGGGATCATAGAATATACAGTGCAGAAGGAGGCCATTCGGCCCATCAAGGTAGCACCGGTCCTGGGAAAGAGAACCCTACTTAAATCCACGCCTCCTAACATGCACATCTTTGGACAGTGGGAGGAAACTGGAGCACCCGGAGGAAACCCACGCAGACACGGGAAGAAAGTGCAAACTCCACGCAGACAGTCACCCACGGTCATAATTAAACCCAGGTCCCTGGAGCTGCGAGGCAGCAGGGCTAACCAATGTGCCACCTTACCGCCCTATGATGCGTCTTGTATGGATTTTATAATGTTGCACATGATGAAATGTTTCAGTGAGGCACTGGACGGCACTTTGCACCTTTGGACTATGAAGCAAAAGTCAGAATCCTCAAGAGAAAAGAGGGGAATATTGGAGGACGGGAACTCAAGAATCTCAAGATAGATTTACCGCTTTCTATTATATTGTGGTTCCTTTAACTGAAGATTTATTCCTGATCAGAACAAGTGTGGCTAAAAGCAACGGTTATAGTTACACTGTTCTACTTTCTATCGTGAACTATCTTTTGAAAAAAAATTTCCAACTAAGAGAAAAGTTAGCGTGGCCAATCCACCTACCCTGCACATCTTTGGGTTGTGGGGGTGAAACCCACGCAGACACAGGGCGAATGTGCAAACTCCACATCGACAGTGACCTGGGGCCGGGATCGAACCTGGGTTCTTGGTGCCATGAGGCAGCAGTGCTAACCACTGCGCCACCGTGCTGCCCTTCTATTATGAACTATCAACCTCATTGAGGCTTACCTTGTCTTTCTGTCACATATTGCGCAATTTGCCTTCTACATTTTCCAACATAAGAACTTCAAAAATGGCAGCACGGTGGCACAGTGGGTAAGCTCAAGGCACCAAGGTCCCAGGTTCGATCCCGGCTTTGGGTCACTGTCCTTGTGGAGTTTGCACATTCGTCCCGTGCTTGCGTGAGTTTTGCCCCCACAATCCAAAAATGTGCAGGCTAGGTGGAATGGCCATGCTAAATTGGCCCTTAATTGGAAAAAATGATTGGGTACTCTAAATTTATTTTTTTTAAATAATAACTTCAAAAATGTTTCATTGCCTGTGGCATGCTGTGGGATTTGAGAATGTGAAAGGCACGAGGTAGATACAGGTCCAACATATAATACTCTCTCCCATTAGTGAAAATAAAATGGCAACATTTAAGAGTATTATACTATTTAAACATACAAATACGCAACATTCAAACCGTGAGGCCTGTGGCAGCCATAATAGTGAGAAGTTACAACTGAACAACATGGTTTGTCAAAAACATTTTATCCTGTTGTCTGATACCATAAGGCTCAATAATTTATGGAGTAATATCAGAAAATGTCAATGGGTCTGAAGAAAGTGTTCCTGCACTGTGATATAATGATGGAATATGCAAGGATTTAGTCAGGGTGAATGAAGATCCCACACATGGAACAATGAAAAAATAATCTGTTTGATAACCTGCATGAATAACTTTGGTTGAGTGAGAAATGTTGACCAGGTCACCAAGGAGAACTCTCCCGCTATTCTTTGAATTATGTAGTGGAATGGTTTATATTCTAACGGTGCTGAGGACCTGAGTTCAATTCTGGCCCCGGGCCACTGTTCGTGTGGAGATTGCCACATTCTCCCCATGTCTGAATCATAGAATTTACAGTGCCATTCAGGCCATCGAGTCTGCACCGGCCCTTGGAGAGTGCACCTCCACCCTATCCCCGCCTAACCTTTCTGGACACTAAGAGCAATTTAGCATGGCCAATCCACCTAACCGGCACATCTTTGGACTGTGGGAGGAAACCGGAGCACCCGGAGGAAACCCACGCACACGGGGAGAACGTGCAGACTCCGGACAGACAGTGACCCAAGCTAGGAATTGAACCTGGGACCCTGCGGCTGCAAAGCAACAGTGCTAACCACTGTGCCACCACCACAACCCAACATGTGCGGGTTAGGTGGATTGGTTACACTAAAATTGCCCCTTAATTGGAAAAAATAATTGAGTACTCTAAATTTTTTTTAAAAAGGGATAGATGGGAATAAAAACAGTAATGCTAGGAAACTTCCACGAGTACGGTGTTGAGATAGAGAATCAGCCATGGTCATATTGAATGGCAGAGCAGACAGGAAGGGTCCAATGGCCTACTCCTGTTCCTATTTTCTTTGCTTCTATGTTCTAGGTCTGGCAGCGTCTGTGGAGAGAGAAACAGAGTTAACATATGACATTTTTTCAGAGTAGATTGGATGTTGACTTAATATTTCATCCGAAAGCTGTCACCTCCAGGAGTGTAGGATACTAGGGCAGCACGATGGTGCAGTGGTTAGCCTTGCTGCCTCACAGCACCGAGGTCCCAGGTTCGATCCCGGCTCTGGGTCACTGTCCATGTGGAGTTTGCACATTCTCCCCGTGTTTGCGTGGGTCTCACCCCCACAACCCAAAGATGTGCAGGCTAGGTGGATTTGCCACACTAAATTGCACCTTAGTTGAAAAAATGAACTATGTACACTAAATTTTTTAAAAATAGGTGTAGGATGCATTCTGTACTGCAAGGAGGCGTCAGCCGAGATTAAGTGCTCAAGTCTTTGGAGGGGGACTTGAACCAATTTGACTCAGAATTGAAAGCTTTACCTTTGAGCCATGAAGGGAATGGGTAAGCAAATGGGACTAAGTACTTGACTCTTTCAGACAGTCACCACAGACACAAGGAATTGAATGGCCTTCTCTTTGCTGGAAAACTCTATGGCTCCTAAAACGTTATGCCTTCAACCGTGTCTTCAGCATCCCACTAAATTGTTCCCTTTCCTACACAGTGTCTACCTCTTGACCTGTAAAACGGTCTGATGCATGTTTTTATAAATACCAGCTGGCTGCTTCTGCTGTTTGTTCGAGGACCACTTGGTGAAGTATTCATCATGAGGGGAAGAATAACTGACCTTGCCTGGGTAGCTGTGCTTGGATTTCATCTCCAGTGCACTGTCTGGTGAAGTCTGTTGGCCAGATTGTCTCACAAACCCAGTGACGGAGGATGTGGAATTAGGAATGCAAACGACAACTGAAAAACGCCCCAGCACACTCATTCATGACTCCTTTCGTATTCCTTGCATGGGTTTGTTGCGTAATTGACATCCACTTGTTACGTCTACATTCCTGTCCTTCGCTTAAATATAGTCCCTCAAAACCACATGCCCTGCAGTCAGAAATACCTGTAACATCTATGACTGACTGCAGTAAAGGGGCTGAATGATAAAAAAAATCTTTGATTATGTTGCCCCTCATGCACCTTGTTAAGCCTTGTCCATTCAGCTTTTTTAATAGTCTATTTAGCCACAGGGAGAAGCAGCAGGGCACAGCGCAAACTAGCAAAGACACACAAACATATGGAAGCACTTAGGATCTCTGCAGTAGTTTCTCTTTATAGTCTCAAACAAGGAACAGATTTTTCATTACAATTTGCAAGTCAGGATATGTTAGAGCTAAGGATGGTTCAGGGAATAACAGTTTCAGACTCTGCGATGGACAACAATTCAGCCCTCACACACAAGAAGGTTCAGCAAAGATTTGCTTCAAGATCAGGAGTTACAGCCACAACTGCCCCATTCACAAAATGCCTCTCTAGGTGGAGATCTGATTTAACAATTCCCATTTCCACATATCGCCACATAATTAAATCTCGCTTCAGACTGCCACTTAAGGCACAGGTTTTTCCTGCTCTGAGTCAGATTTTCAATGCAGATTTTACAAATTAACACTTTGGACGCAAGGCTCTGGTGCAGAGATCAACCATTAATTTTATGCTGCACTCTGTATTTGGAGAACTAATTCACACTCTCCCCACATGATCTAGAACAGGGATTTTCAAAGTGCTTGTCCGGGTCACGGGCGGGTGTCGGGAGGGTCGGTCGTAGCGTTCCCGCGATGGTCCTTATCGCAGGAGAAGCACCCATTGGCCACTATCGGCAGTTTTACTGCAAATTGTGGCCATTGCTTCCTTTTAAATGAGAAGGAAATGAGGCTGCATGCAGTCTTCCGACCAGAAGCGGCAGCAGTGAGCACGTCACACGCCCTGCACGTACACAAGGGGGCAATTCTCCGAGCCCCGCATCAGGCCGGAGAATCGCTGCAACCGCGTCACGGCGCCCCGACGCCGGCGCGCAATTCTCCGAGGTGCGGAGAATCGGCGTCATTTGCGCCGGCTGTGGGCCGCTGGAATCCCGGATGGGCCGAGCGGTTGCGCAGATACGACACAGTCCCCCCGGCGCCGTTCACCCCTGTTTGTTGCCGACGGGAACTCTGCGGGAACGGTCGGGGGTGGCCTGTGGGGGGGGGGGGGGGGGGGGTGAGGGCGGCTCCTTCACCGGGGGTGGCCTCCGATGGAGTCTGGCCCGTGATCGGGGCACACTTTATGGCACGCGAGCCCCTGAACACCGACTCCATGTTGAGTCGGGGCCGGCGCAGTACAGAAGTCCCCTGCGCACATGCAGGTTGGCACGGCCCAACTGCGCATGCGTGGGTTGGCGCTGCGGAAAGGAGGCTGGAGCGAGGTGAACCGCTCCAGCGTCATGCTGGCCCCCTGTGGGGGCTAGAATCAGTCGTACCAGGGCCCGGTTCCTGCCGTCGTGAAACGCTACGGCGCTCACGACGACACGGACACTTGGGCTCCATATCAGAGAATCGCCCCATGACATCAAGCACCCGATATGTACATGCTTTTGGCGCCAAATCACAGAGGCAAGCTCCTTCCATTTTCTAGTTGCTAGCAAACAAGGCAAAAGACTGTAAAGATGGATCATTTTGTTGCAAGAAAGAGATGGCCAGAGACACACATAGGCAGAGTACCTACTGGCCAGGACCTCACATCTGAATCTGCTAGAGAGAACTGCACAGGAGAGTCCAGGGCAGGACACAGCTTGTGTTAGCTCTGTACAGAGCTCCAGGGTCTCTGTTTAACAGTCTACAAAGAAGAAATTTGACTCAGGGTCAAAGCGGTATAAAGATATTTTTTGAGGTGTGGTTTTATCAATTGTGCCAATGCAAATGAGGATGGAAAGTCCATGTGTGTTATATGCAGGCAAATGAGAGAGGTTTCAGACTTTGAAAGTGAAGTGGTGGGTGAAGGTTGAGACATCAGAGTCAGTTATTAACTTACAGCTACTCTTGGGTTGGTGTTATTTGTTCTGTTGTTTGTTCCTCTTGAAAACTGGTGTTAAAATTACATCTGCTTTAATAAAATATTTTTTTTGTAAACTTATAGCTGACTCCAAATGAAAAGGCTACACTGCTGTACCTGAGCTGTGACAGCACATTAAAAACGGCAAAAGTCCATGAGGCATGTCCCAGGAGTATCCAGTGCTGAGTAAAACAAGCATTTTGCTGCTATTGCTCTTCACAACGACCTACATGTGCGAGATTGGATATTCTGTTCTCACAACGATGAAGTTGGCACAAAGGAACTGGCTGAAGTCTGCACCTGATGTGTGCATTGTCCTCTCCTCCTGTGAACCTGATCGTAAGGACCAAGCGGACTCACTTTTACATTGAAGGTAAGTGAATGTGGCGTGCATCGCGAAGGTTGGCGGGCATTGTTCCCGAAGGTCAGCCGATTTGAAAAACACTGATCTAGAGGACTCTCCAAAGTAGTATGTCAAGTCTAGTGCATTGTCCAAGCTTCTGTCCTTTCATTTAAACTAAAATCCAACCCACCTGTTCAGTTGGATGTTAAAAGAATTATTGAAAGAAAGGAAGAAAATACGCCTGGGAGGATAATTTTCCAATTTTGCACCACAGGTATGGAGGAACTCTCACCCACTGACAGCTAATGCTAGAAATTCAGCTGCACTGTGCATGATCATTGGACAATTTTAAATAATGGTAAAGTTTCCCACTGTGCGCACAAATCTGGAACATGTTAACCCATTACTGTCTGGTTAAGAATCCATCCCTCCACACATAAACAATCACTCATAAATCCTGAATCCAATCACTGGCACCGCCGAACAACTAAGTTTGCCAGCACAGACCTGGATGGGCTGAATAGATGGCAAGGTGGCACCGTGGTTAGCACAGCGCCAGGGACCTGGGTTTGATTCCGCGTTTGGGTGACGATATAAAGTTTGCACATTCTGCCCGTGTGTGCGTGGGTTTCCTCCGGGTGCTCCTGTTTCTTCCTGCAGTCCAAAGATGTGCAGGTTCGATGGATTGGCCATGATCAATGTGTGGGTTTACAGGGAAGGGGCGGGGGCATGGGCTGAAGTCGAGTACTTTTTCGGAGGGTCGTGCAGACTTGATGGGTCAAATGGCTTCCTTCTGCACTGTAGGGATTCTATGATTCTATGAATGGTCTCCTTTCATGGTATCATGATTCTATGCGAAGTGTTACCTGTCCAACGTGACTGCTCAGCCTGCCTATGGAACTGCATTCACGTTGAGAAGTTTGGGAAAGATAATCAATAAATGTAGAATTCCTGCACCAACATATGAATGGCACAGACACGATGGCCCTCTTTCATAGAACATAGAACATAGAACACTACAGCGCAGTACGGGCCCTTCGGCCCTCGATGTTGCGCCGACCTGTGAAACCATCTGAAGCCTATCTGACCTACACTATTCCATTTTCATCCATATGTCTATCCAGTGACCACTTAAATACCCTTAAAGTTGGCGAGTCTACTACTATTGCAGGCAGGGCGTTCCACACCCCTACTACTCTCTGAGTAAAGAAACTGCCTCTGACATCTGTCCTATATCTCTCACCCCTCAATTTAAAGCTATGTCCCCTCGTGTTGGTCATCACCATCCGAGGAAAAAGGCTCTCACTGTCCACCCTATCTAATCCTCTGATCATCTTGTATGTCTCTATTAAGTCACCTCTCAGCCTTCTCCTCTCTAACGAAAACAACCTCAATTCCCTGAGCCTTTCCTCGTAAGATCTTCCCTCCATACCAGGCAACATCCTAGTAAATCTCCTCTGAACCCTTTCCAAAGCTTCCACATCCTTCCTATAATGTGGTGACCAGAACTGCACGCAGTACTCCAGGTGTGGCCGCACCAGAGTTATGTACAGCTGCAGCATGACCTTGTGGTTCCGAAACTCAATCCCCCTGCTTATAAAGGCTAGCACACCATATGCCTTCTTAACAGCCCTATTAACCTGGGTGGCAACTTTCAGGGATTTATGTACCTGGATGCCGAGATCTCTCTGTTCATCTACACTACCAAGAATCTTGCCATTAGCCCAGTACTCTGCATTCCTGTTACTCCTTCCAAAGTGAACCACCTCACACTTTTCCGCATTAAACTCCATCTGCCACCTCTCAGCCCAGCTCTGCAGCTTATCTATGTCCCTCTGTATCCTATAACATCCTTCAGCACTATCCACAACTCCACCGACCTTCGTGTCATCTGCAAATTTACTAACCCATCCTTCTACACCCTCTTCCAGGTCATTTATAAAAATTACAAACAGCAGTGGCCCCAAAACAGATCCTTGCGGTACACCACTAGTAACTGAACTCCAGGATGAACATTTGCCATCAACCACCACCCTCTGTCTTCTTTCAGCTAGCCAATTACTGATCCAAACCGCTAAATCACCTTCAATTCCATACTTCCTTATTTTCTGCAATAGCCTACCGTGGGGAACCTTATCAAACGCCTTACTGAAATCCATATACACCACATCAACAGCTTTACCCTGATCCACCTGTTTGGTCACCTTCTCAAAAAACTCAATAAGGTTTGTGAGACATGACCTACCCTTCACAAAACCGTGTTGAGTATCGCTAATCAACTTGTTCTTTTCAAGATGATTATAAACCCTATCTCTTATAACCTTTTCCAACATTTTACCCACAACCGAAGTAAGGCTCACAGGTCTATAATTACCAGGGTTGTCTCTACTCCCCTTCTTGAACAAGGGGACAACATTTGCTATCCTCCAGTCTTCCGGCACTATTCCTGTCGACAAAGACGACATAAAGATCAAGGACAAAGGCTCAGCAATCTCCTCCCTGGCTTCCCAGAGAATCCTAGGATAAATCCCATCTGGCCCAGGGGACTTGTCTATTTTGACATTTTCTAAAATTGCTAACACCTCCTCCTTTTGAACCTCAATTCCATCTAGCCTGGTCGACTGAACCTGAGTGTTCTCCTCGACAACATTGTCTTTCTCCAGTGTAAACACTGACGAAAAATATCCATTTAATGCTTCCCCTATCTCCTCTGATTCCACACACAACTTTCCACTACTATCCTTGATTGGCCCTAATCTTACTCGAGTCATTCTT
The DNA here is from genome assembly GCF_902713615.1 of Scyliorhinus canicula. Classification (NCBI taxonomy): domain Eukaryota; kingdom Metazoa; phylum Chordata; class Chondrichthyes; order Carcharhiniformes; family Scyliorhinidae; genus Scyliorhinus; species Scyliorhinus canicula. The sequence continues at coordinate 185,273,060 of NC_052150.1, read as the reverse complement.
TTGTTCCTGATATACCTATAGAAAGCCTTAGGGTTTTCCTTGATCCTATCCGCCAACGACTTTTCGTGTCCTCTCCTCGCTCTTCTTAACTCTCCCTTTAGGTCCTTCCTGGCTAACTTGTAACTCTCAAGTGCCCTAACTGAGCCTTCATGTCTCATCCTAACATAAGCCTTCTTCTTCCTCTTGACAAGTGCTTCAACTTCCTTAGTAAACCACGGCTCCCTTGCTCGACAACTTCCTCCCTGCCTGACAGGTACATACTTATCAAGGTCACGCAGTAGCTGTTCCTTGAAAAAGCTCCACATTTCGATTGTACCCATCCCCTGCAGTTTCCTTCCCCATCCTATACCTCCTAAATCTTGCCGAATAGCATCATAATTGCCTTTCCCCCAGCTATAATTCTTGCCTTGCGGTATATACCTATCCCTGCCCATTGCTAAAGTAAACATAACCGAGTTGTGATCACTATCACCAAAGTGCTCACCTACATCTAAATCTAACACCTGGCCGGGTTCATTACCCAGTACCAAATCCAATGTGGCCTCGCCCCTTGTTGGCCTGTCTACATACTGTGTCAGAAAACCCTCCTGCACACACTGCACAAAAACTGACCCATCTATAGTACTCGAACTATAGTATTTCCAGTCAATATTTGGAAAGTTAAAGTCCCCCATAACAACTACCCTGTTACTCTCGCTCCTGTCAAGAATCATCTTTGCAATCCTTTCCTCTACATCTCTGGGACTATTCGGAGGTCTATAGACAACTCCCAACAGGGTGACCTCTCCTCTACTGTTCCTAACATCGGCCCATACTGCCTCAGTAGACGAGTCCTCAAGCGTCCTTTCTACCGCCGTAATACTTTCCTTGATTAACAATGCCACACCCCCCCCTCTTTTACTATCTTCTCTGTTCTTACAGAAACATCTAAATCCTGGAACCTGCAACAACCATTCCTGTCCCTGCTCTACCCATGTCTCCGAAATCGCCACAACATCGAGATCCCAGGTACCAACCCATGCTGCAAGCTCACCCACCTTATTCCGGATGCTCCTGGCGTTGAAGTAGACACACTTCAAACCAGCGTCCTGCTTGCCGGTGCCCTCTTTCGAACTTTTAACCCTATCCCTGACCTCACTACTCTCAACATCCTGTACACTGGGTCTACAATTTAGGTTCCCATCCCCCTGCTGAATTAGTTTAAACCCCCCCGAAGAGCACTAGCAAATCTCCCTCCCAGGATATTGGTACCCCTCTGGTTCAGGTGAAGACCATCCTGTTTGTAGAGGTCCCACCTACCCCAGAATGAGCCCCAATTATCCAGGAAACCAAAACCCTCCCTCCTGCACCATCCCTGTAGCCACGTGTTCAACTCCTCTCTCTCCTTATTTCTTACTTCGCTAGCACGTGGCACGGGTAACAACCCAGAGATAACAACTCTGTTTGTTCTAGCTCTCAGCTTCCACCCTAGCTCCCTGAATTTCTGTCTCAAATCCCCATCTCTCTTCCTACCTATGTCGTTGGTACCTATGTGGACCACGACTTGGGGCTGCTCCCCCTCCCCCTTAAGGATCCCAAAAACACGATCAGAGACATCACGAACCCTGGCACCTGGGAGGCAACACACCAACCGTGAGTCTCTTTCGTTCCCACAGAACCTCCTGTCTGTTCCTCTAACTATGGAGTCCCCAATGACAAGTGCTCTGTTCCTCTTCTCCCTTCCCTTCTGAGCAACAGGGACAGACTCTGTGCCAGAGACCTGCGCCCTATTGCTTACCCCTGGTAAGTCGTCCCCCGCAACAGTATCCAAAACGGTATACTTGTTATAGAGGGGAACGACCACAGGGGATCCCTGCACTGCCTGCCGGTTCCCTCTGCCTCCCCTGACGGTAACCCATCTACTTTCTTCTTTTACCTGAGGTGTGACTACCTCCCTATAACTCCTCTCAATAACCTCCTCCGCCTCCCGAATGATCCGAAGTTCATCCAGCTCCAGCTCCAGGTCCCTAATGCGGCTCTCGAGGAGCTGGAGTTGGGTGCACTTCCCGCAGATGTAGTCAGAAGGGACACGAGAGGTGACCCTTTCCTCCCACATTCTGCAGGAGGAACATTCAACTGCCCTAGCCTCCATTCCCACTGAACTAACTTCCCAACTACTGAAAAATAAAAAATAAAAAAAACTTGTTAGTTTAGCAATCCAACGGACAGAGCTTTTTTTTTTGGTTAGAGGAGGAGGATGGGTGGGAGACACTACGTAAGTAGTGTTTCGGGTAAAGCTGTCACTCGAGAACAGCCCCTTCACAAACCACCTTCAACTTACGCTGACCGCACTGCACGTATGCAAATCTCCCCGGAACAGCCAATCAGAAGCTCTGCTCTGCTGCCCTCTGCTGGATGCTCACCTTCCGTCGAACTCCTCGGGTCACTGATGCAGGTGCACCTTCAACTTACACTGACCGCACTGCACGTATGCAAATCTCCCCGGAACAGCCAATCAGAAGCTCTGCTCTGCTGCCCTCTGCTGGATGCTCACCTTCCGTCGAACTCCTCGGGTCACTGATGCAGGTGCACCTTCAACTTACACTGACCGCACTGCACGTATGCAAATCTCCCCGGAACAGCCAATCAGAAGCTCTGCTCTGCTGCCCTCTGCTGGATGCTCACCTTCCGTCGAACTCCTCGGGTCACTGATGCAGGTGCACCTTCAACTTACACTGACCGCACTGCACGTATGCAAATCTCCCCGGAACAGCCAATCAGAAGCTCTGCTCTGCTGCCCTCTGCTGGATGCTCACCTTCCGTCGAACTCCTCGGGTCACTGATGCAGGTGCACCTTCAACTTACACTGACCGCACTGCACGTATGCAAATCTCCCCGGAACAGCCAATCAGAAGCTCTGCTCTGCTGCCCTCTGCTGGATGCTCACCTTCCGTCGAACTCCTCGGGTCACTGATGCAGGTGCACCTTCAACTTACACTGACCGCACTGCACGTATGCAAATCTCCCCGGAACAGCCAATCAGAAGCTCTGCTCTGCTGCCCTCTGCTGGATGAGTCTTTCAGTGCTGTAAAACTCAATAACTCTATGACTCTATGTGGAGGAGGGTGGGAAATTACCACCATTCACCATTTATAATGCCAAGTTTAGAATTTCGATACAAAGCAGAAGACTTCCCTCAGATTTCTATTCGAAGGGCAGCAAAAAGGCAGACAAGTTCTGGAGAAAGGAGAGGGTAAATGACACAAATCAGATGGATGTTTCTGAGGGCCAGCGGACGCACCTTTAGTTAAATGGTCTTGGGCTGTGCTGTAAAATTCTGTGGCTCTGAAATTCCATGGGAATTTTCAACATAATTCTGACTGGAAACTGGTGGAATCTGTGAGTAAAATGGTTAACTGGTTGAAATCAGCCCAGGACACAGCCTGAGGGAGCAGTTGGAGGGAGGCTGAGGTTGTAGTGAGAGTCAATGCTGGAGCACAGAGCAGATGATAAGTTAAACATATTCTCATACCACTCATCAGTGTGAGTGGAGGTGCAAAGCCTGGCAAGAGGCAGGCATCAAAATAGTTGCTTTCAGAGGCTTATCACTTTGTAAAATAGATTGGTCTCCTCATTATATACGAGCAGTTTGACTCCAGAGTTTATATCCTCTCAACCTTAAAACCTGCAGCTTCCAATGGAGAGCTGACTAATCCTACAATTAAATTGTGGATGGGCTATCAGAGATTTACATTGGGTGAAGTCACTGGTTGTTGAGAGACAGGGTTATACAGAACATGAATGGTTCCAGGGCTTTCTCCTTGATATGCGCTAAGTTAGTTGGTCTCAATTGGGTCTGTAGTTGGGCCTGCTAGAGCTGGCTTCAGGTTCACCGGTCTAATGAGAGGGAGAATTAACAAGGGTTTCCTCTATTTTTCTTTTCCAATTTTCTCCCTTCCCTTGCTGCTAAAAGAGCTGCAATACAATTAAAAAAGATAAAGACTTACGTTTATGTACTGCCTTCAGGGCATTCGATTGGTTACAGCCAACGAATAACTTTTGAAACATTGGGCGAGATTCTCCATTTGGGAGACTATAGGCGGGATTCTCTCAGCCCACGCTGGGCTGGAGGATCGCCGGGCTGGGCGCGAATGCGCGACGTCGCCCCGACGCCGGTCTGCCGATTCATCCAGGGGCAGCCTGTTGGGGGGTTCCGAACCCCGGGGGGTGGGGGGGGGGGGGTGGCCTCCGGCCTGGCCCTCGATTGGGGGCCTACCGATTGGTGGGCCGGCATTTCGGGCTGGGGGCCTCTTTTACTCCGCGCCGGACCCTGTAGCCCTAAACCATATTGCGTCAGGGCCGGCGCGGAAAAGCGAGCCACCGTGCATGCACGCAATCGCGCCGGTAGCACTGCGCATGTGCAGACCCTTGGCACCCATCTGACTCCGGTATCGGCAGCTGGAGCAACCTGCATCACTGCAGTGCCGTGCTGGCCCCCTGTAGGGGTCAGAATCGCTGCACCTGGGGCCAAGTTGACACCGTCGTGAATCGCGACGGCATTTACGGCGGCGTCAACACTTAGCCTCAGGATCAGAGAACCCCGCCCTATGTGCTGGACTCTCCGTTTCGGAGACTAAGGGCTGGGTTCCACGATTTGGAGGCTATGTGCTGATGCCAGCAAGGGAACTGTGGTGTTTTCCCACTCAAAAATCAGCGCTGAACCCTCACCCATCCTGCAACCAGTAAGGAGCTAGCAGCCGCACCACATAAATCTCTCGGCTCCCACGACTAAAACGGCTGGGGAATGGCCGGGTCCATGGCCATGCATGCGCACGCCGATGGCTTGCAGAAGCCGCGCTGTAAAACATGGCGCCGGCCATGTGTAGACCTGACTTGCCATATACTGCCTCCCTGGGCACCCCCTGGCCACCCCCCACCAGTCCCCCCAGTCCTCGCGGAAGCCCCGCCGGCCAGCAGCATGGCTTCCGGCAGACTGTGGCGGTCCTGACTGCTGAGAGCACACGTCAACCACGTGGTCGGGAACTCAGCCCATCAGGGAAGGAACATCGGGGATGGCATTCAGTTGACATGCTAATGTTATTCCAACGGCGTGCCGTGTGTGGCGCGCGATGCAATGACGCCATTTTGGAGGAGGTGGAGGTTAGAAAATTGGCACGAAACCGCCGCCACCCCCGATTTGGTCGGCGGAAGGGATTCTCCGCCCGATCGGCGATCACAGTATTGGTGTCAGGCAATGGTGAATCCAGCCCTAAGTGTTTTCGACGATACAGGATTCCTGGGCTTTCACGACAACAAAACTGGTGCCAAACCTGGGTCGATTCAGCAACTGTGGAGGGGCTAGCACTGGTGCCACATGGAGCACAATCGATTCCAATGAACAACTGCGGGATTCACCGGGTCTGAGATTGACACTCGGGAGGTTGATAAGCTGCAGCCGCACATACACATTACACTGCACAGACACATCATCCCAGCCAACAAGTTGGCACTGTTTGTACTGGAATGTGCCTATATAGCTGATGGGTCAGCTGAGGTTAGAGGATAACTAGGGGGTGGCCTGGGGGGACACCTATACGACCTGTGGCACTACGTTCACAGTGGGCAGTCAGCGGCGTGTATAGCTGCATGGCTGCCTTGCCGGCTGCAGCAATGGTGTTCTGTGCCCGGCCACCCCAACCCCACAGCCCACCTCCTGGCCACCCACCACTACTGCTACCAGCACTGGCAGAAGCTGCCCAGCCAGCAGCATAACTATCAGCAAACTATGGCAGTGCATGGAGTTTGCACATTCCCCCATGTCTGTGTGGGTTTCACCCCCACAACCCAAAGATGTGCAGGTTAGGTGGATTGGCAACACTAAATTGCCCCTTAAATGGAATGAAAAATAATTGGGTACTCTAAATTTATTTTAAATAAACTATGGCAGTGCTGGAAACTTTCCGTACACCCTCTCTCTCCCTCAGCAGCCACGACGCCAGTTTCACGATTTTTAAAAGCACAAGTAGAACCATTCTGTCAGGAATCCGGCCCATCGGAGGTGGAGCATCGCAGAGGCCCCGGAGAATACCGGGTCAGGCCTGCTAATGATATGCAAATGGTGTTTTCTGCTCGTGTGTTCTGGACCACATTGACGCCTCTGTTGAGGTGATGGAGAATTGTGATTTGGCCTCAAATTGGTGCCAGTCGCGACTTTGCCATTGCACCCTATTCTGTCCCCATCATAATATATACCAATATATCATGGTGCAGACACACACTGATGGACACACACAGGGACCAATCAACATGTCCAAACACCACAGCCAATCACCAGTTAGAATACAGACACTATAAAGGCAGAGGGCACTACGGTTCCTGCTCATTCTGGGTGCTGCCTCTGAGTGTAACAGGAACTTATTCAGCCCAGCACGGACTTACAACATGTGCTGAGAGAATCAACTGGTTCGGACAAGGCTTAGGTCTCTAGTTCAAGTTAGCATTATTTAGACCCACGGTCATCGTGTGTTAGTTAGTTAGAAGTAGTTAATAAATCCTGTTCCAGTACCTCCCCATCCTTATCCCGAAGGCCTTTTTCAGGTGGCTTAACAGGAGCATTACGGGATTTGTGTGGGTGCACGGGACCCCAAAGGTGAGAAGGGTGTTCTTGGAGCGGGGCAGGGATAGGGGGGGGGGGGGCTGGCACTGCCCAACCTCTGTGGGTATTATTGGGCTGCCAACGCAGCGATGGTGCATAAGTGGGTAATGGACGGGGCAGGGGCAGCATGGAAGAGGATAGAGATGGCGTCCTGTGTGGGCACGAGCCTGGAGGCGCTGGTAACGGCGCCGTTGCCGCTCCCTCCAACGAGGTATACCACGAGCCCGGTGGTGGCGGCTACCCTCAAAATGTGGGGACAATGGAGACGGCACAGGGGGGAGGTGGGGGCCTCGATGGGGTCCCCGATACGGGGAAACCACCGGTTTGTCCCGGGTAGAATTGATGGCGGGTTCCTGAGTTGGCACAGGGCAGGTGTTAGGAGGTTGAGGGACCTGTTTGTAGACGGGACGTTTGCGAGCCTGGGTGAGCTGGAAGGGAAGTTCGGGCTCCCCCCGGGGAACAGCTTTAGGTACATGCAAGTAAGGCCGTTTGTCAGGCGGCTGGTGGCGGAGTTCCCTCTGCTGCCGCCGCGTGGGGTCCAGGACAGGGTGCTCTCGGGGGTGTGGGTTGGAGAGGAGAGGATCTCGGCAACTTACCAAGTGATGCAGGAGGTAGACGAGGCCTCGGTGGAGGAGCTGAAGGGTAAATGGGAGGAGGAGCTGGGTGAGGAGATTGAGGAGGGGACGTGGGCGGACGCCCTAGGAAGGGTGAACTCCTCCTCTTCTTGTGCGAGGCTTAGCCTCATACAGTTTAAGGTGCTGCATAGGGCTCACATGACCGGGACAAGGATGAGCCGGTTTTTTGGGAGCGAGGACAGGTGTATTAGGTGCTCAGGGAGCCCAGCAAACCATACCCATATGTTCTGGGCATGCCCTGCGCTGGGGGAATTTTGGAAGGGCGTAGCAAGGACGGTGTCGAGGGTGATAGGATGCTTTCTATGGTGCATCTGTAAAAGTTGGTAAGGGTTAATGTGAACATGCTGAATTTCCTTAGTTTCCTGAGGAAGTATAGGCGCTGTTGTGCTTTCTTGGTGATAGCGTCGACATGAGTGGACCAGGACAGATTTTTGGAGATGTGCACCCCTAGGAATTTGAAACTGCTAACCATCTCCACCTCGACTCCATTGATGCTGACAGGGGTGTGTACAGTACTTTGCTTCCTGAAGTTAATGACCAGCTATTTAGTTTTGCTGGCATTGAGGGAGAGATTGTTGTTGTTACACCACTCCACTAGGTTCTCTATCTCCCTCCTGTATTCTGACTCGTTATTTGAGATCCGGCCCACTATGGTCGTATCGTCAGCAAACTTGTAGATGGAGTTGGAACTAAATTTTGCCATGCAGTCGTGTGTGTACAGGGAGTAGAGTAGGGGGCTAAGTACGCAGCCTTGTGGGGCACCGGTATTGAGGACTATTGTGGAGGAGGTGTTGTTCATTCTTACTGATTGTGGTCTATTGGTCAGAAAATCAAGGATCCAGTTGCAGAGTGGAGAGCCAAGTCCTAGGTTTTGGAGCTTTGATATGAGCTTGGCTGGGATTATGGTGTTGAAGGCGGAGCTATAATCAATAAATAGGAGTCTGATGTAGGAGTCCTTGTGTTCGAGATGCTCTAGGGATGAGTGTAGGGCCAGGGAAATGGCGTCTGCTGTGGACCGGTTGCAACGGTATGCGAATTGCAGTGGATCAAGGTGTTCTGGGAATATGGAGGTGATGTGCTTCTTGACTAACCTCTCGAAGCACTTCATTACAACTGACGTCAGGGCCACCGGGCGGTAGTCATTGAGGCATGTTGCCTGGTTCTTCTTTGGCATCGGTATGATGGTGGTCTTCTTGAAGCAGGTGGGGACCTCGGAGTGGAATATAGAACATAGAACAGTACAGCACAGAACAGGTCCTTCGGCCCTCGATGTTGTGCCGAGTAATGATCACCCTACTCAAACCCACGTATCCACCCTATACCTGTAACCCAACAACCCCCCCCTTAACCTTACTTTTAAGGACACCACGGGCAATTTAGCATGGCCAATCCACCTAACCAGCACATCTTTGGACTGTGGGAGGAAACCGGAGCACCCGGAGGAAACCCACGCACGCACGGGGAGGACGTGCAGACTCCACACAGACAGTGACCCAGCCGGGAATCGAACCTGGGACCCTGGAGCTGTGAAGCATTTATGCTAACCACCATGCTACCGTGCTGCCCCCGCAAGTAGGGACAGGTTAAAGATGTCCGCGAAAACCTCTGCCAGCTGGTCCGTGCAGGTTCTGAGTGCACCACCAGAGACCCCGTCTGGGCTCGTCGCCTTCTGATGGTTCACTTTCAGGAACGCTGATCTGACTTCAGAAGCTGTGATGGTGGGTCTGGGTGAATTATGGCCTGCTGGGGCACTCAACAGCGGATTGTTGGTTACCTGCTCGAACCGAGCATAGAATGCATTGAGTTCATCGGGGAGGGATGCGCTGCTGCCAGAGATACTGCTCGGCTTTGCTTTGTAGCCCGTTATGTTGTTTAGTCCTTGCCACAACCGCCGAGAGTCTGTCTGTGACTCTAGCTTGGTTTGATATTCTCTCTTGGCGTCTCGGGTGGCTTTGCAGAGGTCGTACCTGGATTTCTTGTATAGGTCAGGGTCGTCTGCCTTGAATGCCTAAGATCTGTCCTTCAGTAGGGAGTCAATCTCACGATTGAGTCATAGTTTCCGGTTGGAAAACGTACGTACTGCTTTCATTGGCACGCAGTCGTCCACACATTTGCTGATGAAGTCTGTGACGGTGGTGGCATATTCATTTAAGTTGGTCACTGAGTTCTTAAATATGGACCAGTCCACTGTCTCTAAGCAGTCACTTAAGAGCTCACGTAAGAGGATGTGAACTGTTTGACCACATTACACACCAAGTTGTAATTATATTTGGAACTTTTGAGTTGTTAAGTGAAGATTATTCTTGCTGTTTATACTCAAAATATTCACGCTCAGTTCAAACCATAGTCGCCTCGATGGAAGCAAATGTTGTAAATGCTAGATGTTTCTTTTGCAGAAAGACACCCACTCATGGGATCTTTCAGGTGTTGAAAAAGTCCAGCTTTACATTGCAAGATTGTTTCAAGTACACATGCTTCCGTGATAGCCTTGGCTGCTGTTACATTTATACTGTACATGGATTAGATAAAACTATACAGCATATCCAGCAGTACAGCAGGTCATTGGCCTAACTTGCCTGTGCTTATGTTTATACTCAATGTGATTTCCTCCTATTCCATCTTCTTCATCCCAGCCTTTCAACTTATCTTTCTGTTCCCTTTTCTCTGAAAGCCCTATCTAGTAAGCCTTTTGAAAGCACCTCAGCTATTCTCCTCACCCACCTTCTGTGGAAGCAGGTTCCACATTCCAACCACGCAGTAAAGTAATGTCTCCTTATTTCCCTACTGAAATGAAATGAAAATGAAAATCGCTTATTGTTACAAGTAGGCTTCAAATGAAGTTACTGTGAACAGCCCCTAGTCACCACATTCCGGTGCCTGTTCGGGGAGGCTGGTACGGGAATTGAACCGTGCTGCTGGCCTGCATTGTGTAGTAAAACCCCTAGTTTTGGATTTCCCCACAAACGAATCTCTACATTTACCTTATTCGATCCATTCTTTAAATCTTCTCTTTCTCACGTGCAAAAAGCCCCAACCTGTTCAACCTTTCCTGATAACTGTAATCACAGTTCTGGTACTATCAGTTTTATATGCCCTTTTTATAGTATGGAGACCACTACACCGCCTAATCGGGGTCCCAAAGACATTCAACATAACTTCACTAGTTTTGAATTCTATACCCCTTGAAATAAACATCTGTCGCTGCATTATAGGAAGGATGTGAAAGCATTGGGAAGGGTGCAGAGGAGATTTACCAGGATGTTGCCTGGTATGGAGGGAAGATCTTATGAGGAAAGGCTGAGGGACTTAAGGCTGTTTTTGTTAGAGAGAAAAATGTTAAGAGGTGACTTAATTGAGGCATACAAGATGATCAGAGGATTAGATAGGGTGATCAGTAAGTGCCTTTTTCCTCGGATGGTGATGGCTAGCACGAGGGGACATAGCTTTAAATTGAGGGGAGATAGATATAGAACAGATGTCAGAGGTAGGTTCTTTACTCAGAGAGTAGTAAGGGCGTGGAATACCCTGCCTGCAACAGTTGTGGACTCGCCAACATTAAGGGCATTTAAATGGTAATTGGATAAACATATGGATGATGAGGGAATAGTGTAGATGGGCTTTAGAGTGGTTTCAAAGGTAGGCACAACATCGAGGGTCGAAGGGCCTGTACTGCGCTGTAATGTTCTATGTTCTATGTTCTATTTGCCTGTGAAGTGTTTCGTTTGACCATCAGCATCAAAGAAAAAATGTCAAGGTCCAGAATGTTGCCATCCATCAGAATTGATAATGTGATGCTGGAGGTTGTTGATAGCTCCACATATCTACATTCCACAATCACCAGAAATCTGTCACTTGACGCTGGAATCAACAGATAGGGGCTGGTTTAGCAGACTGGACTAAATCGCTGGCTTTCAAAGCAGACCAAGGCAGGCCAGCAGCACGGTTCAATTCCCGTACCAGCTTCTCCCGAACAGGCGCCGGAATGTGGCGACTAGGGGCTTTTTACAGTAACTTCATTTGAAGCCTACTTGTGACAATAAGTGATTTTCATATTTCATAGATACATCACAAAAGGTGTTGAGGTGAATTCTCCACCTCCCCAGCCACACGTTTCTCAGTGGCGTGCTTCCGTTCCCGCCGCTGGCCAATGGGATTTCCTATTTATTTTAATGAATTTAGTGCACCCAACTCATTTTTTCCAATTAAGGGGCAATTTAGTGCTGCCAATCCACCTAGCTTGCACATCTTTGGGTTGTGGATGCGGAACCCACGCAAACATGGGGTGAATGTGTAAACTCCACATGGACAATGACCCAGAGCCGGGATCGAACCTGGGACCTCGGCGCCGTGAGGCTGCAGGGTTAACCCACTGCGCCACCGAGCTGCCCTTGGGATTTCCTGTTGTAGGCACTCCATGCCCTGGGTGCACTGCTGGAGGAACGGAGAATCCTTCTGGTGGAGAATCCACTCTGCTGTGTCTAAAGTCAGTGAGAGTGTTGAACATTCCAACTGGAAATGCCACACGATGAGTCTACCAAGCTTGCATCCTCTGCACAGGCCTCTACAGTGGTGAGACCTAGATAAGATGTGCTATGCAGGATGAAAGGCTGATCAGGTTCCACCTTCACTGTCTTAGACATACCCTTAGCATCTCTTAGCAGGAAATCTTCACCAACTCAGGGGACCTGGAGCATGGTAATTCCGTCAACATACACTCATTGCTAAGCTAATGATATTGGTGCTGTCTCAGCCATGTTCAAAGGATAGGTGATAGTCATACACTCAAGAACCTTCTGTATGGTGAATTGGCCACTGGATCAGACCTCCTGGATGTCCATACCTCGACTACAAAGCATCTGCAAGTACAATATGAAAATGGCAGACCTAACAACTGGGAGACAGTTGTTGCTGGCCATGACCTCTGGACGTTGACTGCTTGATAGGGCATTTGGAAAGCAGAAATTAGAAGCTTGGCTGGCTGCAAAGAGGGACCAGGGGAAACGGGAGCCAATGGATCCTGTGCCTCCTCGGTGCAGTGTTTTACTCGAGCAGACAGAGATTGCCATGCCAGATTGAGGCTCTTGAGTTACACCAGGCAATGATTATGTTACAACCTAGTAAGGAGGGTCGAACCGGCACAGTTTTATTCAGCTTTTTCGTTTGATCGCGACAACGGTTTTAAAATTTACTTTCCATGTAGATGCCTTTCCCAATTCAAACTATTTATTTTTTAATGAGGAGCCAATCAATCCCTGTTTTCTTGGGGCAAAGAAAGTGCAATTTATTCATCTAGTAAACCCGAAGAAAAATGACATACCATGCAGATACCATAAGTAATACAGGTTGGTGTCCAAATAAAAGTTAAAAGAATATGTAATTAAGTCATTTGCTTGTCCGAGAGGCATAGATTATAGTCATAGGGTCACAGAAGTCTGCATCACAGAAAAGGCCCTTCAGCCCATCGTGTCTGCGTCAATCAAAAACCACCAACTAACTATTCTCATCCCATTTTCCAGCTCTTGGCCCATAGCTTTGTGTGCCTTGGCATTGTAAGTGCACATCTAAATACTTCTTAAATGCTATGAGGGGTTCTGCCTCCACCAATCTTTCAGACAGTGAGTTCCAAACTCCCAACATCCTTTAGGTGAAAACGTTTCTCCACACATCCCCTCTAAGCCTCCGGCTCTTACCTTAAATCTAGGCCCCTTGATCATGGATCCCTCCACCAAGGGAAAATGTCTCTTCATGTCTGCCCTATCTGTGCCCCTCACAATTTTGTGCATCTCATTCATGTCCCCCCTCAGTCTCTTTGCTGCAAGGAAAACAACTTTGGCATTTAGACAGGCAAGGGCTAATTAGGGAAAGTCAGCATGGCTTTGTAAGGGGAAAGTCATGTCTCACCAATTTGATTGAGTTTTTTGAAGGGGTAACCAAGAAGGTAGATGAGGGCAGTGCGGTCGATGTTGTCTACATGGACTTTAGCAAGGCCTTTGACAAGGTACCGCATTGTAGGTTGTTGCAAAAGGTTAAATCTCATGGAATCCAGGGCGAGGTAGCCAATTGGATACAAATTTGACTTGGCGACCAAAGCCAAAGGGTGGTTGTGGAGGGTTGTTTTTCAAACTGGAGTCCTGTGACCAGCGGTGTGCCTCAGGTGCTGGGTCCACTAAGGGCCCAGCACTCACTAAGGGCAATTTATCATGGCCAATCCACCTAACCTGCTTGTCTTTGGACTGTAGGAGGAAACCGGAGGAAACCCACGCAGACACGAGACGATGTGCAGATTCCGCACAGGCAGTGACCCAGCGGGGAAATCGAACCTGGGACCCGGGCGCAGTGAAGCCACGGTGCTATCCACTTGTGCTACCATGCTGCCCATAAAGCACATCTTCAGCTGCAATGGTCTCATTCACACAAGAAGCCATTTCTAAGCACACAACATGGTGTGTTAAGACACAATCCGCTCTGAACCCAAGTGAATGTCTGTGAATCCCCCCCACATGATTGTCACATGTGAGTTTCCAAATGCCGCTCTCAAAATCACACTTTAGATTCTTCTCATAAAAAAGCTTTCCCTTTTCTGAAATCTCGACCAGGTTTTCCAAATTACACTTTAAAGCAAAGCTGCCACTCCACTTTGAACAGTGAATTCAGTCCAGGATTTTATACCAACCCTTTTAAGATATATTTGTCTTGCAACTGCTCACAGTTGCTTCAACTCTGCATTCCCAGAGTGTATTAAAATGACATCAAATATTTCATCTACCTCTGAAGTCTGCTGTCCCATTTTAAATCCAGTTATTGTAATTGTCTCTTTAACTCAGAACACTGTTCATTCTTCCTTGAGTTCTTCTGAACAATACCTGGGTCTTTGTTCTCTTGCCTTGGTGTCTTAAATGATCTTTCTGTCCCAGTTCCCTGGTTATCTGGATTGTACCCTGTTCCTGAAGAAACTTGCATTTTTGCAACCCTTCGTTCTGGCCAGCTTCTCTTGACGATGTTGAGAGCTGTTCACTCCCCGGTGTATTTTCTTCAACTGCTCTGGCTTCCACTTAAAACTAAGAATGAAGGAAACCCTTACCTCTGGAACATGGCCTCCTGTTGTTAAGCACCAATTTACTTCTATTTACTCCTCGTGTCGTAACTCTGTCTAAGCACAATAGAAACACAGTTGGAACTTAACCAACCCCCAGACATACAAACACCTTTCTCCAGCATGAATCTAGCTATAGGTTTTATCCTTCCAGGCACAGAAACATTAAATTAAACCCACTTAAAACTATACCTTATTTCTAATATTTACAGAGACAAATATATATCCCGTAAAACTACTTTTAGTTTCCTAACACAGGAGATGGGGTTACTTTATCCCCAATAGAGGGGTTTGAATATCTGGTGGGTGTATCTGGCTAGTTAGCAGTTCCCATTGTCTTTACTGTTGGTTAAAGTTCAGCGCTTCACATTTTTAATCTCTTTCATAGTTAGAGTGTTGGATTTTGATGCCTGTCGGTTTCCTTTGAAATGTCTCCCTCTTCACACTTCCTTTGAGGGGGATCTTGTTTGCTTTTCTCACCTGGAAGGTGACTTCGCCTGTTTGCTGTTGCATTTTTAAAGTACTGAGTTTCCAGACAGTTGAAAGATTTTAAAAACTAATTTTTTGAAAATCATTTTCTTGACACTTCATGAAGTCTTGATCGATTTGGTGCAAATTATCATCTGACAAGATTGAAGGGTTCCATCAAGTACTACTTATGGACAGTGTGAAAAAGGTATCTGGTATACCAGTGCTGTTCAAACGTTTTTTCCGGGACTCATTTTTACCAATCGGCTGACATTCGCAACCCATACCAGATGATCTTCGAGACCCACACCGCCCAAACTTCACGACCCACCATTCTCGCTTACCTTTAATGTGATAAGTGAGCTTGTTTGGGAGCATCTGCGATGTGGAGAGTGTTGTGGATCGCACATATAGAGAAGTGATCACACTGCAAGCTAAGACTCCACAGGCAGAAAGGGAATGGGTGCAGAGCAAGAGGACTGGGCCGGCACAACCTCTAGCGACAAGAGTCCTGTGAGAGGAGGTTGAATGAGTGGAAAATAACTGCCTTTTCCTATTATTGCTCCAACAAGCGACGGGGTGGGAAGGGGTACACTGGCTGTGGAGAGGATAAGCCCAAGCCCTCCAGTTAAGTGTCCACCTCCTGGAGAATCATTGGCAATATAAATATGTCATAGAGCCAGAGAGCCATAGAGTACAGCAGAAGCCCTTTGCCCCTTTGAGTCTGCACTGAGAAAATTGCAGTAAATCTACTTGAATCCCACTTCCCAGCACTTGGCCCACAGCCCTGAATGTTACAACATTACAAATGTTCATCCATATACTTTTCAGTGGTTGTGAACTTTCCCACCTCTACTACCCTCCCAGGAATATAAGAACATAAGAACTAGGAGCAGGAGTAGGCCATCTGGCCCCTCGGGCCTGCTCCGCCATTCAATGAGATCATGGCTGATCTTTTGTGGACTCAGCTCCACTTTCCGGCCCGAACACCATAACCCTTAATCCCTTTATTCTTCAAAAAACTATCTATCTTTATTTGAAAAACATTTCATGAAGGAGCCTCAACTGCTTCACTGGGCAAGGAATTCCATAGATTCACAACCCTTTGGGTAAAGAAGTTCCTCCTAAACTCAGTCCTAAATCTACTTCCCCTTATTTTGAGGCTATGCCTCCTAATTCTGCTTTCACCTGCCAGTGGAAACAATCTGCCCACATCTATCCTATCTATTCCCTTCATAATTTTATACATTTCTATAAGATCCCCCCTCATCCTTCTAAATTCCAACGAGTACAGTCCCAGTCTACTCAACCTCTCCTCGTAATCCAACCCCTTCAGCTCTGGGATTAACCTAGTGAATCTCCTCTGCACACCCTCCAGCACCAGTATGTCCTTTCTCAGGTAAGGAGTCTAAAACTGAACACAATACTCCAGGTGTGGCCTCACTAACACCTTATACAATTGCAGCATAACCTCCTTAGTCTTAAACTCCGTCCCTCTAGCAATGAAGGACAAAACTCCATTTGCCTTCTTGCACCTGTAAACCAATTTTTTGCAACTAATCCACGAGCACACCCAGGTCTCTCTGCACAGCAGCATGTTTTAATATTTAATCATTTAAATAATAATCCCTTTTGCTGTTATTCGTATCAAAATGGATAACCTCACATTTGCCAACATTGTATTCCATCTGCCAGACCCTAGCCCATTCACTTAACCTTTCCAAATCCCTCTGCAGACTTCTGGTATCCGCTGCACTTTTTGCTTTACCACTCATCTTAGTGTCATCTGCAAACTTGGACATATTGCCCTTGGTCCCCAACTCCAAATCATCTATGTAAATTGTGAACAACTGTGGGCCCAACACTGATCCCTGAGGGACACCACTAGCTACTGTTTGCCAACCAGAGAAACACCCATTAATCCCCATTCTTTGCTTTCTATTAATTAACCAATCCTCTATCCATGCTACTACTTTACCCTTAATGCCATGCATCTTTATCTTGTGCAGCAACCTTTTGTGTGGCACCTTGTCAAAGGCTTTCTGGAAATCCAGATATACCACATCCATTGGCTCCCTGTTATCTACCGCACTGGTAATGTCCTCAAATATTCCACTAAATTAGTTCGGCACAACCTGCCCTTTATGAACCCATGTTGCGTCTGCCCAATGGGACAATTTCCATCCAATTGCCTCGCTATTTCTTCCTTGGTGATAGATTCCAGCATCTTCGCTACTACTGAAGTTAAGCTAACTGGCCTATAATTACCTGCTTTCTGCCTACCTCCTTTTTTAAACAGTGGTGTCACGTTTGCTAATTTCCAATCTGCCGGGACCACCCCAGAGTCCAGTGAATTTTGGTAAATTATCACTAGTGCATTTGCAATTTCCCTAGCCATCTCTTTTAGTACTCTGGGTTGCATTCCATCAGGGCCAGGAGACTTGTCTACCTTTACCCCCATTAGCTTGCCCATCATTACCTCCTTATTGATAACAATTATCTCAAGGTCCTCACCTGTCATAGCCTCATTTCCATCAGTCACTGGCATGTTATTTGTGTCTTCCACTGTGAAGACCGACCCAAAAAACCTGTTCAGTTCCTCAGCCATTTCCTCATCTCCCATTATTAAAACTCCCTTCTCATCCTCTAAAGGACTAATATTTACCTTAGCCACTCTTTTTTGTTTTATATATTTGTAGAAACTTTTACTATCTGTTTTTATATTCTGAGCAAGTTTACTCTCATAACCTATCTTACTCTTCTTTATAGCTTTTTTAGTGGCTTTCTGTTGCCCTAAAGATTTCCCAATCCTCCAGCCTCCCACTAATCTTTGCCACTTTGTATGCTTTTTCTTTCAATTTGATACTCTCCCTTATTTCCTTAGATATCCACGGTCGATTTTCCCTCTTTCTACCGTCCTTCCGTTTTGTTGATATAAACCTTTGCTGAGCACTGTGAAAAATCGCTTGGAAGGTTCTCCGCTGTTCCTCAACTGTTTCACCATGAAGTCTTTGCTCCCAGTCTACCTCAGCTAGCTCTTCACTCATCCCATTGTAATATCCTTTGTTTAAGCACAAAGCACTAGTGTTTGATTTTACCTTTTCACCCTCCATCTGTATTTTAAATTCCACCATATTGTGATCGTTCCTTCCGAGAGGATCCCTAACTATGAGATCATGAACAATCCTGTCTCATTGCACAGGACCAGATCTAGGACCACTTGTTCACTCGTCGGTTCCATTACATACTGTTCTAGGAAACTATCGCGGATACAGTCTATAAACTCCTCCTCAAGGCTGCCTTGACCGACCTGGTTAAACCAATCGACATCTAGATTAAAATCCCCCATGATAACTGCTGTACCATTTCTACATGCATCAGTTATTTCTTTGTTTATTGGCTGCCCCACCATACTGTTACTATTTGGTGGCCAATAGACTACTCCTATCAGTGACTTTTTCGCCTTACTGTTCCTGATTTCCACCCAAATGGATTCAACCTTATCTTCCATAGCACCGATGTCATCCCTTACTATTGCCCGGATGTCATCCTTAAATAACAGAGCTACACCACCTCCTTTACCATCCACTCTGTCCTTCCAAATAGTTTGATACCCGTGGATATTTAACTCCCAGTCGTATCCATCCTTTAATCATGTTTCAGTAATGGCCACAAAATCATCGTGATTCACGATGATTTGCGCCATCAACTCATTTACCTTATTCCGAATACTACGAGCATTCAGGTAAAATACATACATTGTGGTATTTTGTTACTATCTTGACGATCTACCACTATTTACCTTACCATAATTTTGAAGACCCCGTTAAGTCAGTCTTTAACCTTACCAGCTCATCTGAAGAGCCTAAAGTTCCCAAATCTCTCTTCATAACTAATTCCACATCCCTGTTTCCAGAGCCCATTTCACTAGATGGGTAAGTGCTCCCATCTCTGAAGGCACAGATGTGAAAAGCAATGAGAAGCAGCTCAGCTTCTAGAATTCAGATGAGACAACATTCCCTCGAAAAGATGCTGACTATCTGCGTTTATTTTTATGCAGTCTTGTTTTAAAGGAACTGCAACTCTTTGCTTGAGAATAAAATGCATCTCCTCCCCATCATCAACTACACTAAAACCAAAAAACAGAAAGAGAGTGTTGGGAGTTCACAGTATTAATCCTGCCTCAGGCAGACTGACAAAAATGGCTTAATGACACAACTTGACACATTGGTGCAAAAAGCCTTCAGAAAGGTGTGAAAATTCCCTTAAAGTGGTTGTTGAACTATTAACTGTGTGTTAAATATTTGAAGAGCATTAGATAGCAGGCTTTTCTGCAAATGAAACAATACCCATTACGGAAGCCCTGTGATACTCTATAAAAACACAACAGGCCAACTTCTATCATTGTTTAGGAATTAGCTTGCATTTCAATTGCCTCTGAAATAAACAGCAAGCCAACACTTATCCCACTGAATCGAATATGTTAACATGCTCGACAATATAATAAACTAGAAATAAATGCCCATTTGACAGGGGTTTAATTCTACTCCAAGTCCCCACTCAGTTCACTTCTATATTCTGGAATTCTTCATCCAGGTCAAACAACTTCCATCACTCTTCAACCACAGTGAAATAAATGCTGTACCAAACACTAGTCAGGCCACATCTCAGGCACAGCATAATAATACCAATATACTTTATTAGTGTTACAAATAGGCTTACATTAACACTGCACTGAAGTTACTGTGAAAATCCCCCAGTTGCCACACTCTGGTGCCTGTTCGGGCACACTGAGGAGGAATTTAGAGATGCTTGTGACCCATATGCGGCTAAAAACATTATCCCTCTTGAGAATGTTCAGTGCCAGGCAGATCGCTCTGTTACAAGCGATTATTCGCGACATACCAGTGTCTCCCAGTCTTTAAGCTGGCACAGTCCTCACAGAACCCAGGAAAGGCCCACAGGTTTGCATGTTTGTGCGGAGTCTGCATGTTCTCCCCGCGTCTGCACGTGCTCCGGTTTCCTCCCACATGTCCTGAAAGATATGGGGCGCAATTCTCCGCACTCACGACGGTGCGGAGAATAGCGGGGGTCGTAAATTTTTACGGCCACGCTAGTCTAACGCCCTCCCGCTATTCTCCCCACCCCCCTGCGCCCGACTCCCGACACGAATCGCTGCCGCCGTTTTTTTTACGGCGAGCAGCGATTCTCAGCTGGCCGATGGGCCGAAGTCCAAGACCTTTACGGCCGTTTTTACGAACGGCAAACACACCTGGTCTGGCCGTTCGTAAAAACGGCCGTAAAGTTCGGATCTTGGCAACCATGGCACCGATTGGCACGGAAGTACCACGGCCGTGCCAAGGGTGCCATGGGCCCGCGATCGGTGGGCACCGATCGCAGGCAGCGGGTCCGATTCCCGCGCACTCTTTGTCCTTCCGCCGCCCCGCTGTATCAATTTGCGGGGCGGCTGAGGGGCATCCCGGCCCGCGCATGCGCGGGTTTTGCGCAAATGCGCGATGACATCACCCGCGCATGCGCGGGTTGGAGTCTTCCAATCCGCGCATGCGCGGCTGACGTCATGTGACTCGTCAGCCGGCGCAAACTCTGGCAAGCGGGCTTAACGAAATTTGTTAAGCCCGCGATGCCGGAGTTCACGGCCGCGGCATACTAGCCCCAACCGGGGACCAGAATCGGTTCCCGGTCGGGGAGGGGGAGGCGGGCGTCAAACCCGCCCGTTTTTGACGCCAGCCTTACGATTTCTCCCTGTTTGGGAGAATCTCATAGAAACTTACAACATTCTAACAGGATTAGACAGGGAAGATTCAGAAAGAATGTCTCTGATGTTGGGGGAGTCCAGAACTAGGGGGTCATAGTTTGAGGATAAGGGGTAAATCTTTAAGGACTGAGGTGAGGAGTAATTTCTTCATCCAGAGAGTGGTGAATCTGTGGAATTTGCTACCACAGAAAGTAGTTGAGGCCAAAACGTTGTGTAATTTCAACAAGGAATTAGGTGCAGCTCTGGCGATCAAGGGATATGGGGGAAGGCGGGATCAGGATATTGAACTTGATGAACACCCATGATCATAACGAATGGCTGGTCAGGCTCGAAGGGCCGAATTGCCTCCTCCTGCTTCTATTTTCTACGTTTCTATGAGTTTGAGGAGTTCACTGCCAACAACTCCAATTGTACACACCCCAACGTGCTTCCTCTGCTAACTCCTTTCTCCCCAAAAACAATTAAGGAGGGGAACAACCACCAGCAAATATTAATCTCCATGCCCATTATGGACTCATTTAAGGAAAATCTGTTGAACCATTTAAATAAATGCAACCATCAACTGCATTCATTGTACATGTCTTGTGAAAATTCTCTCATGGAAGACTACGGAGAGAAACCTGACAATGTTTCACATACCAAGTCCAAAGAATTGCAAAATATCCAATAAGGTATTACCGAGTATTGACCCACTTTGTGTCCCTCCAAATGGCCTTTTTCCTCCAGCAGCCAATGACATAATGGTCCAGATTTTGTGACAAGAATAACTGTGAGGTTAATCCATGTAATTGTGGAGTTAATCGTGCAGCAATATTCAATGCCACACATGCACAGTTAAAATGTTGAAATCTGCGAGTTCCTGTCCCATTTGCTGTTTCTCCATAAACTGTGTTAAGCCAGTACCTTCTCGGGTTAAACCCAAACTGGCATGAGGTTGTGATATTTATTCACTGGATTACCCAATAAACATGCCAGAAAGATGGCCCCTTTCAACTGCCAAGCAGCCTCTCTGTGGAACCCCATTTCTTCAGATGTTAATTATAACTGGAGGTTTAAATATAAATTATATTATTTTGTTTACCTTATTCTTTCTGTCTCTCCCAGCTAATCCCATCTTTCTTTCCCTAATTAAATATTCAAACTCATACTTCCTTGTTCAGACTCATCTTCAATATGGTTCAAGAGACCCACCATGACTTGCCATGTCCACAAAGGTCCCAGGTGTCCATGTTTTCCTGGGCGGCGCACCCTCACTGGCAGCGGGGTCTCTTTTCCCGCAACCTGCCAATGGGATTTCCCATTCTGGCCACCCCATGCTGAAAAACTCGATCAAGTTAGTGAAACATAACCTCCCCTTCACAAAACCATGTTGCCTGTCACTAATACGTCCACTTATTTCCAAGTGGGAGTAAATCCTGTCTCGCAGAATCCTCTCCAATAATTTGTCTACCATTGACATAAGGCTCACTGGTCTGTAATTATTTGGATTTTCCTTGTTATCCTTCTTAAACAAAGGAACAACATTGGCTATTCCCCAATCCTCTGGGATCTTTCCTGTAGCCAGTGAGGACACAAAGATTTCTCTCAAGGCCCCAGCAATTTCCTCCCTTGCCTCTCTCACTATTCTGGGGTATATCCCATCAGACCCTGGGGACTTGTCTACCTTAATGTTTTTCAAGGCCCCCAATACCTCCTCCTTTTTGATCTCAACATGAAACAAACTATCTACGCACCCTTCCCCAGACTCATCATCCACCAATTCCTTCTCTTTGGTGGAAACTGACGCAAAGCATTCATTTAATACTTTAACCATTTCCTATGGCCCAACACATAGATTTCTTCCCCTGTCCCTGAGTGGGCCAACCTTCTCCCCGGCTACCCACTTGCTCTTTATATACGTATAAAAAGTTTTGGGATTTTCCTTAATCCTGCTGGCCAATCACTTTGTGACCCATTTTAGTCATCCTGACTCCTTGCTCAAGATTCTTTCTACTTTCCTTGTATTCCACACTTGCTTCGCGTGTTCCCAGCCCCCGAGCCTTGACAAATGCTTCCTTTCTCTTTTTGACTAGGCTCACAATATCTCTCGTTATCCAAGGTTCCCGAAACGTGCCATACTTATCCTTCATGCTTACAGGAACGTGCCGGTCCTTAATTTCTATCAATTTATAGAGTATAGAGAAATACAGCACAGAACAGGCCCTTCGGCCCACGATGTTGCGCCGAACTTTTGTCCTAGGTTAATCATAGAATTTTGGACAATTTGTCATGGCCAATCCACCCAACCTGCACATCTTTGGACTGTGGGAGGAAACCGGAGTACCCGGAGGAAACCCACGCAGTCACGGGGAGGATGTGCAGACTCCACACAGACAGTGACCCAAGTCGAAATCGAACTTGGGACCCTGGAGCTGTGAAGCAATTGTGCTATCCACAATGCTACCGTGCTGCCCTTAAGAAGTTAACCTACACTCCCTTATTCTACCCTAATCCAAGTACCTATCCAATAGCCGCTTGAAGGTCCATAAATTTACCGACTCAACTACTACCACAGGCAGTGCATTCCATGCCCCCACTACTCTCTGGGTAAAGAACCTACCTCTGACATCCCCTCTATATCTTCCACCATTTATCTTAAATTTATGTCCCCTTGTAATGGTGTGTTCCACCCGGGGAAAAAGTCTCTGACTGTCTACTCTATCTATTCCCCTGATCATCTTATAAACCTCTATCAAGTCGCCCCTCATCCTTCTCCGTTCCAATGAGAAAAGGCCCAGCACCCTCAATCTTTCCTCGTATGACCTACTCTCCATTCCAGGCAACATCCTGGTAAATCTCCTCTGCACCTTTTCCAAAGCTTCCACATCCTTCCTAAAAATGAGGTGACCAGAACTGCACACAGTACTCCAAATGTGGCCTGACCAAGGTTTTGTACAGCTGCATCATCACCTCACGGCTCTTAAATTCAATCCCTCTGCTAATGAACGCTAGCACACCATAGGCCTTCTTCACAGCTCTATCCACTTGAGTGGCAACTTTCAAAGAACAATGAACATAGACCCCAAGATCTCTCTGCTCCTCCACATTGCCAAGAACCCTACCATTAACCCTGTATTCCGCATTCAGATTTGTCCTTCCAAAATGGACAACCTCACACTTGTCAGGGTTAAACTCCATCTGCCACTTCTCAGCCCAGCTCTGCATTCTATCTATGTCTCTTTGAAGCCGACAACAGCCCTCCTCACTATCCACAACTCCACCAATCTTCGTATCATCTGCAAATTTACTGACCCACCCTTCAACTCCCTCATCCAAGTCGTTAATGAAAATCACAAACAGCAGAGGACCCAGAACTGATCCCTGCGGTACGCCACTGATAACTGGGCTCCAGGCTGAATATTTGCCATCCACCACAACTCTCTGTCTTCTATCGGTTAGCCAGTTTGTTATCCAACTGGCCAAATTTCCCACTATCCCATGCCTCCTTACTTTCTGCATAAGCCTACCATGGGGAACCTTATCAAATGCCTTACTAAAATCCATGTACACTACATCCACTGCTTTACCTTCATCCACATGCTTGGTCACCTCCTCAAAGAATTCAATAAGACTTGTAAGGCAAGACCTACCCCTCACAAATCCGTGCTGACTATCCCTAATCAAGCAATGCCTTTCCAGATGCTCAGAAATCCTATCCCTCAGTACCCTTTCCATTACTTTGCCTACCACCGAAGTAAGACTAACTGGCCTGTAATTCCCAGGGTTATCCCTATTCCCTTTTTTGAACAGGGGCACGACATTCGCCACTCTCCAATCCTCTGGTACCACCCCTGTTGACAGCGAGGACGAAAAGATCATTGCCAACGGCTCTGAAATTTCATTTCTTGCTTCCCATAGAATCCTTGGATATATCCCGTCAGGCCCGGGGGACTTGTCTATCCTCAAGTTTTTCAAAACGCGCAACACATCTTCCTTCCTGACAAGTATCTCCTCAAGCTTATCAGTCTGCTTCACGCTGTCCTCTCCAACAATATGGCCCCTCTCATTTGTAAATACTGAAGAAAAATACTTGTTCAAGACCTCTCCTATCTCTTCAGACTCAATACACAATCTCCCGCTACTGTCCTTAATCGGACCTACTCTCACTCTAGTCATTCTCATATTTCTCACGTATGTGTAAAAGGCCTTGGGGTTTTCCTTGATCCTACCCGCCAAAGATTTTTCATGCCCTCTCTTAGCTCTCCTAATCCCTTTCTTCAGTTCCCTCCTGGCTATCTTGTATCCCTCCAGCGCCCTGTCTGAACCTTGTTTCTTCAGCCTTACATAAGTCTCCTTCTTCCTCTTAACAAGACATTCAACCTCTCTTGTCAACCATGGTTCCCTCACTCGACCATCTCTTCCCTGCCTGACAGGGACATACATATCAAAGACACGCAGTACCTGATCCTTGAACAAGTTCCACATTTCACTTGTGTCCTTCCCTGACAGCCTATGTTCCCAACTTCTGCACTTCAATTCTTGTCTGACAGCATTGTATTTACCCTTCCCCCAATTATAAACCTTGCCCTGTTGCTCACACCTATCCCTCTCCATTACTAAAGTGAAAGTCACAGAATTGTGGTCACTACCTCCAAAATGCTCCCCCACTAACAAATCTATCACCTGCCCTGGTTCATTACCAAGTACTAAATCCAATATGGCCTCCCCTCTGGTCGGACAATCTACATACTGTGTTAGAAAAGCTTCCTGGACACACTGCACAAACACTACCCCATCCAAACTATTTGATCTAAAGAGTTTCCACTCAATGTTTGGGAAGTTGAAGTCGCCCATGACTACTACCCTGTGACTTCTGCACCTTTCCAGAATCTGTTTCCCAATCTGTTCCTCCACATCTCTGCTGCTATTGGGGGGCCTATAGAACACTCCCAACAAGGTGACTGCTCCTTTCCTATTTCTAACTTCAACCCATATTACCTCAGTAGGCAGATCCCCCTCGAACTGCCTTTCTGCAGCTGTTATACTATCTCTAATTAACAATGCCACCCCCCCACCTCTTTTACCATCCTCCCTAATCTTGTTGAAACATCTATAACCAGGGACCTCCAACAACCATTTCTGGCCCTCTTCTATCCAAGTTTCCGTGATGGCCACCACATCGTAGTCCCAAGTACCGATCCATGCCTTAAGTTCACCCACCTTATTCCTGATGCTTCTTGCATTAAAGTATACACACTTCATCCCATCTCCTTGCCTGCAAGTACTCTCCTTTGTCATTGTTACCTTCCCCACTGCATCACTACGTGCTTTGGCGTCCTGACTATCGTTTACCTTAGTTGCTGGACTACAGATCCGGTTCCCATTCCCCTGCCAAATTAGTTTAAACCCTCCCGAAGAGTACTAGAAAACCTCCCCCCCAGGATATTGGTGCCCCTCTGGTTCAGATGCAACCCGTCCTGCTTGTACAGGTCCCCCCTTCCCCAGAATGCGCTCCAATTATCCAAATACCTGAAGCCCTCCCTCCTACACCATTCCTGCAGCCACGTGTTCAACTGCACTCTCTCCCTATTCCTAGCCTCGCTATCACGTGGCACCGGCAACAAACCAGAGATGACAACTCTGTCTGTCCTGGCCCTTAACTTCCAGCCTAACTCCCTAAACTTGTTTATTTATCTGGCTCCAATTAAACCCCTGACAAATGCTCAAAAGTCCACAAAATGTTTGTGGGCAGCTGTAAGTGAATGAATGGTAAGCACCATACATTTTTAAAAACAGAAATGAGGAGGAATTTCAGAGGGTGGTGAATCTGTGAAACTCTTTGCTACAGAAGGCTGCTGAGGCCAAATCACTGAGTAATTAAGACAAAGATAAACAGGTTCTTGATTAATAAGGGGATCAGGGGTTATGGGGAGAAGGCAGGAGAATGGGGATGAGATGAATATCAGCCATGATTGAATGGCGGAGCAGATTCGATGGCCTAATTCTGTTCTTATGTCTTATAGTCTTCTGCTCTTATTTGTCACTGATGGTAAATCCCAGGACACAGACCAAATACAGGAAGATGGGATTAGAATAGATAAGTGAGGGCAGCACGGTGGCACAGTGGTTAGCACTGCTGTCTCAAGGCCCGAGGTCCCAGGTTCAAGCTTGACCCCAGGTCACTCTCCATGTGGAGTTTGCATATTCTCCCCGTGTTTATGTGGGTTTCGCCTCCACAACACAAAGATGTACAGGAGAGGTTGATTGGCCACACTAAATTGCCCCTTAATTGGAAAAAAATGAATTGGGTACTCTAAATTTATACTAAAAAAAAGAATAGAGAAGTGCTTGATGGCCGACACAGACACAATGGGCCACAAGGCCTCTTTTTGTGCTGTAAAACTCTGACTCTATGACTCTCTGAATCATCTGGGACCACACAAAAGATATCAATCTTCTTGTGTAAATGTACATAGAGAGTCAGCAAGTCATTCAAATGATCCAAAACAGTTGTGTGTGTGTGGGGGGGGGGGGGTGGGGGGGTTAATTTAGAGTTAAATATAATCTTGTTCTTGTCCAGAATGATGACAAAAAAACAAGTAGTGGAACTAGAGTTCATTATTTAATATCTTTTTGTCAGCAATGGAGAGGGTACAGCCACCACTGACTGTGATTTAATCTGCATATTTACCATTTTATGTCGGTGTTGCTGTGCCATCGAGTGCCAGCTCCACCGATGACACAGTGACAAACAGATTCTGGAGACAAAGCAGCAAGTGTAATAATTCCTGTGAACTTGAAACTCTTTTTATCATAAACTGAAAACATGTCCCTTAAAGTCTGTCTTCAAGTCATTGACTTAAACTGTTTGAAGTGGAGTTGTCACCCCGACATTGGATGGTGTCCCCTCACCAACAGTGATCTCTCCCTCCCTCACCCAAAATATGCTCAACCCACTCCCTCAGCCCCAGATAGTGCTCACCGCCTTAGGGTTCACCCCCCCCCCCCCCCCGCCCCCCCGAATTGCGAATTGAAGTGGGTCAAGGTGTTCCAGGAGTATGGAGGTGATGCGCTTCATGATCAGCCTCTTGAAGCACTTCATTACCACTGACGTCAGGGCCACCGGGCGGTAGTCATTGAGGCACGTTGCCTGGTTCTTCTTTGGTACCGGTATGATGGTGGTGTTCTTGAAGCAAGTGGGGACCTCGGAGTGGAGTAGGGATAGGTTAAAGATGTCTGTGAATACCTCTGCCAGCTGGTCTGCGCAGGCTCTGAGTGCACGACCAGGGATCCCATCCGGACCCGTCGCCTTCCGCAGGTTCACTTTCAGGAAGGCTGATCTGACTTCAGAAGCTGTGATGGTGGGTATGGGTTAATTATGGGCTGCTGGGGCACTCGACAGCGGATTGTTGGTTAGCTGCTCGAACCGAGCATAAAATGCATTAAGTTCATCGGGGAGGGCTGCGCTGCTGCCAGAGATACTGCTCGGCTTCGCTTTGTAGCCCGTTATGTTGTTTAGTCCTTGCCACAACCGCCGAGAGTCTGTCTGTGACTCTAGCTTAGTTTGATATTCTCTCTTGGCATCTCGGATGGCTTTGCAGAGTTCGTACCTGGATTTCTTGTTTAGGACAAGGTCGTCTGCCTTGAACGCCTCAGATCTGTCCTTCAGATGGAATACTTTGTGCGTTTTGGTCTCCTTATCTGAGGAAGGATGTTCTTGCTCTCGAGGGAGTGCAGCAAAGGTTTACCAGACTGCTTCCTGGGATGGTGGGACTGACGTACGAGGAGGCGATTTTATTCGCTGAAGTTTGGAAGAATGAGGATGGATCTCGTACAAGCTGATAAAATTCTAACAGGGCTAGACAGAGACGATGCAGGAAGGCTGCTCCAGATGACAGGAGTGGGAGGAGGGGGAGTCCAGAACCAGCAGTCACAATCTGAGGAAACGGGGTAAACCATTTAGGACTGAGATGAGGAGATATTTCTTCAGACATTAGTCGGCCTGTGGAATTCACTACAACAGAAAGCAGTTGAGGACAAAACATTGTGGCCAGGATTCTCTGTCTGAGAGATAAGTGCTGACGCTGGGACTGAATCACTAGTGTTCTACATTGGCGAAAGTGGTGCCAGTCCCGGAGTGATTCTGGACAGGTTAAAGGGATAACACCTATGCCACGTGAAACTAGTGCGATTCCGGCTAACGCCGGCTTCTGATTCGCTGGATCGGGATAGACAGTGCTGCAGCCGCATATAAGCACCCCACTCCCCACACACACACTCATTCCAGTCAAGATGATGCCATCTTGAAGAGCGGCCCCGTGATGGCATGGAGGAGAGGTGGGACATCCTGTTCATTGGGGTGGGAAGGAGGTTACCACCCGCAGACGTATACCAGGCCTGGACGCAGGTGGCAGAGGCCATGAGCGCCATAGGCCCTACCGCTAGGACCAGACAGCAGTGCACAAACACCTCAGGGCTGCCTGGGTGAGTCAGCACCTCCATGCCCCTGGCACCACCCTTGTCCAAGCAGGCTGGCAGGCAGCGCCGAGTGAGGATGAGCAACCTCCCAGAACAGCCAGGATGAGCCGCCTCCATCACCGTGCCCTGGCACCAAACGCAGTTCCACACACCACTACCCCCACCACTTAGTAGCAGCACTACCCCCTCCACTTAGGGGGCGATCGAACCCCACTGGCAGGCAGCCCATGCCCACCCCACCCTGCACCACATGCAAACATCCATACCACCCTCCATGATCGGATGCCTTGCATACACAGGCCACTAGCCACGGACCCGCTGTGCTGCCTGCACCTAATTGCCTCACACTGTGCATTGTCTGTCCCCACCCCCAGGAGAAAGCGGCCCACAACCGCAGGGAGAGAGGAGGAGACCGCTGGACGTGGGGCCACTCACCGCCTCAGAGCAGAGGGTGTTCGACCTGGTTGGTGGGCTCAGAGAGCGGGCAGTCGCCGAGGAGGAGGTTGGCATTGGTGAAACAAGTGAGCCCCCGATGGATTGCAGTGCCCCTACGGCATGTGATGCACTCCCCTCCTTCCCCCCAACTACCCCAATCCCAGCAGCCCCACTGCCCCACACTGCCCCACTACCCCAACCCCCCACCACCCCCCACCACCTCCACACCCTCACTAGCCAACCCTCCCCTCACTCCAATCCCCCATCTCTCTCCCCCCCCCCCCCCCCCCCCCCCCCACAACCCGTGACTAACCATGTGTCTCATCTTTTTGTTTTAGAGGATCACCCGGCCCTTCCCCTGGACTGGGGTGTCAGAGAGGGAACCCCAAGACTCATCTGTCGACGCAGCGGGGTCTGCTGGTGATGCAAACTCCGAACCACAACCCCAGGACACCCCGGAGGACCTGCCTGGGGGCAACACCAAATTCTCGGCACTGTTGTCACCGGGTGCACCCTCCACCACCCCAGACACTCACCTCGGTTGGATATGTTAATGAAGAGGCTCCTGGGGCACTATCTGGGCGCACCACACACGGGCTGCAATACATCAGGTGGAGGTAGGAACCCCTGAGGGGATGGACGGTTGGAGGGCGGGCGGGCAGATGGTTGGGAGTGCAACCGTTAGCAGGAGTCCCTGTGCGCGATGGCCATGGTGCACAGGCCCCATTCCCTGCCCACCCTCACCCTCCTCTGCATCGAACGAGCCTGGCATTCATCCTTCTCTCCAGCATGTCGCCCTTCTGCTGCACGGTATTGTGGAGGACACAGCAGGCCACCACGATGTGGGAGACCCTCCTAGTGCTATACAGGCACCTGAACTACATCTTCAGGACACCAATGCACCACTCGATCACACCCCTGGTCACAGCATGGGCATCGTTGTAGTTGCTCTCTGCGTTGATCTGAGGCCTCTGGATTGGCATTATCAGCTATGACCTCAGTGGATAGCCCCTGTTGCCCAATAGCCAACCCCTCACCAATGTGTCAGGTACCAGTGAGTGCTCCAGGTTGAAGGCATTGTGCAAGCTGCCTGGATATTGGGCGCAGACGTGCATGGTGAGCAGCTGATGGTCACACAGCAGCTGTATGTTATCGAGTGAACCAATTTCAGTTTGTGAAGACCAACCCCTCATACAGCAGCACTCATAGGGGGGCATGCGTCCTATCGTTCACCCCCTGGATCTGGGGCATCCCGGTAATGGTGGTGCACCCCGCTGCAACCTGGTGGGCTCGGTCCATATTCAGCCTGATGTATTGTGCTGCCCAAGCATAGAGGGCCTCCATAACAATAAGGATGCACCTGTGCACTGAGGTCTGTGAGATCACCGACAGGCCCCCATTCAATGCCTAAAAGGACACCATTGCATAAACATTTTGGGCGACCATCACCGTGGCGGTCACCGGGAGCGGCTGTCTTCCCCCATACCACCATGGTTCCAGGTGCGCCATGATGTGGCAGAGAAGTCACAAGGTCTCCCTGCCCAGCTGGAGTCTTCAGCGACACACTCGGTCCGCCAGCTCCTTGAATAACTGTCACTGCCGGTATACTCAAGGCCTGATGCAGCACCACCTTCCCACCTCCCTCTCAGCCTGTTGGACGGCCTGCTTGCCATCCTCACCAACTGGCCCCTGCTCCTTTTGGGCAGTTTTCTGTTCTTCAAGGACCTCCCTAAGCAGCTCCTGCTCGCACAGCATCAGTGCGTTCGCCAGGGCTGTGATGTCCAGGCAGATGTCAACCTTTTCTGATTGGATACCGAAATCCATTCTCATGTTGGTATGGTGGTTACCCCATTACCCAACCAGGTCCAACAGGCTACATGGTACCCCGTCCTGCACTGCGACCCCTGCCCCGCATGCCCCCTCTCCTGCCATCCCCCAACCAAGCCAGTCCGCAGGACATATTGCCCTCCGCACCGCACCCCAGGCCCCATCGGTGCCTGGGGTTGCTCTGACTCCGGCACCTGTCGCTGCCAGCAAGGGTATTGGGGGTTGGCGTTACCTATGCCAGCTCTGTGGCCCTGTTCTGCACACTCCCATGGAATCGACTTTGGGTGTCCCCCTTGGGTGGGCCAGCGTGGTGCCTGGTTGTAGAGTCGCCGAGGTCTTTGAGCTCCTCATTGTCCGGTGTTGGGGGATTCATGCTGCATTTGGAGTATTGCGTACAGTTCTGGTCACCACATTATCAGAAGGATGTGGAAGCTTTGGAGAGATACAAAGAAGGCTCACCAGGATGTTGCCTGGTCTCGAGGGTGTTGGCTATGAGGAGAGGTTGAATAAACTAGGATTTTTTTCACTGGAAAGGCTGAGGGGATATCTGATTGCGGCCTGATTGCGGTCTACAAAATTATGAGAGGCATAGACAGAGTGGATAGTCAGAGGCTTTTTCCAAGGGTGGAAGTGTCAATTACAAGGGGGCACAGATGAGAGGGGGAGAGTTTAAGGGAGATGTGCGGGGTACGTTTTTCATGTAGAGAGTGGTGGGTGCCTGGAATGCGCTGCCAGAGGATGTGGTGGAAGCAGGCACATTAGCAACATGTAAGAAGCATCTGATGGATACATGAATAAGGAGGAAATAGAGGGATACGGACCGAGTAAGGGCAGAAGGTTTGTTTTAGTTTTGTTTTAGGGCATCATGATGGACACAGGCTTGGAGGGCCGAAGGGCCTCTTCCTTTTCTTTGTTCTTTCTTCTTTGTACACATACGGCCAGTGGTGCTCTGCGCAACTACGGGCCACGGTGGGTGTCAGTGTTGTGCGCTGCAAGGTGGCTGCCTTGTAGGCTGTGGCAGTGGTGGTCTTTGCCTGGACACCCCATTCCCAGGGGTTACCCTGACCCTACGGACCATCCCCTAGTCTGCCCCCGCTACTTTCCCCGGCCATGACCGTTCCCCCCCCTCCCCACAGCGTGGCCAGCAGCAGGGCTTACAGCCCACGGCTGCGCCTTTGGAAATATGTCTTTACCTCCTCTCTCTCCCTCAGCAGCCACGGCGCCTGTTTTCCAATTTTAAATACCACAAGTGAACCTCGCCGTCAGTAATTCCTCTTGGTGGAGGCGGAGCATCGGTGAGGACTCGGAGAATATCGGGGCGGGCCCATTAATGATATGCCAACGCATTTACTGAACAATTTCCAGCCCACGTGGCAGAGAACGCATTCACGCCGCTGTTGAGGCACCGGAGCACAATCGTGCTTTGCGATTCTGGCGTCGCTGGACGGAGAATTACGTCCGCATGTTTTCAAGAAGCATTAGATATGACACTTGGGGTTAAAGTGACCGAAGGATATGGGTGAGGGCCCGGGGGGGGAATGGGAACAGGTTGGATGATCAGCCATGATCATAATGAATAGTGGAGCAGCCTCAAAGGGCTGAATGAAGGCCTCCTGCTCCTATTTTCTATGTTTCCATGTTTCTAAGTGCACTACGCCATTAAGAAGTACAGACTGCCTTTGAAGGCATCAGTAATGTGTGATATTGATGAACCGCCTCCACCAAACCCCAAACAATCGGTGAGTTGCCAATAAACAATTGCGTTGCTAGCCACCCACCTTAAGCTAATCAGATGGGTCGGTTTGGGGGCTCAGTTCTATCCAAGCCCAGCGTGTATTTTGTTCCAGAAAACCCCGGACTATCTGCCTTGTCATGTCTCAATAGCGTGTCACAGGAATCACAGCCCATTTCAATCGTTAGTCCATTTCTAATTTCTTCTTCAGGCTCAACCTCCATTTTGTATCCTTCGGTGAAGCACCTTGAGGCAAGGCGTGATTTAAATACAACTGCTGTTCCTTAAACTTTGAAGAAAGAGAATAATGATTATAATGGAAGGAACCCTTGCTAAAAGGAACCAAAGTTATGAAGAATGCTGATTTCAGTGCAGCTGTTTGAGCTGTCCCATGATCTGTGTGGAATACATTTCAAGGACAAAAGCAAGATTAAGATAGCATGTGCAAAGAATTCATTATGCGGCTAAAAATCACACAGATAACAGATACAAGAGTGCACACAGAGAGGCACAGTCTCTGAATGAAAAAGTCTTGATAATTTTAATGTCAACCTCCTGAAGAGAAATTGAATGAGATGTTTTTCAGATCAGAAGCTGAGGCAGGGTGCAAGGGCCTCGGATGGCCAGGCTTCCCCCGGCAAATTGAGGCTCTTATGTAGGCAATTAATGTCCGGTTAAAGGCCTCCTCCGACCATTGCTGGTATTTTCCGGCACCTCGTGCATTCTTAATTCTTGGTCGAAATCATCCGTCCTTGTTCATGGTTGGGATTTTCCGGTGCCGCTCAAAATGAATGGGGTTTTGGCTGGAATGGCAAGTTTTCCGTTCTCGCTTGCATCCGGACCCATCACGGACAAGACAGGAGAATCCCGCTCATAGTTTCTCCGCCTTTGGTGACTATGCCTTGAGCTGCCCAGGCTCCAAACTCTCGGATACCCTCCTTACAGCTCTCCGTCTTTCAATCTCATTTTCCTCCTTCAAAACATTCCTTAAAACCTCCCTCTTTGACCGTGCTCTTGGATCTAATATCTCTTTACATGGCAGACCTTTGTGTTTTGACATGCTGTGAGGTTCTTTGGGATGTTTCATGACATTAAATGCACCATATAAACATAAGTTGTCGTTGGGCTCTTTCCAGGTGAGCAGTAGCTGGGAACTTGCAGCAGGACAAAGAGATTGCACTTGCATTATTGTCCAGGCCACTGGCTTCATGACATCACCATAGCACCTATGAGCATTTGACAGAACTGCTGGGTGGCACGGTGGCACAGTGGTTAGCCCTGCTGTCGCACAGCGCCAGGGACTTGGCTTCCACTCCGACCTCGGGCAACTGACTGCGTGAAGTTTGCAATTTCTCCTCGTGTCTGTGAGGGTTTCCTTCGGGTGCTCCGGTTTACTCCCACAGTCCAAAGATTGGCCATGATCAATTGCCCCTTGATGTCCTGGTAGCATGGGGTGGCCACAATGGGCAATCCCATTGGCCAGAGGTGGGAATGGAGAATGCCGCTGCCAGCGACAGTGCGCCGCCAAGGAACACACGGCTGGGGAGGCGGAGAACACGAGAAATTCCCAGGGAATCCCGCTATCATGCCGCCATCATGAGTGGAAGGCCTGATAGCAAGGTCCCGTGGCTGGCCAACCTCCCCTCCACCGCAAGTTGGCCCCGGCCCACCCACCCGCAAATCAACCCGGTGGAGTAAGGTGGTGCAGTGGGTTAGCCCTGCTGCCTCACGGCACCGAGGTCCCAGGTTCGATCCCGGCTCTGGGTCACTGTCCCTGTGGAGTTTGCACATTCTTCCCGTGCTTGCATGGGTTTCGCCCCCAAAACCCAAAGATGTGCAGGGTATGTGGATTGGCCATGCTAAATTGCCCCTTAAAAAATGA
Organism: Scyliorhinus canicula; assembly: GCF_902713615.1. Lineage (NCBI taxonomy): Eukaryota > Metazoa > Chordata > Chondrichthyes > Carcharhiniformes > Scyliorhinidae > Scyliorhinus > Scyliorhinus canicula. Next base: position 185,238,121 of record NC_052150.1, on the reverse strand, counting down.
AATGGGTACTCTAAATTTATAAAAAGAAATCGTGAAACCAGCGTGGTGGCTGCTGAGGGAGAGAGAGGGGGTACAGAAAGTGTCCAGTATCATCATAGTTTGCTGACAGTTGTGTTGCTGGCCGGGAGGATCTGCCAGGGCCAGGGGTGTAGTGTGGGGTGGCCAGGAGATGGGCTGTGGGTTCGGGGTGGACAGGCACGGAACACCATTGCAGCAGCTGGCAAAGGAGCCATACAGCTGCGCACACTGTTAACAGCCCACTTTCAACGTAGTGCCACAGGTCGTATAGGTATCTCCCCAGGGCACCAGTGCAAAACCAGTGCCATCTTGTTGGCTGGGATAAGTGTGTGTGGGAAGTGGAATGTGTGTGTGCGGCTGCAGCTTTTCAGCCTCACGAGTTTCAATCACGGACCCTGCAAATCCGACACCATTTTTCATTGGAATCGATTGTGTTCCACGCGGCACCAGTGCTAGCCCCTTAATAATGGCAGAATCTGTCCAGGTGCGGCGCCAGTCTTTCTGTGAAAGTCCACAAATTCTGCGTTGGCGTCAACACTTAGCCTCAGAAACCGAGAATCTCACCCAGTATATCCGATCGTGGTTCACATCAATCTAATTCGCTGACGGGGCAGCCATTTGATTTGGAGTTAGAGCATAAGTCTTTAATGAGCGCTTATAAGATGCAAACGCTTGCAAATGCAGTTCCCAACGTGGATCGGCGGGCAACCTGACTCACCATGAATCACAGGAGTGGAAATCTGGATACTGGTGATGTGCCTGTTGATATTATTACATGTACTCAGCACTGAGACCTCCCACCAGCAGGTGGCACAAAATATCAGTCAGGTGACATCCGGCCAGTCTCAGAATATTGTAAGGCGTACACAAGGGCAGTCTCATACAAGTCAAGTTCCAGGAGAGTCTAGAGAAACTCTATAATAACTTAGTATGTATAAGATTTGTATCATTACTAAACCACGTGTACATAAAGAAAATATCGTTCTGACTTAATCACCAGCAGTCCAGATGCTTGTCAATGGGATTTCCCATTGAAGCCACCCCACACCTTTGGGAAACCCACGGGAGGGGAGTGCGCTGCCGGCGGGGAAAGAGAGATGCAGCAGTCAAAGAGAATGGGAATATAGTAAAGAAACTTATGTTCAATGAGGTGTGAGTGAATACAGTGTTCAATTCCCAACTTTACAGCCTCCAGACACAGAGACAAGGATAGAACACAGAACGAGGCCATTTGGCCCATCGAGTCTGCACCAACCCACTTAAGCCCTCACTTCCACCCTACCCCATAACCCAATAACCCCTCCTGACCTTTTTGGTCACTAAGCGCAATTTCCAATGGCCAATCTACCTAACCTGCACATCTTTGGACTGTGGGAGGAAACCGGAGCACCACAGACAGTGACTCAGCGGGGAATTGAACCTGGGACCCTGGTGCTGTGAAGCCACACTGCTATCCACTTGTGCTACTGTGCTGCCCAAATAGGGGGCAGCTGTCAGCAAATAGAGGCTCGCACTTCGATGACAAATAAATAGTCAGGCACAATGTTCAAAACAAAGTTGGTACATTTACTTTATCTGCTGGGTGGTGTGTGCATGGTGTCAGCTTGATTTGGTACTGCATTACCACTGTGTCTGTGCTTTGTTTCAGAATTGTGACATTTAGCTTGCTACAGCCTCCAAGTCCGCCCCTTGTGTGAGGAGTATGCGTGCTCGCTGTGTGCTGGCATGCTGGAATTTTGTCGACTCTGATTCTCCTTGGATTGTGTGAGGACACTGCATGCCAATCCCCTCCCATTACCGCTGTACCAAATCCAAAATTAGGAGTGTCCCTCTTGCCCGTGACTCCTCACAGTACAGATTCAAACGAGTGAAATCTGCCTCTCTTCATTCTGTTGTGCTGGCCTCCCCTGTGTTACTTGAGCTACTTAAATTCCTCTTGGTTATGGTTGTTAATTCTAATCTAATCCACTTTGACAGGATTGGATCAGCCACCCATTTTGCACCCTGTCCAACTTCGCTTTCCGTTTACTTCTGAAAGTATTCAGCCTCGTTCACATGCTTACCACATCCTTCTGATTTCAAAGCAAGCATGCTACCAATCAAGTAAATCTTTCACTAGAACAGTACAGCACAGAACAGGCCCTTCGGCCCTTGATGTTGTGCCGAGTATTGTCCAAAACCAAGATCAAGCTATCCCACTACCTATCATTCTGGTGTGCTCCATGTGCCTATCCAATAACCGCTTGAAAGTTCCTAAAGTGTCCAACTCCACTATCACAGCAGGCAGTCCATTCCACACCCTAACCACTCTCTGAGTAAAGAACCTACCTCGGACATCCCTCCTATATCTCCCACCCTGAATCTTATAGTTATAAACGTGCCCAAAACAAGACTTGTCCCATCAAATCATCTCCATTATTACACTTTGGATGCCTTGCCTGGAAAGCTGTACCACTTTCCATGTTAGTATAGCGTATAAACTTCCCAATCCCGAGAATGAATAGGGGCAGGATGCTCCCGCCCCGCTGTGCCACATTTCTGCCTTACCATGCCGGCGGGATGCTCCGTTACGCCAGCGAGTTTCCCATTGTGGGGTAGCCCCACGCCGTTGGGAAAGCCCTGGGTGCCAGCAACACAGAGCATCCTGCCGGCGGAGAATCCAGCAGTAGATTTTTGTATTCATGACACTGCAACATCCAGTATACTTGGTGAGAAACAGGGCTCAGCATCCACTTTTCTAAGGAAGTGTGAGTGCCCTTAAAGCTCCAAAATGGCACCACAGCCGTACACTCTTGTGGGAGAATCACATTGGTCACAATAGATAATGGGGGAGGGGGGGGGGGGGGGGGGGGGGGGGGGGGATTTTCTGCCCCTGTTTGTGGCAGGCAGGAAAGCCAGTGGAGGCCGAGAATTGAATGGGAGTCCCCAAACAGCTTTTACCCCTGCGGGATTTCCCGTTGACAGTGTCCCTGCCCCTCGCCATTGGCTCTGGGTGCTCTGGTTTCCTCCCCCATCTACAGATGTGTGGGTTAGGTGGATTGGCATTGCCAAAATTGCCCCTGAAAGATGAGCAGGTTAAGTGGGGTTACAGGGATAGGCTGGGGGAGTGGGACTGGGTAGGGTGCTCTTTCAGAGGGTGCAGACTTGATGGGCCAAATGACCTCCTTCAGCACTATAGGGTTTCTATAGACATAATGGGGTTCCTGCCATGAACAATTAAATATCATTAGTAGGCTCCCCCACTGCATTGTTCCCCCCACATTAGGATTTCTCTCACAACTTCTGTTGGTGCAACATCAGGCAGACGGGGTTTACAACAGGTCTGGACCGATGGGGACCTGGCGAACGGTCCTCGCCGGGGGCCGCACAGTTACGTACAGTCCCCAGGGCGAGAGGGTAATGCCTAGGCAGTACACATGGACGAGGCTGCTGGTTTGACCAGCCCTGCAAGTATGATGTCATGGATGTCGACCCTTCCATTTTTTTCCCAAAGTGCTTGGAAATTTGGCGGGAAAAGCCAGAGAGGCCGCTAATAATAATAATCGCTTCTTGTCACAAGTAGGCTTCAATGAAGTTACTGTGAAAAGCCCCTAGTCACCACATTCCGGCGTCTGTTCGGGGAGGCCGGTACGGGAATTGAACCCGCGCTGCTGGCCTTGGTCAGCCTTACAAGCCAGCTGCTTAGCCCACTGTGCTAAACCAGCCCCTTCGCTAAACCAGCCCCTTTACTAAACCAGCCCCTTGGCGGCCTGCCCTTGATTTTCAAGCCCAAGATGACACTTTGGAAAAAAGATCATAAATTTCCACCCAATGCTGTCAAACACTGTGAAATGCTTATTTCACATAAGGCGGTGTCGAGCTCAACTAATACTATTCCGTAACCACACACAGCTAATCATATGTTCAGCAAGAGTAAATGCTTCAGAAAGAGATCACCAACTACTTACAGTTTGTTTGCTGGCTGGCATCTTCTGGCCGTTGCGACTACTGTACAGGTGTTTGGTGCTTTCCATAGTCTTTTCAAGTTGCAGATGTCCACAGCAGGTGGAGTGATGGGTCCTGAAGGAATGTTTGCCAGCTTCAAGACTTCTGCACAAACCAGTTGCACCCAGGCATGAGTAATCATACTTCTTGGATACAGCATGCCTGGGAGAATGAACAGAGGCCACTCAGAGCTTGATAAGCTGCTGGAAGATGGAGGAGGAGCAGGGCTGTCAACAGGAGGCCACATCCATCCAAGGTGTTCAAAGGACAAATATAGAGAGATAATATAAAATAAAAGGCACTGGCCATCATTTTCCAATCTACCTCAGACTCAAGGGTGGTGCTGGAGGGTTGGAGAATTGCAAATGTTACACCCTGGTTCAGAAAAGGATGTAAAGATATGTCCAGAGACAACAGGCCAACCAGTTTAACCTCAGTGGTGGAGGAAGTTTCTAGAAATTATAATTCAGGACAAAATCAGTCATCACTTGCCAATGCAGATTAATAAAGGAAAGCCAGGATGGAATTGTTAATGGCAAATCATTTTGAATTAACTTTCTGGAATTATTATTATTTTTTAAAATTAAAAGTGTAAAAAAAGAGTACCCAATTATTTTTTTCCAATTAAGCGGCAATTTAGCATGGCCAATCCACCTACCCTGCACATCTTTTTTGGGTTGTGGGGACGAAACTCACGCAGACACGGGGTTGCTGGAATTATTTTGATGGTATGGACAGGAGGGGGTTAATATAAATAGCCCTGATTTCTCGTCTCATCACCCATCCGTGAACAGAAAGCTGTTTTGATTTTCTTCCCTGTTTATTGAGTTTCTCAACGCCTCAGTTTTGGTCTGATCCAATTTTTTGTTAATAATCCCACAGCAAACTCGAGGCAGGATGAACTCAAAGGGTTAATTTATTTTCACAGGCTTAAAACTCAGGAAGGGGGTCAGCGCATAGCCCCCTTTGCACTCATTCAGTAAAAGAGGGATAGACCAACAAAGATTTTCAGGGCAAAGACTACAGAGAAAAGAATTATTGTTTCACATGGGTCCCAAATCAAAGTTCGATGGTGTACTCCTTTACAGAGGTTAACAGGCGTAGCTGATGCTGAATAATTCACTTTTGCAACAGAGTTGACATTCATGATGAGATAAGCACACAGAAAGAAATCAGTTTTGTGGGTGATGGTACGGATGTTCTAGTAGATACAGTGTAGATGGGTCCAAGTATTCAGCTGGCAGAGTCCCTTTTCTGCATTGATGCTAGGTAGATAGAAACATGGCAGATTGACGCTTCTTAGGACCACAAGGCAATGTTACTGGTTCCACTAGCGAGGGGGTCCTGTCACATGACTTCCACCTCTCCACTTTGGCTTTGACGAAGGGTGTGTGACCATTTGTTTGTGCCCCTGAGATTTTTAATGTTCCAACCATTAGGTTTTGAATGGGAAGTTGCGGGGTCCTTTGTCCTAGCAAGCAAATTAGCTCCGGTTGACCAGGTTTTTCTAACGTTCCCTTTGAATTTCATCTTTGCAGCCCACAAGGGGTTGTTAGATTCTCTTCAGAGATAACCAAGGTGTCAGTTCCTGAGAAACTGCTATATTAGCTGGTATTGTTTGACGATCATAGACAGACATATATTTAACCATTTCAAAAAGAGTCTTTGTCCAGGGTCTTAAAGGAAGTAGCAGTGGAGACAGTGATCCATTGGTTATAATATTCCAAAATTCCCGGGATGTGGGAAAGGTTCCAGTGGATTAGAAAAATGTTGATGTAGCATCATGATTCAAAAGGCAGGGAGGCAGAAAGTAGTAAACTATAGATCATTTAATTTAACATCCGTCATTAGGAAATTGTTAGAATCCATTATTAAGGAAGTAATAACAGGATATTTAGGAAGTCAAAGCACTATCCATCAGAGTCAGCATTGTTTTATGAAGGGTAAATTGTTTTTGACTAATTTGCTAGAAACAAGCCCAGTGGATAATGGGGATCCTGTAGATGTAGTATATCTGGACTTCCGGAAGGCTTTTGATAAAGTCACGCACAACAGGTTAATACACATGATAAGATCACGTTAGGTTAGGGGTGATTTATTAACTTGGACAGAAGACTGGCTAACCGACAGAAGGCAGAGAATCAGGATAAATGGGTCTATTTCTAGTTAGCAGATGTGACTAGTGGGGTGGCACAGGGTTCGGTCCTTGGGCCTCAACTATTTACATTCTGTATTAATGACTTGGATGTAGGGATAGAACGTACTATAGTCAGATTTGTAGATGACACTAAAATAGTGCATAGTAGTGGATAGTAAGTTGCAATGATGGAATAAGAAATTTACAAGTGGATGTAGATCGGTTCGGTGAGTGGGCCAAAATGTGGCAGATGGAGTTTAATGTGGATAAGTGAGAGGTTATTCATTCTGGTCAGAAAAATGGAAAGGCAACTTATCTAAATGGAGAGAAACGTCAGAGTGCTTCGGTACAAAGAGATCTGGGTGTCCTCGTGCGTGAATCACAGAAAACTAGATTGCAGGTGCAGCAGGTTATAAGGAAGGCAAATGGAATTTTGATCTTGATAGCTAAAGTAATGTAGAATAAAAGTAAGGAAGTGTTGCTGCAACTATGCAAGGCATTGGTGAGACCTCACCTGGAGTACTGTGTACAGTTTTGGTCCCCTTGTTTGTGGAAGGATGTAGTTGCATTAGAGGCAGTTCAGAGGAAGTTCACTGGATTGATTCCAGAGATGAGTTTGTCTTACGAAGAGAGATTGAGCAGTTTGGGCCTATGCTCTCCAGAGTTTAGAAGAATGAGAGGAGATCTAATGGAGGTATACAAGATGACAAAGATGTGGGGCCTTCTAGAATGAGAGGTCATAGTTTTAGGATAAGGAGGAGCAGGTTTAAAACAGAGATGAGGAGAAATTATTTTTCTCAAAGGATTGTGAATCTATGGAACTCACTGCCCCAGAGTGCGGTGGATGCCGGGACATTGAATAATTTTTTTAAAATCAAGGGGCAATTTAACATGGCCAATCCATCTACCCTGCAAATCTTTGGGTTGTGGGGTGACACCCACGCAGACACAGGGAGAATGTGCAAACTCCACACCGACAGTGACCCAGGGCCGGGATCGAACCCGGGTCCTCGGCGCTGTGAGGCAGCAGTGCTAACCACTGCGCCACCGTGCTGCCCCTAGGCACATTATTTCTTAATGGAGTCGTGCACCCATTGAAAATAAAAACAATCCTAACTCTCCGAATGTTCTAAGTAAGCTTTAAGATGATTTGCGTGATCTCCAGTTACTCCTCAAGTGAATGTGTTGTGAGTGACGAATTAGGGGTTAAAACTTCCATGTTGTTACTGAATATTATTTTGTTCTCATATTAAGCTGCAAAATATTATCCTATTTGCAGCGCTGCCATCATTCTCAGAGTATAAAATGTCACATAATTGCTGAGAGCTCTGTGGGAAGACTGTGAGGTTGGAGAATTTTGATTGTATTGAAATGGGCCTGAGAGGACCAACAATTACTGCAGCTTAATGATTGTAAATGTTAACACTTCCTCGGGCTTCAGCTCTTTTTTTTTAAAAGATAAAAAAAACTCACGGCATGTTTTTCGTTTTTATCACAAAGCCGAAGATGATAAGTCTCTAAGAATTCGCTCTTAATCCCTCAGTACCAGACAGCTGCAACAGCGCAATAGGTTCAGAAGTTCAGGAAAGAACAAAGGGTTTGATGTGCAGTATTGTGCGCGAGTCCAACACCTATCTACTTCTTTTACATCTGCAACCTGCTGCCATCTGATTCATAGCGCAGCAGTAAAGAACAGAAAAAAAAATACTTTTGATGCAACAGAATCAATTTCATTCATTGGGCCAACTCGCAGCTGGAATGCGGAGCTGCAGAGTCTCAATCAGATTGAAGTGGAAACTCATTTTGTTCAAGAATGTAACCCGATTCTGATGCACCTCAATCTGAAACACAGTGTGAGACGTTTGAAGACCATAAGGCCATAAGACATAGGGGGTGGGATTCTCCGACCCCGCGCCGGGTCGGAGAATCCCTGGGAGGGCGTCACAAATCCTGCCCCGCTGCCCCGAAGGCGGCTGGCGTATTCCCCGGAGGCGTTTTCCGTGCGGCAGTGGGATTCCCGCCACGCCAGTTGGGGGCTGTTGACAGTGGCCCCACCCGGGCGATTCTCCGGGCCCCGATGGGCCGAGCGGCCATCCATTTTTGGCTAGTCCCGCCGGCGTGAATCACTCAACTCACACACTGCCGGGAACTGGCTGGTGAGCATGCGTGGGTGGTCCTCGGGCGGGGGGAGATCCGACTCCGGGGGGCGCCACTACGGTGGCCTGGCCCCGCGATTGGGGCCCACCGCTCTGCGGGTGGGCTTGTTCTGTGGGGACACTTCTTTCCTCCACGCCAGGCCCCTGTAGGGCTCCGCCATATTGTCCGGTGCAGAGAAGAAAATCACGACCCCCGTTCCGTGCATGCGCAAATTCGCGCTGGCCCTTTGGCGTCCACCTAGCCCCTGAAAATGTGGAGAAATCCGCACTTTCGGGGGCTGTTGATGCTGCAGTGGTTGGCGCTGGTTTTCCTGCCAGCGTGGGGACGTAGTCCCCAGAAGGGAGAATCCCGGCCAGCAGCAGAAGATGGCTCCAACATTCAATGAGATCATAACCGATCTGAAATTATTGTCCTCAAGTCCACTTTCCCGCCTTATCCCCAGAACCCTTGATTCAGTCACTGACTAAAAACTGCCTGTCTCAGCCTTGAACAAACCTATCTACCCAACCTCTTCAGCTCTCTGGTGTAAGAAGGCCACAGATTCACTACACTCGGAGAAGGAACCCCTCCTCATCCATTTCTTAAATGGGCGGCTCCTCATTCTGAGATTGTGCCCTCTGGTCCTGGACTCTCCCACAAGAGGAAACAACCTCTCAGCATCTACCCTGTCAAGCTCCTCTCTATAGGTTGCCTCTCATTCTACAAAATTCCAATGAGTACAGGCCCAATCTACTCAACCTCTCCTCATAACAAAATCCCTCCACACTGGAATCAACGAAGTGAAGCACTGCCTCCAATGTCAGTTGTGATGAATTTGAGATACATTGTAATGTATGTAGTTGGTGCAGTAAGGGTTAAAAGCTGGGTTAGTGTGTGACTGCTGCAGTCATGTTTTTAAAATCCTTGTTTGAAAGGCACCTCGGCTTTTTGGAGCCAGAGGTACAATTAAAGATTGTAGATTAAGAGGACCCCTGCCGAGTAAATATTTAGAGAAAAGGGGCACGATTCAACCAAAACATTTTTAGTCCGGATTCGGGCGTATTTAACGGGGTCTTTCTCAGTGTTTCGTTATTCAGCGGCACTTTGCTGTTATTTTGGCCTCGGTGAGGAATTCCCCGTCAAGGCTGCACTTTAGTAATTTCCTACACTGGTACCCCGGCCATTGCATCCAAGTTATCTCTTTGGGGGTCCTCAAGCTCCCCCCCTTCACCCCATCTCTTATGCGCAAGGTACACCTGGACCCAAAACCTGGCACGAACCACCTGGCACCTGGTACCTTGGCACTGCCAGCCTAGTACCCACAGTGGCAGTGCCAGGCTGCATTGGTGGCAGCGCAAGGTGCTAGATGGGCAGTGCCAAGGTGGCCAGGTGCCAGCAGAAGTGGCAGGGTACCAATCTGCCAATGACCTACTGCCCAGGTGCCACTATGACTGGTCCACCTATGTGTGGGCCAGCACTAAATGACGCACTAGCAAGGTCCCCCCCAGACACATCCGGTGAATCCCGGGCCCTGGAAGAATTTGGAAAATGCATATTTGACTGAGCCTAGTGGCCCATTTAAAAATGCATATCTCGATCATGCCCAGTGAGGGCAAGATTCAGATCATGACGTCTTGTGAGACTCTAGTGAGACATTTCGAGTGACACCAATTCAGGCGTGAAGAGCCCATCGATTCACGCCCATTGTGTTCAGTTTAGTGAGATGATGTAGTTAATTTTTAGTGTTAGGTTTTTGACTGGAAGGTGACCTGAGTTTTCTGAAGAAATACAACCAGAGATTCTGCAATATTCTGACAAGGTATCAGGTCTCTTTCTTTCAAGCAATCTCAAAAGATCTCTCTATCGCAAAGTGAAGTATCAAATAATCTCTGTAAAACAAATATTCCTGAGTGCTAACTGTATTTAAAAGTGGATTTGGAACTGAGATGGTTTTGTTCTTTGAGTGGAAATAAAGATAGCAGTTAAGGGTGATTGTCTCAGTGTTTCACATTATTTGAGGGGTAATTGTAAACCGATCATCCTGGCGGTGGTTGTTGGACTTCTTCCTGCACTGTACGGTGGTCCTCCTGATCACACTGCCCAAACTGACAGCCTCTGCCTGGCAGCATTTCCATCCCTGCCGCTGATCCTCTCAGAAGAACAAAGTGCGCCATCTTGCATGCACATCATCCAGCAGCCCGGCCAGGTCGGCATCCTTGAATCGTGGAGCAGGTCTGGGGGTGCCATGCTCACATGTTGATCGGGAGTGTGTTGGGAGGGAGCATTTAAAGCAGCTCCCCCTTGTTCGCAGAGAGCTGCAGGGTGCGAGTCTCGCTAATCAGATGGCAGGACAGCCAATACCAGCATGAAGCTCGTGTGGACTCATTTTTAAAAAAAATTTAGATTATCCAATTATTTTTTCGAATTAAGGGGGCAATTTAGCATGGCCAATCCACTTACTCTGCACATTTTTGGGTTGTGGGGGCGAAACCCACTCAGACACGGGGAGAACGTGCAAACTCCACATGGACAGTGACCCATAGCCGGGATCGAACCTGGGACCTCAGCGCCGTGAGGCAGCTGTGCTAACCACTAGGCCACAGTGCTGCCCTGTGTGGACTAATTTTGGCACCTAGGTTTTCCAGTGAGGCGTGGCCCCACCAGCAGTGGGATTCGCCTTTCCCGGAGCCGGCCAATGGCCATTGTGACCACCCCACACCGTTGGAAACCCGCGACCGTGGGTGCACTACCGGCGCACCGGAGGAGCCCACTGATGGAGAATTTCACTGATTGCATTTCCTTCCCCACATCAATATTCTCCCCACCTCCTATCCTGAAGTCATTCATCTTTTCTAGGGCATGTCTCCATCAGCAATATTTTGCCCTTGGTCAACTTGCCAAATTAGTCAGCAGTTATGTGTGCACTCAGACTGGGAGTGTGGGCAGGCCTTTCAAAAACAAGTGGCATCACAGCCAAGATTGATTCTGCCGTCACCCAATATCCATGCACACACACACCCAACAGGAGTCACAGCACAGGGGTGAGAACACAAGCCAATTTTCCCTTCTGTAATCAAATATCCAATACAATTACTGAAGGGAATCTAGTGTTGATTTCCTGAAGACATGATTGAAAGCTAATCTAAATCTGAAGCCAATTATTTTTCTTTTAATTAATTTGCTGGATGTGGCCGTTACTCGCTAGGTCAGCATCTTTGCCCATCCTTAGTTGCCCTTGAGAAGATAGTGGTGAGCTGCCTTCTTGGACAACATAGATCAGAGAACCAGAGCTGTCAATTAATAATCGGCATTCTCACATGGTGTGGATCACTAGGGCTCACACATAGCGTGAGCTAATATCAGAGTCAAAAATAATCTCAGGTAAAATAGTTAGTAAAGAACCAAACATGTAACAGCCAGCAATGCCAAAAGTGCATTCCAGCTCTAAGTGTACAAGAAGAATATATATGCAGCACCTTGAACAAAATTATCATAACTGAATCCTCAGCATCACCATCCTGGGGGTTACAACTGGCCAGAAATTGAACTGGACAAGCTATGTAAATACTGTGGCAACAAGGGCAGTACAGAGGCTGGGAATTCTGTGCTAAGTGACTCATATAATCCGACTGTGCAGAAGGAGACTATTTGGCCCATCAAATCTGCACTGGCCCTTCCTCTGATACAGCACACTACCTAGGTCCAATCCCCCACCCCTATCCCCATAACCCCATCCAACATTTGGGCAATATGAGCATGACCAGTTCACCTAATTTGCACATCTTTGGATTGTGGGAGGAAACCGGAGCACCCAGAGGAAACCCACACAGACATAGGGAGAACGTGCAAACTCAACACAGTCACCTGGTATCAGAATTGAACCCAGGACCCTGGGTCTGTGAGGCAGCAGTGCTAGGCGCTGTGAGGCAGCAGTGTTAACCACTGTGCCACCCATAAACCTGTCCACCATCACCTTCCATAGTTCAGGAGTGTGATAGAAAACTCTCCACTAGCCTAGAAGAATGTAGCTCCAACACCATTCAATCCCGGACAAATAAACTCACTTTATTGACATCCCACTCGCCAACATAATAATCCACGCTCTCCACCACAGACGCACAGTGGCAGCAGTCTGTGTCAGATGCAATATGCACAGCAGCAGCTCATTGAGGGATCCTTCAACACCTCCTTCCAAACCCGTGACATCTATCACCAAGAAGGACAAGGGCAGCAAGTGCATGGGAACATCTGCAGGTTCCCTTCCAAGTTACATCATGCAGTCTTGGAACAATGGGCTGGATTTTTATCCTCAAGGCAGATAGCGAGAGTTGGGACAATTCCCAGCTTGTCCTGCTTTTGAGGGAAAGTTCCCACAAGAAAGGGATTTCCATTGTGCAGAAACAGGTGTGGGTTTCAGTCAGGCCAACCGGCCACGAAGGAGTTCGGAGGAGGCCACAAGGGCTGATGGGTGCCGATGCAAGCTGCTGTGGGATTCAATCTCAGTCATAATAAAAACAGAAAGATCTTCCAGCCCTCACCCCTCACTCTCCCCACAGCTCTTCAATGTCATCCACCCACTGACCCATTATGCCCCTCATGTGCCCCAGGCCAAGGTATGCCTCCCAAAAGAATGCCTATGGCTGCTCATGTACTCCATGCCAAGGCACAATCCCCATCAACTCTCCAATTCCCCTCATGCCTGCCATGCCAAGTTATACTCTCCACCCACCCCCTAGGATTCCTCATGCCAAGGTATGCCCTCCACCCACCCCCTATGCCTGCCATGGATACAAATACAAAAGAGGCTTGGCTGAGAGCCTAGAAATCCATCAGCATGTTGAAATACCTCAGCCCAATGAAAATCATTGCTTGATTGAAAGCCACGGTTAGCTGATCTATGCTGTCAATTTCATTGGGCTTATTTACACAAGGTAAAGAGATTTCAAGTGTGTGCAGTTTCAGCTATTGACAGTTTAAAGAGCTGGATGATGGACACCTTTATTGGTTTGCAGAAAAAATAAGTTCCTTTTTAAGAAAGTGGATAATTATCAGTGATGCTTTCTTCAGGAATACATTTTATACAAATCCTACTTTCACCAGAGTGTTCGTTGCTCCCAGTAAAATCTCCATAGTCCCAGATGACCATAAAATGCTTTTTCCTTTGAAGGGGAGAGCTAATTGGTGGTGATTTAACCTGAGGCAATAGGCAATAGGCAAGGTTGAGAAGTCAGGCCTTCATAAATAATCTCAACCCATATGGGGAATTGAACCCACGCTGCTGGCCTTGCCCTCGCACCACAAACCAGCTGTCCAGCCAACTGAGCTAAACCAGCCCTTCATTGCTTCGGTGGATTGTATAGTGGGTGAATGGACATGGACGTGTCATACCTTTGCATGGGGCACATGAGGGGTCATGGGGCGTGAATGGGGTCATATCTTGGCCTGGGGTATGAGGAGGACCTTTTGAAAGAAATAAATCTAAGATGCTGCGAACTACGATTCTGAAAAGTTGGCCCAACACCATGAAAACTGTGGAGGATGAAGATAAACCTATTCCTACAAAATCAGGGTGCGGGATCATGAACCGAACCAATCCACATCCTCCAAAGGGCCTCACGGTAGCATGGTGGTTAGCATCAATGCTTCACAGCTCCAGGGTCCCAGGTTCGACTCCCGGTTGGGTCACTGTCTGTGTGGAGTCTGCACGTCCTCCCCGTGTGTGCGTGGGTTTCCTCCGGGTGCTCTGGTTTCCTCCCACAGTCCAAAGATGTGTGGGTTAGGTGGATTGGCCATGCTAAATTGCCCGTAGTGTAAGGTTAATGGGGGGATTGTTGGGTTATGGGTATACGGGTTACGTGGGTTTAAGTAGGGTGATCATTGCTCGGCACAACATCGAGGGCCGAAGGGCCTGTGCTGTACTGTTCTAAAGGCACTCCTGAAAATCGGAAACCCTGGGACTGGGGTCAGGACACTCAGATTTGGGACTCCTCCCACCATTTTTAAAGACTTCCTGGGTCATCCCTGCTTGGTGAAAACCCAACCCTATATCTCCATCCCTTCACTGCCACTCATAGAATTTATCATAGAATTTACAGTGCAGAAGGAGGCCATTCGGCCCATCGAGTCTGGGTCAGAAACCTGGAACTCCCCTCTCTATCAGCACCGTGTGTGTGCCTGCCCCACATGGACAGCAACAGCTCAAGAGAATCATTTCTCATGGGCAACTGGGGCGACCGGTAAATGCTCGACATGGCAGCATTCTTGCCCCCGAGCCAAAGATCAGTAGACTTCCACATATAATCAAAGGCTGGTACTTCGATACTGTATTCTGAGAGTGGCGCCCTGCTGTAGGTACAGTTTTTCAGACGAGATGTTCAATCAAGACCTTACCTACCCTCTCAGGTGGACATAAAAGATTTCATGACACTATTCGAGGACGAGCAAGGGATTGCTTCTGGTGTCTGAGCCAACATTTAGCCCTTACAAACACCAAAAATAGATTATGTGGCCTTTTATTTAATTTCTGTTTGTGGGAGATTGCTGTGGATAAATTACCTGCAATGTTGTCTTCATCATTATAGCGATTGCATTTCAAAAGTACTAAATTGGCTGGAAAACACTTTGGGACATTCTGAAAGGCGCCGCACAAGTCCAAGTCTTCCGTTCTGCTGAGGGAGACTGTGCCTTGAGAAGTGGGGGAGGGGGTGAAAAAAGAAAGGGAAAAATATAGCAAACCTCCAATTTATTTTTTGTGCACATTTGAGCGATTAGGACGGACAAGAAAAGCATTCATTTTATTGACTCTGGGTATTCCTCAGAAATTGCTAGGATAATTTGGTTGGAGTGTTATTATGCGCTACGTTTGAAGTGAGACTAACAAGTTCAGGCAGGGAGCCCAAGGTGACATGAAACAGTAATCATTGAAAATAAAAACAAGACAGGATGTTTTGATACAAATTGAAGAGAAGGCCTCAGAGTTTAGTAACTCCCAGAACCTACGGGAGGACTCATTAATGCTTTTTACCATTCCTGAGTAACGGGTCCAAGCAGTCACAGTGAATGGGGATAATTTGAGGGAAACTGCCCGATTCTGTGTAATCTTCTCGCCAAACAAATGTCCGATTGTTCCAGGGAACTGGACACACAACAAACCTCACACTGTTGATGTGCACCATAATTAGCAAGCAGTTACTGTCATGCATGTCAGATGTTGTTATGCAATGAATCGCCTTGGAACAACAGGATACACCGATTGAACGGCCCGGCTTTCACTGTCAGGGCAGGGTGGGAGGTTTGTGCTGGCAAGAACGGAGCTGAAAGTCAAGAGAGGCAGGCACTGTCCTGATTTAACTGATAATTGTGCTTTCCAGATGGAAACTCAGGTTACTTCAAGCCAACCCTTCAGCACCTGACTGGTTAAGCATTCACCAGCGACTGAGGGAAGCAATCCCGGGCCCTGATGTCCTTATCTGAAAGGCTACCTTGATGGCATATGCCAAACAGATGCAGTCATTGTCTCTTCGAGGCCTGTGTTCTTGGCAGGAGACATTTTTCCCATGGCCCGATAAATCATTTTAATGACAGAATATTGCTGGATCTTGAGACATTAAATCAATACGGTCCATTCAGAAAGCCGGGAGAAGAGCAGCCGGGGAAGCCAGTCTCATGAGAACCTGGCTGATGGGAGATGGACCTTTATGATTATTTTTAAACTACAGAAGAGCTTCTGATCTCCCCGGACCTCAAACATCGATGATTTTAAAAGAGGAAATTTGAACTCTTTAAGGTCAGACCCTATGTCAGTCTTGTGTGCACACGTCTGCTGTGCACTCTCTCATTTTCTCGATCAGAGCATTCCAATTTGCTGAAGCAATATGATCTTCACCTTATTTCGATGTGTAATTCAGATCTGGCTGAGATTCCGTTTAGAATATCCTTTTTTGTTTACAAAAAAAGGAGAATCAGCGATACTTTCAGACTAAAATAAAAAATATATATATAAAAGATCACTCGTACTGGCTAAGGCAGGGAATAGCTAACACAGACAGATAGGAAAGGTCTCTATTTCTGGTCTGTGCAGTGTTAGGTTAGCTCGGCTGGGGTAATAATTAACCTCAACAGGTACAGGAGGGGGAATTATCCAGGATTCCCACTGTGATTTTCTCTCCAGTTAGACTTTCCGAGATATCATAGAATCACAGAATCCCGACAGTGCAGAAGGAGACCATTTGGCCCATCAAGTCTACACCAACCCTCTGAAAGAGAACCTAGGCCCACGCCTGTAACCCCACATAACCATCAGACGATAACTAAATCAGTCAACAGTGGCTGACTGGTGGAACTCTTGCCTCTGAATCAGAATGTTGTACATTTAAGTACCATTAAAACCTAGACTGCCATTCTGGTGCGGCACTGAGGGAGTGCTACACTGTTGGACGAGGTGTTTTCCGTCAGCCCTCTCCATGGAAGACCACATTACAACAATTTGAAGAAGAGCAGTGGAGTTTTCCTCAGTGTCCTGTTTATCCTTTTTAACCAATGTGGCAAATAAACACAAGGCTGGGATTTTCTGTCCCCATGACAGGTTTTCCTGTGGCGGAGGCAACTCACCATTGGCCACTGGCAGGATCGTCCGGTCCTGACAAAGTCAGGGCAGGAAGGGGGGGTGGGGGGGGGGGGGGGTCACCTTCGGTGGGCGGCACTGTGGCACAGTGGTTAGTAGTGAGACTGAGGGGAGAGTGGAGGAGACTGAGGGGGGAGTGGGGGAGACGGAGGGGGGAGTGGGGGAGACGGAGGGGGGAGTGGGGGAGACAGAGGGGGAGTGGGGGAGACGGAGGGGGGAGTGGGGGAGACTGAGGGGGGAGTGGGGGAGATGGAGGGGGGAGTGGAGGAGTGGGGGAGACGGAGGGGGAGTGGGGGAGACTGAGGGGGGAGTGGGGGAGACGGAGGGGGGAGTGGGGCTGACGGAGGGGGGAGTGTGGGAGACTGAGGGGGGAGTGGGGGAGACGGAGGGGGGAGTGGGGAGACGGAGGGGGAAGTGGGGGAGACAGAGGGGGAGTGGGGGAGCCGGAGGGGGGAGTGGGGGAGACTGAGGGGGGAGTGGGGGAGATGGAGGGGGGAGTGGGGGAGTGGGGGAGACGGAGGGGGAGTGGGGGAGACTGAGGGGGGAGTGGGGGAGACGGAGGGGGGAGTGGGAGAGTGGGGGTGACGGAGGGGGGAGTGGGGGAGGCTGAGGGGGGAGTGGGGGAGACTGAGGGTGGAGTGGGGGAGACGGAGGGGGGAGTGGGGGAGACTGAGGGGGGAGTGGGGGAGACTGAGGGTGGAGTGGGGGAGACGGAGGGGGGAGTGGCGGAGTTGGAGGGGGGAGTGGGGGAGACGGAGGGGGGGGAGTGGGAGTGGGGGAGGGTAGGGAGAGAGTGAGCGAGTGACCCGTCCAACCCCAGTTACAAAATGTCTGCCAGCGTGCCATGGCGTGCCGGTGACGAGGACACGGCCGCTGGTTGCCCTGTGGCTTACGGCCACAGGCCACTGACGCACCGGTGAAGAGGACGTAGTTAACTGCCCGTTGGATGCAGAAAGTGACCAGGGGTTAGGCTGCCCGCGTGTCAGCAGCGCGACCAGGCCACCGGGACACACAGGTATCCCGTGGCAGGCGGCTGCCGAGGTGTCGACTAACCTCCGTCTAACATGTCCTGTTTCTCTGCCCCCCACCACCCTTCTGTAGGTTAGCACAATGTCTGCGAACAGAACGACTATGTTCTGCGCAGTGGTTGGGGCTGCTGCACTGCAGTTGGAGATGGAGCAGCATCCACAGCCACAACCCGCAGTGGATGCAGGGCCAGCTGCAGCAGCAGAGGGAAGGGCCGAGGAGTTGCCAGTCGTCGAGCTGCATGGGGGGAGGAGGAGGAGGAGGGGGAGGAGGAGAGAGTGAGGGTGCAGCCACGGCACCAGAGGCGACGACCAAGGCCGAGGGTGAACCGTGTCCGGATCTCTTTCCTAACAACGACGGACATCACCTGCAGGAGGAAACTCCGGCTGAGTAGGCGGACGGTGATACATATCTGTCACCTCGTGGCACATCTCACCCCATGTGGAACGGGGGGAGGACACGCGATCCCGGTTGCCATCAAGGTGACGATCGTTCTTAACTTCTATGCCACCGGCTCCTTCCAGTCTCCGAGCGGGGACCTCTCCGGGATCTCCCAGTGATCGGTCCACAGGGGCATCCAAGATGTGACCGACGCCCTCTATGCCATCGCGGACCGCTACATCACCTTTCCCGAGGACCGAGCAAGTCAAGGTTCACGAGCTTGTGGATTTGCCAGCGTGGCCGGGATACCGATGGTGCAGGGGACAATCGATTGTGTTCACGTCCCCATGCGCCCGCCTGCAGGGGACAGGGAGGTGTTCACAAACAGGAGGGGGACATACTCCATGAATATCCAGGTGGTATGCGACCCCCACATGACGTTCATGAACGTCTGTGCAAGGTTCCCAGGGAGTGTGCATGACTCCTACATACTGGCGCAGTCGTACATCCCTGCGATGTTTGAGGGACATCCCCCCCGGCTGAGGGGCTGGTTGCTAGGCGACAGGGGTTATCCGCTGAGGTCTTGGCTGATGACGCCTATACGGAGGCCTCAGACCAATGCGGAAACACGATACAACGAGGCCCATGCAGCAACCAGGGGTGTGGTGAAGCGCTGCCTTGGCCTCCTGAAGATGAGATTCAGGTGCCTGGACCGCTCCGGAGGGGCCCTGCAGTACCAGGCCGAAAGGGTCGCTCGCATTGTTGTGGTCTGCTGTGCGCTGCACAATATCGCGATGCAGAGGGGAGATGACCTGCTGCAGGAGGTGGAGGGAGAAGCCAGTGGCAGTGGTTCCAGCACAGAGGAGGAGGAGGAGGAGGAGGAGAGGGAGGAGGAGGAGGAGGAGGCTGGTGGAGTGCCGGGCGCAGCACGCAGACACGACCCAGGTGCTGGTGATGTCCAGGCGGCGGCACGACGGACCCGGCGAGGACGGCGGGCACACAACGTCTTGGTGGCAGCACGGTTCACGCGTCGCATGCGAAGTCCCCGCTGAACACCAAACCACCACCTGCATCGCTAGTCGTGCAGAGGGTCAACACACAACTGCCACCACCACAACCGCCCCCCCCCCCCCCCCCCCTCTCAGTGTACACTGCTCCACTTCGACATCACCCTTACCACTGGGTCCAGACGGTATGGCACAACATTGATGGCTGTGTCAGCGGGTGTGATCAGTGCCATGTGGAATGATGACAGCCCGCTCTGCGATGAGCTGTGAGCTCAGAATCGTTAGAGAGAGTCTGACCCATGGCAATTGCTGAACCATCCACGTTGGTGGCCGCTGAGTTCGTCACGGATGCTCCATCACATGCCCGCGTGGGCTAGCTGTGGGAGGGGGTGGGGGGAGGGGCAGGGACTGCACACCCGGCACCGATGTTTCACCGCTCGTCAACCCCAGCGACACTCGGTCACCATCACGATTCCTGTGGCTGTGGAACAATCACACGGTATTACAAGTAAGGTGGAACAGTTCGTTTAATGTTAACAATAATTTACAGGTGCCCTAGCCCCTACAACTAAACTGTGCCCTTCACCCATGCCAACTTACTCGGTGTCTCTCTTTGTTGCCTTACTGGCCCTACCACTACGTCTAAGTGATTCCCCAGATGATACAGCAGGAGTGGAGGAGGATTGCTGCGAATCGACCCCTTCGACTCGTTTCTCCTTCGGCAAGCGTTTCCTGGGGCGACCCGGCCTTGATGGGCCAGACTGCTCTGCGGGCGTCTCGGGTGACGTTGTGCCACCCTGCTCTGCCTGCTGCCCACCCGATGCACCAGGGATGCACCATTCCGGGACGTCCCGTGATGGAGTTAATGGGACGGGCCCCGAAACCTCCTCCTCCCTCGGGGAGCCCAGTGGCCCCCGGGCCTCACTTTGGGACAGAAGTGCGAGCGGGGAGGTGCCCTGTCGCGCCACCGACACCTGGCGCTGCCAGTTCTGGAGGCCTGCAACAGCATCCATCAGGATCCGAAGGTTTGCAGAGACGGAGTCCAGGGAGTTAGACATTCCCACCAGGGACTGTGCGATCTCAACCTGTGAGTGCACGAAGCCATCCAGCACATGTGTCAGGCGGTTGATGCTCTCCGCGACTGACTGCTGGGACTGTGCCATCGACTGCTGGGCCTGTGCCATCGACTGCTGTGACTGTGCCATGGCGTGCTGCGACTGGGCCATGACCTGCTGAGACTCGGCCAAGGCCCGCAGCGCGCCGGCAATGACGTGTTGGCTCTGGCGCATTGCTGCCTGTGAGAGGGCAACCCTGTCCATGGCCGAGGATGACGCGTGCACATTAAGCCCAACGCCTTGCATAACCTGACCCATTGCCTCCACCGCGGATGCCACCCGTGCGGTGTCGGCCTGGGTTGCTGCCATGAGCGGCACCACTCCCTGCTCGTGGACGCGGTTCGACTCCTCTAACAGCGTCTGCAGAGTCTGGAAGACAGTCCTCATCCCGTCATTGTGTCCCTGGGTTTCTTGATGCATCGGCTGTGCGGGTGGGTTGAGAAACTCCAGGAACTCGGAAAACGTCTGGGAGCCAGCTGCATGCTGGGCCTGGCCTGGCCTCCGCCAGTCTGGGCCCTCGGCTGCAACGACCTCCACCTGCTGTACCTGCTCAGCTGTGATGTGCGACCCAGACTGTGACCCAGGAGCCTCATCACTAAATAGGCCCGCCGGGGTGTGTGTCTCTGGGATGGTGGATGGTGTGGGAGACAGCAGTGCCGCAAGCTCGAGGTCGTTTTGGGTGGACGCCTCCTCTATGTCATCGGCCCGCTGAGAGGTCGCAGGGCGTTCGCGGGCCATTTCTCTCTCTTGCTCTCTCGCCGCCCTCTGGGCGTCCTGCTCCACAGATTCGGTTGGGGAGGATGGGACTCCCCGCTGATCGGGCACCCTCTGTCATGCGGCCCTGGGTGAGGTGGGGGCAGATGCCTGTGTCCGCCTGGAGGCAGACGGCCCTGGTCATTCGGCATCACGTCCTAGGGAAGAGAATGAAACGAGTTATTTAGAGACGCTCGGCCGGGCGCTGGCGGTCCCAGTGTGCAGAGTGTGAAGGGACAGAGGGTGGGGGAGGTATCCAAGTGGGCAGGGTGTGTGAAGGGACAGAGGATGGGGGAGGTGTCCAAGTGGGCAGGGTGTGTGAAGGGACAGAGGATGGGGAGGTGTCCAAGTGGGCAGGGTGTGTGAAGGGACAGAGGATGGTGATGGGGGAGGTATCCCAGTGGGCAGGGTGTGTGAAGGGACACAGGATAGGGGAGGTGTCCAAGTGGGCAGGGTGTGTGAAGGAACAGAGGATGGGGAGGTGTCCAAGTGGGCAGGGTGTGTGAAGGGACAGAGGATGGGGAGGTGTCCCAGTGAGCAGGGTGTGAAGGGACAGAGGATGGGGGAGGTGTCCCAGTGGGCAGGGTGTGTGAAGGGACAGAGGATGGGGGAGGGCGGGGGTGTTTGTCATGCAGGGTTGTCTCACTTGTTGCAGCTCCGCCAACCTCGCATTGCGCGATCTCCCGGGTGGCAGATCCCCCAACAAGGTCCAGTGCCCTCTGCTCAAACGTGGTGAGGGGGTGCAGGATGTGCGAACCCCCTCCAGTCGTGTTCCGCTCACGAGTGTTGTGAGCGGTCTTGTCCTGTTGGGGGAAGGGGCATAGGTAGATCATTACAATACGGCAGGTATCAGCAGGCCGTTCAGATACTGGCACAGTTTGGGGGTCAAGTTGTAATAAGACCATTGCATCTCTCCACGGGGGTCAGAGCGCTGGCTCTGTGACTACTTTGTGAACCACCCTCAACTCACTCTGCCCCAATCCCCCTCCACCCCCTGTGCCGGGGGGGAGGTGGGTGATTAAGTAAAGGTGGGGGAGGGATGGTTGTGACCCAGGGGCACCCTCTTGGCACTTACCCTGGCAGCCCTGGTGAGGTCGTGCATCTTCTTCCGACATAGCTCTGCAGAGCGAGGGGTCTGCCCCACAGCACTGACGGCAGCAGCCACCTCACGCCAGGCCTGGCGCACCGCGCTGGCAGGGTGGCGATGCCCTCTACATGGGCAGATGATGCCCCTCCTCTGCTCGATTGATTCGAGCAGCATCTCCACGTCAGCCTCCACGAATCGCAGGGCTGCTCTCCTGAGCTCCGACATCCTGGCCACAGTTTCAGTGCTCGCCCGCGCCTTTTTACGGCGTCGGGCGGCGTCACGTGGGCGTGTTCGTGTCGTCGTCGCGTTCCGGCGTCATCGCGCACGTGATTGACGCGGCCCCGTTCCTAGCCCATTTCCCGGACGTGAATACGTCGGGAACTGGGCCGTGTCGGGCCGTCGCAAAATTCGGCCCCTGGCTTCGATTCCGACCTTGAGTCACTGTCTGTGTGGAGTTTGCACTTTCTCCCCGTGTCCGCATGGATTCCCTCTGGGTGCTATGGTTTCCTCCCACAGTCCAAAGATGTGCAGGTTAGGTGGATTGTCCATGCTAAATTGCCCCTTAGTGTCCAAAAGGTTAGGTGGGGTTACTGGGTTACGGGGATAGGGTGGAGGTGTGGGCTTAAGTAGGATGTTCTTTCAAGGGCTGGTGAAGACTTGATGGACCAAATGGTCTCCTTCTGCAGTGTAGGGATTCTATTTTTTTAATAAATTTAGAGTACCCAATTAATTTTTTCCAATTAAGAGGCAATTTAGCGTGGCCAATCCACCTACCCAGCATATCTTTTGGGTTGTGGGGGCGAAACCCACACAAAAACAGACAGTGACCCAGAGCCAGGATCGAACCAGGGACCTTGGCGCCGTGAGGCAGCAATACTATCCACTGCGCCACCGTGCTGCCCTCCTATAGGGATTCTATGATCCCGCCAGTGGGAAATCTCAGCCAGATTATCCAGTCATTATTAAATTGTCATTTTTGGGGCCGTGGAATTCCTATAGTGCAGAACTAGGCTGTTTGGCCCATTGAGTCTGCGCCAACCCTGACCCTCGAAAAGAGCACCATACCTAGGCCCACTAGCACATAGAACATACAGTGCAGAAGGAGGACATTCAGCCCATCGAGACTGAACCGGCCACTTCAGCCCTTACTTCCACCCTATCCCCATAACCCAATAACCCCTCCTAACTTTTTGGTCACTAAGGGCAATTTATCATGGCCAATCCACCTAACCTACGCGTCTTTGGACTGTGGGAGGAAACCAGAGAACCCAGAGGAAACCCACGCAGACCCAGGGAGAACATGCAGACTCCGCACAGACAGTGACCCAGCAGGGAATCGAACCTGGGACTCTGGCGCTGTGAAGTTATAGTGCTATCCACTTTTGCTACCGTGCAACCCTACTCTATCCCGGTACGCCCATAACCCCACCTAACCTGCACGTCTTTGGACACTTAGGGGCAATTTAGCATGGCCAATCCACCTAACCTACACATCTTCAGACTGTGGGAGGAAGCCAGAGCACCTGGAGGAAACCCACACAGACAGGGGAGAAAGTGCAAACTCTACACAGACAGTCACCCAAGGTCGGAATTGAACTCATGTCCCTGGCATAGTGGGGCAGCACTGCTAAGCACTGTACCACCATGCCGCCCAAAACGTGTTAGTTAGCATTGGATGAAACAGGGTTAGGCTGGTCTGTAAGATTTTGCATGGTTGAATAGACTAATCCTCTGGACTCACACATAAGGAATTGATATTGGGCTAGGCAGTTAGCACAGTGAAACCCCAGCAAAGATATGTTAGGGGTCAAAAAATGCATAACAAGACGAGTTGATGCGAACACATTTTTACTGTTCTTATTTATTCTTTCCATTTTTTAAATCACCTGAGCAACAATTAATTATAGTTTGCTTCCAACACTGAGAATTGCAATCGCATTTGCACACCAAATTTATTAATGGGCATCTTTCTTTCCTCCCATCCCTCTTCGACTGACTGGAGCAGCTTAAGCCAGGATGTGGCTTTGTGGCCAACAACTTCCCAGGAGCTTGTCCAATTAGGCATTCTTCCTCAATGAGTTTATGCAATAAAAATCTGTGAGCTGTTTGCCAAATGGACATTTTTTTTCTGTCTTCAAATTTCCCTCCCCATCATTCGTCTGCTGACTTCTGGTTGTCTCAAGCCAGAATTCGGCTTTGTGGACACCAGTGATGTCCAAGCAACTTCTCCAAATAGTCATTCATCATCAATGAGTTTGCCCAGTAAAGGTCCGGGGGCTCTTTAGAGGGGAAGGGTCAGGATAGAGAACTCCAGTTGAAACACTGGCACTCGCGCAGCCAAGACGAGGCACACGGTACTGTTTTGTGTCATTAACTCTATGAATTTACCCACACCTTCAGCTGGGGTGATCACATTCAGTTCTATTGCATGTACCTTCTCATGGTCAGTATGGTCCTTTTTCTCCAAATTCTGAGTATCGAACTATCACAATTGCTGCCTGTTCACTGCTTATGGAATGGCACACCGAGGGGGAAATGGCGGCCCAGTGTAATGTGATTGGATGAGTAATTGATGCTCTGGGAACATAGAAACATAGAAAATAGAAGCAGGAGGAGGTCATTCGCCTTCGAGCCTGCTCCACTATTCAATATGATCATGGCTGATCATCAAGTTCCCTGATCCCGCCTTCCCCCCCATAACCCTTGATCCCTTCAACCCCAAGAGCTATATCTAATTCCTTCGTAAAACTGCACAGGCAGCGCGGTGGCGCAGTGGGTTAGCCCTGCTGCCTCACGGCGCCGAGGTCCCAGGTTCGATCCCGGCTCTGGATCACTGTCCGTGAGGAGTTTGCACATTCTCCCCGTGTCTGCGTGGGTTTCGCCCCCACAACCCAAAGATTTGCAGGGTAGGTAGATTGGCCACACTAAATTGCCCCTTAATTGGGAAAAAAAATGAATTGGGTACTCTAAATTTTTTTTAAAAATTGCACAACGTTTTGGCCTCACCTACTTTCTGTGGTAGTGAATTCCACAGATTCACCACTCTGGGGGGAAAAGTTCTCACCTCAGTCCTGAAAGGTTTACCGCTCATCCTTAAACTATGATCCCTAGTTTTGGACTCCCCCACCATCGGGAACATTCTTTCTGAATCTACCCTGTCTAATCCTGTTAGAATTTTATCAGTTGATATGAGATCCCCTCTCACTCTTCTAAACTCCAATTAATATAATCCTAACCGATTTAGTTTCTCCTCATGTGGCAGTCCTGCCATGTTGGAACCAACAATTCTACGGACACGTGCTTGTAGGATTAGAATAGCGGTTTTAATATACTTACAACAGGACCAGCCTGTTAGCCGCTGAACTTTCGGTGAACTGGCCGGCTGACCCTGTGGCACTGATCTTTATACAGCAACTCCTGGGGGAGGAGTCCTGGGCGGAGCCAAGGGAGAAGCCCAGTGCAACTCTCGAGTATTCCCAGAGCTACTTCCCCTGGTGGTCAGGTAGTGCAACTGCACTTACAATATAGACACATATATATACAGATTATAATACCGTGTGAATCACATTCACCACATGCCATTCCGGAAT
The DNA here is from genome assembly GCF_902713615.1 of Scyliorhinus canicula. Lineage (NCBI taxonomy): Eukaryota > Metazoa > Chordata > Chondrichthyes > Carcharhiniformes > Scyliorhinidae > Scyliorhinus > Scyliorhinus canicula. The sequence goes on along the minus strand of NC_052150.1, from coordinate 185,212,264 downwards.
CAGCCTGGTAAACCTTCGCTGCACTCTCTCCATAGCAAGAACATCCTTCCTCAGATAAGGACATGAAAACTGCACACAATACTCCAGGTGTGGCCTCACCAGTGCCCTATACAATTGCAGTACAAAAATCCCCATTCCTGTGCTCAAATCCTCCCGCTATGAAGACAACATACCATTTGCCTTCTTTACTGCCTGCTGTACCTGAGCGCTTACTTTCATCGACTGGTACACATGGACACCAAGGTCCCGCTGAGTGTCCGCCTCACTCAATTTATACCCATTCAAATAACAATCTGCCTACCTAATTTTGCTCCTGAATGGGTCCACATTTCATCGTGGCAGCTGGTGACATTTAAATTCAATTAACTAAAGTTGGAATTGAAAGCTAGTCTTAGTAATGGCGACGATGAAACTATTGTTGATTGCCATAAAACCCAACTGGTTCAGTAATGTCCTTTAGGGAACAAAATCTGCCACCCCCATCTCCTCTGGCATACATGTGACTCCATAAAACCAAAAGACCACAAGACATAGGAGCAGAAGTAGGCCATTTGGCCCATCGAGTCGGTTCCCCAATTCAATGAGATCACGATTGATCTAAAATGATAATCCTCAACTCTGCTTTCCCCTCTTATCCTCATAACCCTTGCTTCCCTTACTGATTTAAAATCTGTCTATCTCAGCCTTGAACGTCTCTAATGACCCCGCCTCTACAGCTGTCTGTGGTAAAGAATTCCACAGATTCACTACCCTCTGAGAGAAGAATTTCCTCCTAATCTCTGTTTTAAATGGACAATCCCTTACTCTGAGATTATGCCCTCTGGTCCTAGACTCTCCCACAAGAGGAAATAACTTTTCAACAAGACAATGTTATTGACTCTTAACTGCCCTCTGAATTGACCCAGGAAACCACTTAGCTCAAGGGCAATTAGGGATTGGCAACAAATGTTGGCCTTGCCAATAATGCCCAGGTCTAATCAAAGAATGAAAAAATGTAACAAGTGCATCCTTTTGTGATCTCAGCTAGCCACGCCTTCATCCCTTCATACCTGACTCAGACACAATAAAGTAAATACACAGAACAGGAAGAGAATCAAAACATCTCAAAACAACATAGCTAAGAAAAGGGATGAGGATCTAAAAAGTGATTTTCGGGAGTTAGGTTGGAAGCTAAAGAGCAGGACAAGCAGAGTAGTGATCTCAGGATTGCTACCGGTGCCACGTGCAAGTGAGGTAAGGAACAGAGAGCGAGGGCAGCTGAACACGTGGCTACAGGGCTGGTGGAGGAGGGAAGGCTTCAGATATGTGGATCATTGGGATATCTTCTAGGGAAGGTGGGACCTGTACATGAAGGACGAATTGCACCTAAACTGGAGGGGCACCAATATCCTGGGTGGGAAGTCTGCTAGAGCTCTTTGGGAGGGTTTAATTTAGTTTGGCAGGGGGGTGGGAACCAGAGCTATGGATCAGAGGATAGGGCAGCTGTTGAACAGGCAGAAATAGTATGCAGCAAGTCTGTGAGGAAGGATAGACAGTTGATAGGGAAAAGTTGCACTCAGTGGAATGGGTTAAAGTGTGTCTGTTTCAATGCAAGAAGGAATAAGGGAGATTAATTTAAAGCATGGATCACCCGGAGGAACCGGCCTCCACGTTGTTGGAGGAGGTGCTGGCGGCAAGTGGACTGGAGAAGGGGACAGTGTCAGCGGTATACGGAGCTATGTTGGAAAAGGATAAGGCACCATTGGAGGGGATCAAAGCGAAGTGGGAGGAAGAATTGGGAGAGGTTCTAGAGGAAGGGGTCTGGCGTGAGGTGCTCCGGAGAGTGAATGCCTCCACCTCGTGTGCGAGGTTGGGGCTGATACAGCTGAAGGTGGTGCACAGGGCACACCTCACGAGGGCAAGGATGAGCCGATTCTTTGAAGGGGTAGAAGATGTGTGTGAACGTTGCGGGGGGGGGCCCCGCTACTCACGTTCATATGTTTTGGTCCTGTCCAAAGCTTGGGGAGTACTGGAAGGAGGTGTTTAGGGTAATTTCCAAGGTGGTGCATGTGAAGCTGGACCCGGGTGCCCGGAGGCCATATTCGGGGTGTCGGGTCAGCCAGGGTTGGTTGATCGCCCGAAGGCAGATCCTGCTGGGATGGAGAGCGGCCTCTCCACCCTGTGCCCTGGCGTGGCGAGGGGACCTAGATAGATAGATAGAGAAATACAGCACAGAACAGGCCCTTCGGCCCACGATGTTGCGCCGAACTTTTGTCCTAGGTTAATCATAGAATTTTGGACAATTTTTAAATAATGCACTTTGGGAGGATGAATATGGAGAGACAGCGCACTATAAATAGCTGGGCTTTGATAAGATAAGGGCTTGGAATACTTGACCCTTGAGAAGGTTAAGTTCGAACTGAGGGGAAGCTCGGAGGGGTTCTACAAGTCATGGGCACTATTTATTATGCACTTTCAGGGCAGCACGGTGGCCTAGTGGTTAGCACAGCTGCCTCACGGCGCTCAGGTCCCAGGTTCGATTCTGGTTCACTGTTCGTGTGGAGTTTGCACATTCTCCCCGTGTCTGCGTGGGTTTCGCCCCCACAACCCAAAAATGTGCAGAGTTGGTGGATTGGTCACACTAAATTACCCCTTAATTGGAAAAAATAATTCGGTAATCTAAATTTAAAAAAAATAAAATAAATATTATGCACTTTCAAGAACTGGATAACATCAAACATTAGTTGGGGGGGGGGAAGGGTGGGTGGGATGCGGTGGGAGGGGCGCTGTGTATGTTGAAGATGGCTATGGGTAATCCCTGATTCCTTTTTTTTTCTTTGTCATTTGTTTATGTTAACATGCGGACTGATGTCTGGGCATGGTGGGAGGATGGGATCGTTGTTACTGTTATGGGGTTTGAGATATTTGTTGTTGGTTATTGATTGTTGTTGGGTGTAAATTCGGGAGAAAAATTGTGAAAAAGGAGGAGAATAAAAATATTTTTTAAAAAAGCATGGATCAGTACTTGGAACTACAATGTTGTGGCCATTACGGTGACATGGATTTCACAGGGGCAGGAATGGTTGTTAGATGTTTCAGGTTTAGATGTTTTCAGAAGAATAGGGAGGGAGGCAAAAGAGGAGGGGGTGTGGCACTGTTAATTAGGGAGTGCACCACAGCTGCAGAAAAGGAGTTAGTTGAGGAGGGTTTGTCTACTGAGTCAGTATGGGTGGAAGTCAGAAACAAGAAAGGAGTAGTCACTTTATTGGGAGTTTTCTATAGGCCATTGGCAGCAGAGAGCTAGAGGAACAGATTGGGTGGTAGATCTTGGAAAGGTGCAGAAGTAACAGAGTTGTTGTCATGGGTGACTTCAACTTCCCTAATATTGACTGGAACCTCCTTAGTGCAAATGGTTTGGATGGAGCAGATTTTGTCAGGTGTGTACAGGAAGGATTCCTGACTCAATATGTAGATAGGCCGACTAGGGGGGAGGCCATATTGAACTTGGTGCTCGGCAACGAACCAGGCCAGGTGTCAGATGTCTCGGTGGGAGAGCATTTCGGTGACAGTGACCACAACTTCTTGACCTTTACCATAGTCATGGAGAGGGATAGGAACACACAGTATGGGAAGGTATTTAATTGGGGGAGGGGAAATTAGACTGCTATTAGACAGGAGCTGAGGAGCATGAAGTGGGAACAATTGTTCTTGGGGAAATGTACAACTGTAATGTGGGGATTATATAAGGAGCACTTGCTGCAAGTGCTGAATCGTTTTGTCCCACTGAGACGAGAAAGGAATGGTAAGGTGAAGGAGCATTGGATGATAAGTGAAGTGGAGCTTCTAGTCAAGAGGAAGGAAGCTTACGTAAGGTTGAGAAAGCAAGGATCTGACTCGGCTCCAGAGGGTTACAAGGTAGCCAGGAAGGAACTCAAAAATGGACTGAGGAGAGCTAGAAGGGGGCATGAGAAAGCCCTGGTGGGAAGGATTAGGGAAAACCCCAAGGCGTTCTACACTTATGTGAGAAATAAGAGGATGGTCAGAGTTAGAGTAGGGCTGATCAGGGATAGTGGAGGGAACATGTGCCTAGAGTCTGAGGAGATGGGGGAAGCCCTAAATGAATGCTTTGCTTCAGTATTCACCGGAGAGAGGGACCTTGTTGCCCATGAGAACAGTGTGAACCTGGTTAATAGACTCAAACAGGTTGATATTAAGAAGGAGGATGTGCTGGAAATTTTGAAAAGCATCAGGATAGATAAGTCCCCTGGGCCTGATGGGATATACCCAAGGTTACTTCGGGAAGCGAGGGAAGAGATTGCTGCGCCATTGGTGATGATCTTTGCATCCTCACTCTCCACTGGAGCAGTACCGGATGATTGGAGAGAGGCGAATGTTGTTCCCCTATTCAAGAAAGGGAATAGGGAAATCCCTGGGAATTACAGACCCACCAGTCTTACATCTGTGGTGAGCAAAATATTGGAAAGGATTCTGAGAGATAGGATTTATGATTATTTAGAAAAACATAGTTTGATTAAAGATAGTCAGCATGGCTTTGTGAGGGGCAGGTCCAGCCTAACAAGCCTCATTGAATTCTTTGAGGATGTGACGAGACACATTGATGAAGGTCGGGCAGTGGATGTGGTGTGTATGGATTTCAGTAAGGCATTTGATAAGGTTCCCCGGGGTAGGCTCATTCAGAATGTTAGGGGGCATGGGATACAGGGAAATTTGGCTGTCTGGATGCAGAATCGGCTAGCTGAAAGAAGACAGCGAGTGGTAGTGGATGGAAAGTATTCCGCCTGGAGGTCGGTGACCAGTGGTGTCTCGCAAGGATCTGTTCTGGGACCTCTGCTCTTTGTGGTTTTTATAAATGACTTGGATGAGGAAGTGGAAGGGTGGGTTAGTAAGTTTGCCGATGACACGAAGGTTGGTGGAGTTGTAGATAGTGTTGAGGGTTGTTGCAGGTTACAACAGGACATTGACAGGATGCAGAGCTGGGCTGAGAAGTGGCAGATGGAGTTCAACCTTGATAAATGTGAAGTGATTCATTTTGGATGGTCGAATTTGAATGCTGAATACAGGGATAAAGGCAGGACTCATGGAAGTATGGAGGAACAGAGGGATCGTGGGGTCCACGTGCATAGATCCCTCAAAGTTGCCACCCAGGTTGATAGGGTTGTTAAGAAGGCGTATGGTGTGTTGGCTTTCATTAACAGGGGGATTGAGTTTACGAGCCGTGAGGTTTTGCTGCAGCTTTATAAAACTCTAGTTTGACCACACTTGGAATATTGTGTCCAGTTCTGGTCGCCTCATTATAGGTAGGATGTGGATGCTTTTGAGAGGGTGCCGAGGAGATTTACCAGGATGCTGCCTGGACTGGAGGGCTGTCTTATGAAGAAAGGTTGAGGGAGCAGGGGCTTTTCTCACTGGAGTAAAGAAGGCAGAGAGGTGACTTAATAGGGGTGTACAAGGTGATGAGAGGCATGGATAGAGTGGATAGCCAGAGACTTTTCCCCAGGGTGGAAATGGCTGTCACGAGGGGACATAATTTTAAAGTGATTGGAGGAAGGTATAGGGGAGATGTCAGAGGTAGGTTCTTTACACAGAGAGTGGTGGGTGTGTAGAATGCACTCCAGCAGAGGTGGTGGAGTCAGAGTCATTGGGGACATTTAAGCGACTCTTAGATCGGCACATGGACAGCAATAAATCGAAGGGGTGTAGGTTAGATTGATCTTAGATTAGGATAAATGGTCGGTACAACATCGTGGGCTGAAGGGCCTGCACTGTGCTGTAGTGTTCTATGTTCCATGTTCTATCTCCCCTTGGTATTCAATGACATTGGCATTGCTGAATCCCCTACATCTTGGGGGTTATCATTGATCCATTGCACAACCCTGGCCAGGAGTTAAGATAGTGTTGCTTTTAATGTTTTTTTTTTAAGTAAACTATATTCTCACAAGTTTTATAAAAGGGCACCCAGTCAAAAAGTGGTGAACATATTAATGAGAGTTCTTTTATCCGGAGATGAAAATTAGTAACTCATTAGCTGTTTCGATAATTGGAATACATATCATTGGGCAGAATTTTCACAAATATCGACAAAGGGTGATAGTGGGCGGAGGGCAGGTGGGGCCTCATATGGGCCTGGGGTATTTTTGGGTGGGCGGTGTGGGTCGGGCGTACGACCGGTCGGGGCACTATTTGGGAGGTCCAGCTCCGCGGCCTGAGTCCACCAAGGAGCATGGGCAGCCTCCGGAGGCCTCCACCGTGCGCATGGCCGGCTACTGACCCGGAAGTGCAGGGGCCTGTATCTGCAGCTTCCTCACTGCTAGCTCCCTGCAGGGCTTTAAATATGGGGCCCTTTCACGCCAGTTTTTCTATAGTGAAAGGCCACAGTTTTTACGATGGCGTGGGACATAGTCCCAAAAATGGAGAATCCAGGCCACGATTTGGGGTTCTCGTGAGATTTTCCACTCCCATCGCCAAACAAGAGTGGAAATGTGGCCCATTGTGTTGGAAAGTCTTTGCTGCCTGTTTTTGAAGAATGTGCTATAAAAAAGCACCATGCAGGTATTGCTTTTAAGCAGCCAGCCATCAGAGCTTTCGCCAGTCTTAGAAAGTCAGAATTGCTAAAGGAATGGGTTTGAAGTCAACTGAGGCAACCCACCAATATGAGGAAATGCGGAGTCTTCTTTACTTTGTACCATTACATACTGAGTTAAGTTGCACTATTTGAACTAAATGAGGCTGATTTAAAATTCATTCACGGGATGTGGAGAGAGTGAATGTTTGTGGAAGGGGTGCCAGTCAAATGGGCTGTTTTGTCCTGGATGGTGTCGAGCTGCTTTACTGTTGTTGTTGTTATACTTTAAATAATGACTTATCTAAAATATATACATTACTCTTGAATCTACCAGGATGATAAAATGACCAATCGTCTTCTTGTTGAAAGATTAACTATTTAATGAGTAATAAAATAATAAACTATGAGTCCTTTTACTCAATACTAAACTAACTACAAAGAAATAAACTGGGGCAGCACTGTGGTGCAGTGGGTTAGCCCTGCTGCCTCACAGCGCCGAGGCCCCAGGTTCAATCCTGGCTCTGGGTCACCGTACGTGTGGAGTTTGCACATTCTCTCCTTGTTTGCCCCCACAACCCAAAAATGTGCAGGCTAGGTGGATTGGCCATGCTAAATTGCCCCTTAATTGGAAAAAATTAATTGGGAACTCTAAATTTATTTTAAAAAAGAAATAAAGTACAATACAGATAACTATATAACTATACACTATTATAACAAACTAGTTCTAACTTCTCTCACTCTAGCTATTCTATGTCTTGCTTGCTCACTGTTCTGAATCACATCATCACGTGACTTAGAAACGGCGGAATCCAGTTCTTATAGTATCTAACTGTGAGACATCTAGTGTTGAAATGACTGTACTACATTTACATACATAGATCATCTGTATTGATATCTGAATATCACTACAGTTGGAACTGCACTCATCCAGGAAAATGGAGAGTATTCTATCACACTCCTGATTTGTGTCTTGTAGATGGTGGACAGGTTTTGGGGATTCAAGAGCCTCTGAAGGATTCTCAGCCTCTGACCTGCTCTTGTAGCCACAGCTTTTATATGGTTAGTCCAGTTCGGTTTCTGGTAGATGGTATCTCCCAACTTGTTGCTCGTGGGATTTTAATGATGGTAATGCCATTGAATGTCAGGGGGCGATAGTTAAATTCTCCCTTGTTGGAGACGGTCATTGCCTGGTATTTTTGTGGCGTGAATGTAACTTGTCACTTGTCAGCCCAAGCCTGGATATTGTCCAGGTCTTGCTACCCTTGGACACGGACTGCTTCATTATCTGAGGAGTCACAAATGGTGCTGAACATTGTGCAATCAACAGCAAACATTCCAGCTTCTGACCTTATGATTGAAGGGAGGTCATTGATGAAGCAGCTGATGATGGTTGAGCCTAGGACTCTACCCTGGGGAACCCCTGCAGTGATGTCCTTGAGCTGAGATGACTGACCTCCAACAACCACAACCACACCTTCTTCCATTGTGCCAGTTATGACTCTAACCAGAGGAGAGGTTTCCCCTGATTCCCATTGATGCCACACTTGGTCAAATGCAGTCTTGATATCAAGGGCAGTCACTCTCACCTCTCGCCACTCTGAGTGCTCCGATCCATCAGTGCCTATGATAGTAAATGGAAGCTGGCTAAAATGACTGATTTGCCTCTTGTTTGAAACATTTTTCAGAATAAAAAGCAGCTATAAAGCAGATATTGGCAGTGTTCACCTTGTGTGGGACTGTATATTTGGTAGGAAAATGGTTAATGAATATTCAGCGTGGTTTGCCTCCTCCAGATGCACTGCACAGTCTGCTGTTGAGCTGGTGGTGTGTTACTATGTATCTCAGTAGCTCAAGCCAACAGGTCTTTCCCCAACCAGCTGCCATATAATGGGATGAGGAAATTGCAGTTCAACAAGTTAATTCAGATCTGAGGAATCCACGCTTGTAGTGTAAATTTATTAACGTATTTAGACAGTCAAATAGCGCACAAGTCTCTGTACATTAGAAACAATGCAGCAAGTGCCCCGTAACATTCATATAAACCATACCATATGCAAGCTTAGAAATAAAATAATATTACTCAAAAAACTCAGAAGTTCTAATGCCTACATTAGTTAAGCCGTCAGTCAGCTCGTGTTAAGATTTTTGCAAGCTTTTAAAATTCTCATCAATGTTTTCTATTAAAGGTACTAAAATATTGCTTTTATTTGGCCTTTAAACCATATTTGTTCCACAATTTAACCTGTTAATGTTATTATTATTTGTACACACACAAAAAAGATGGAACAAGATAATAGTAATAGAATCATAGAATTTACAGCGCAGAAGGAGGCCATTTGGCCCATCAAGTCTGCACCAGCTTTGGAAAGAGCACCCTACCTAAGCCCACATCTCCACTCTATCCCCACACCTCCACCCTATCCCCATAACTCCACCTAACTTATTCGGACACTCAGGGTAATTTATCATGGCCAATCAACCTAACCTGCATGTCTTTGGACTGTGGGAGGAAACCGGAGCACCCAGAGGAAATCCACACAGACACGGGGAGAATGTGCAGACTCCACACAGACAGTGACCCAAGTCAGGAATTGAACCTGGGACCCTGGAGCTGTGAAGCAACTGTGCTAATTACTGTGCTACCGTGCCACCCATTGCGTTATATTCCATTGTGCGTCAATGAGAATTTGAATCTGAGATCAGATTCGGCCAAATTTAGGTGCTAGACTTATAATAATAATAATCTTTATTAGTGTCACAAGTAGGCTTACATTAACACGAAATGAAGTTACAGTGAAAAGCTCCTAGTTGTCACATTCCTGCGCCTTTTCAGGGACACAGAGAATTCAGAATGTCCAAATCACCCCACAGCAGTGGGAGGAAACCGGAGCACTGGGAGGAAACCCACGCAGACACAGGGAGAATGGGCACACTCCGCACAGACAGTGACCCAAGCCGGGAATCAAACCTGGGACCCTGGAGCTGTGAGGCAACAGTGCTAACCACTGGGCTACCGTGCGAAAAGGGGGTGCAGTTGCTGATTATTTTATGTTCTGAATTGATTTCCATGAAACCACAGGTTGTGCAGCTTCCATTATTATGTAGGTACAGAGTTTCCTCACAGCTGCTCCCATTTCTCTGCTGCAGCTTCACTGGAAGTGCAGCAGAATCCCTGTTCCACAATCCCAATGAAGGCACGATTGGTGTGTTGGAAACTGCTCCAACAAAATCCCTGCCAATGGCCCTCTGAAGCACATGAAATGAAATGAAAATCGCTTATTGTCACGAGTAGGCTTCAATGAAGTTACTGTGAAAAGCCCCTAGTCGCCACATTCCGGCGCCTGTCCGGGGAGGCTGGTACGGGAATCGAACCGTGCTGCTGGCCTGCTTGGTCTGCTTTAAAAGTCAGCGATTTAGCCCCGTAGCTAAACCAGCCCCTCGACAGAGGAAAAGATCTGGGGCTGGATTCTCCGTTTTTGGGACTACGTCCCCACGTCGTCGGGAACACTGTGGTCTTTTATGCCAGGAAAATGGACGTCAAAAGGCCACAGATTCCCTGTTTTGCTGGGGGCTAGCAGGCAGCCGTCGTACAGCACGCAGCTGCAATGCGGCCCCCTGCACTTCCAGATCAGAGGCCGTGCAGGCGGACTCCATGAGTACGCCGATGTTTTGGGAGGGTGGAGCATTGAAGAACCAGCACCGCTCCCAATTTCATGCGGCAAAACGGATTCTCTGCCCCATCCCTGAACGCGATTTTAGCACTGTGAAAATCGTCGGTGGGCGGAGAATCCAGCCCGTGCCCTTTGAAAAACCCTTCATCACTGCTGGAGCTATGTACGAGTATAAAACTGATATTTTACAATGACTTCTTGATATTAGATAGAACCTTCACTCAGAGAAACCTCTGGGGTGGGTTTTTTCCACACACCCCTCACACCCCGTCCTATCTCCCCGTAGCATATTTCCGGTGGTGGAGGAGGCTAACCATAGGCCTCTAACGGATTCTTCTGGTCCTGCTGACGTTTACGCCATTTTGCATGGCTCCCCAGTCTCGTCATCAGAATATTCACCATGGGGGGTCGCCTTTGGTGAGACCGGAAGTTCTGCCGGCAGAAAGGCCGAAAAAATTCCGCCTTTAGTACAATGGTTACAATGGAAAAGACATGCATTTATATTTGGTGCTTTCCAAGCACTCCATTAGTCAATTAAATATCTTTCAAACAGTGACTGTTGTAATGTATGGGCTGTGGCAGCAGATTTGCACACAGCAAGCACACACAGCATTGTAATAATGACCAAGTAATCTATTTCTGTGATTTTGATTGAGGGATAAAAAGAAAAATAGTAACTAATGTGAGTGTTGGTCCTCTAGAGAATGAGTGTGGGGAGTTAATAATGGAAAATAAGGAAATGGTGGATGAATTGGACAGATATTTTTCATCTGTCTTACCTGTGGTATAAAAGATCAAAATAACAGCCCAGAAATAATTGTGTCACCAAGGAAAGGACACTGAGGAGATTATTACAAGTGGAAGCTGCCAGGTACTGATGGACTTCATCTAGAGTCACAACCTAAGTGACTGCTGAAATAGTAAATGCATTGTTTTCCATTTTCAAAAATTCCCGAGATTCTGGAAAGGTGCCATCAGATTGGAAAACAGTGAACACGAGACACCTCTTTTCAAGAAAGGAAGTGGGCATAAAACAGGAAGCCAACATATGCCATGGGGAAAATGCTGGAATTTATTATCAATGGGGTTATAGCTGGGCACTGAGAAAATCTCAATGTTATCGGGCAGAGTCAACATGGTTTTGTGAAAGGTAAATCAAAAGTAGGGGAGTAAGTTCTGAAGAGGACATCAGAGGCGGGATTCTCCGCGAACCGGCGGGGCGGGCCACTCTGGCGGCGACGGAGTGTTTGGCGCGGAAGGGCTTGGCGCCACACCAACTGGCGCGGAAGGGCCTCCGCCGGCCGGCGCAAGTTGGCGCATGCGCGGGAGTGCCAGCGTTTGCTGGCGCCATCCCAGTGCATGTGCAGGGGGGGTTTGTCTCCGCACAGGCCATGGCGGAGGTCCACAGCAGCCGGTGCAGAGGGAAAGAGTGCCCCCATGGCACAGGCCCGCCCATGGATCGGTGGGCCCCGATCACAGGCCAGGTCACCCTGGGGGCACCCCCCGGGGCCAGATCCCCCACGCCTCCCCGAGGATCCCGGAGGCCGCCCACAGCGCCAGGTCCCGCCGGAAAGTACCAGGTCTAATTTACGCCGGCGGGACCGGCTAAAACGGGATGCCACTCGTCCCATCGCGGGCATGAATCATTGAGGGAGTCACTGCCAGCGGCCGCCAACCGGCGCGGCGCGATTCCCAACCCCACCAAAACCCCGGCGCCGGAGAATTTGGCAGCCGGTGGGGGCGGGATTCACGTCACCTCCCCGGCAATTCTCCGGCCCGACGGGGGGGTGGGTCGGAGAATCCCGCCCAAGGAGTCTGTAAAGGGACGCAGATAGGTGAAGTGAGTGTGCAAAAATGTAGTAGATGGAGTATGAAGTGGAAAAATCTAAAATTGTCCACTTTGGCAGATTGAATAGAAAAACGGCATATTATTTAACTCGAGAGAGAGATTGCAGAACTCTGAGATGAAATGAAACAACAGCAAACGGGATTATTATTTAAACGATAAAATATTACAGCATGCTGCTGTGCAGAGAGACCTGGCTGTGCTAGTGCATGAGTCACAGAAAGTTGGTTTACAGGTGCAACAGGTGATTAAGAAGGTGAATGGAATTTTGTCCTTCATTGCTACAGGGATGGAGTTTAAGACTAGGGAGGTTATGTTGCAATTGTATAAGGTGTTAGTGAGGCCACACCTGGAGTATTGTGTTCAGTTTTGGTCTCCTTACTTGAGAAAGGACGTACTGGCGCTGGAGGGTGTGCAGAGGAGATTCATTAGGTTAATCCCAGAGCTGAAGGGGTTGGATTATGAGGAGAGGTTGAGTAGACTGGGACTGTACTCGTTGGAATTTAGAAGGATGAGGGGGGATCTTATAGAAACATTAACAATTATGAATGGAATAGATAGGATAGATGTGGGCAGGTTGTTTCCACTGGCGGGTGACAGCAGAACTAGGGGACATAGCCTCAAAATAAGGGGAAGTAGATTTAGGACTGAGTTTAGGAGGAACTTCTTCACCCAAAGGGTTGTGAATCTATGGAATTCCTTGCCCAGTGAAGCAGTTGAGGCTCCTTCATTAAATGTTTTTAAGGTGAAGATAGATAGTTTTTTGAAGAATAAAGGGATTAAGGGTTATGGTGAGCGGGCAGATAACTGGAGCTGAGTCCACAAAAAGATCAGCCATGATCTCATTGAATGGCGGAGCAGGCTCGAGGGGCCAGATGGCCTACTCCTGCTCCTAGTTCTTATGTTCTTATGAAAATTGCTTATTGTTACAAGTAGGCTTCAAATGAATTTACTGTGAAAAGCCCCTAGTCGCCACATTTCGGTGCCTATTCAGGGAGGCTGGAGCGGGAATTGAACCCGCGCTGCTGGCCTTGAGGGATCTGGGTGTCCTGGTACATGACTCACATAAAGTTGTATGCTGGGACAGGCAGATAAGGCAAATGGATCAATAATGTTCAAGCATGAGCAGTTGGGAGAGAGCACATCCTGAGTGAGACATAGCCAGAGCGAGTAAGGGTATTTGGGAATTTGGAGCAAAGTGGGATTTCGATGCCGAGGGGAAAGAGGAGATTTTTTTGCTTTTTTCATGCATGAGTGGACTCTGGAGGAGGGTTCAGTGGAGAGAACTGATTAGTAAGTACTGGGTATGTTGTTTTTCTTCAATTTAAAGCTACAGTAAGGCAAAGTAAGAGTTCTAGCTTTTCAAAATATCATTTAAGTAATTTTCTACTTGGAATAAATTTAATGTAAGAGTCTTTTAACTAAAAGTGTGACTAGGAAACAGATTGAAAAGCAGGACCTCAAAGGTATAATCTTTGGATTACTCCCAATGCCACATGCCAGTGAGTACTGGATTAGGAGGATTGAGCAGATGAATGAATGGCTGAAGAGATGGTGCAGGAGGGAGGGCTTTTGTTTCCTGGATCACTGTGTCCATTTCTAGGGAAGGTGGGACATGTACAAGTCGGATGGGTTACACCTTAACCAGAATGGGACCAGCACCTTGCTGGGAGGTTTGCGAATGCTTTTGGGAGGGATTAAACTAATCTGGTAGGGGCATGGGTCACAGAGACACATTTTGGCGTAATGCTCAGCTAAATATAGAAGAAAAACTGAGTCTGGAAGGCAGAACAAAGATAGACAGGTAGGGCCCATTACGGTCCAAAGTGACAAACAACTTGTGGACCTGAAAGACGGAGGTGAGGTATTGAATGAGTATTTTGTATCTGTGTTCACAATGGGGAAGGACAATGTCGGGATAGAAAGCAAGGAAGTGAACTGTGATATAATTGAACAGATTAGCATGGAGAAGAAAGAGGTGTTAGCGGTTTTAGAGGGATTAAACGTTGATCCCCAGGCCCTGATGAGATTATCCTAGGCTGCTGTATGAGGCAAGAGAGGAGATTGCAGGGACTCTGACATTAATTTTCAAATCCTTTGGCCACAGGGGAGGTGCCAGAGGACTGGAGGAGAGCTAATGTGGTAACATTATTCAAGAAAGGAAGTCGGGAAGAACCAGGTAATTTCAGGCCAGTGAGTCTAATGTCAGTGGTAGGGAAATTATTGGAAAACATTCTGAGGAACATAATTAATCCCCATTTGGAGAGGCAAGGATTAATCAAGGATAGTCAGCATTTAGATGAGCTTTGAAATGCCATACAACAGTTTTGGTCCCCTTATTGAAGAAAGGCCATGGTTGAATTTGCAGCAGTTCAGAGAGAGTTTACTCAACTGACTCCAGGAATCAGGGGGTTACTTTATGAGGAAAGGTTGGAGTTTAGAAGAATGAGAGGTGATCTTATTGAAACATAAAAGATCCTGAGGGGACCTGACAGCGTGGATGCTGAAAGAACGTTTCCACTTCTGGGTGAGACTAGAATTGGGGCACAGTTGAAAACTAAGAGATCTCCTATTTAAGATGGTGATGAGGAGAGTTTTTTTCTCTCAGAGGAGCCGCATCTTTGGAACTGCCTTCTCCAGATAGTGGTGGAGGCAGCGCCATTTAATATTTTTAGGGCTGAAATAGATAGATTCTTTTTTTTGAAGATCTTTTTATTGGCATTTTCCACATTTATCAACAGTTATATACATTTTTTGCCGTGCTAGTTTATTGCATTAACCAGAAAGGTTTATCCAGTCCTTTCCTTAATTTACTTTATGTACATTTTGCCACCAACTGGCACGGCCCGATTGCAAGAGATAGATAGATTCTTGATTAAAACGGAGTCAAAGGTTATCAACTTTTGGTCCACTTAACAAGGCCTCATGGGCTTCTCACCACAAATGCTGGCTCGCCAGCTGATTTGCCGGCACCGCACTCGCCACGCCAGCCCCCCGCTAACAAGGTCAAGCAGTACTTAAGCTGCACTTGCTCAGCCAACCCCAGCCAGCTCGCAACAATGGAACCGAGGAGACCGGCCACAAGATTCGGTGATGCAGATCTGGGCAGGCTCCTAGATGCAGTGGAGGCCAGGAGGGTTGTCCTGTTCCCCCGAGGGTCCCGGAGGGTCAGCCATAGGGCAGCAGGTGCTGCCTGGGATGAGGTGGTGGCGGCTGTGAGCGGCAGGAGTGTGACTAGGAGAACTGACCTCCAGTGCCAGAAAAGGTCAACAACCTAAACTGGGCAGCACGAATGAGAAGATACCAACGCCGCCCCCACCCCTCCCCCGAGACCTTTCTGCACCCACACGAGCATCGATCCCCCCAATTCTCCATGCGACCCACAACCCTCCCTCCAACCCCCCCTCTCTCTTCGGGTGGCATGGTAGCAGAGTGGTGAGCATAGTTGCTTCACGCTCCAGGGTCCCAGGTTAGATTCCCAGCTTGGGTCACTGTCTGTGTGGAGTCTGCACGTTCTCCCCGTGTCTGCGTGAGTTTCCTCCGGGTGCTCCGGTTTCCTCCCACAGTCCAAAGATGTGCAGGTTAGGTGGACTGGCCATGTTAATTTGCCCTTAGTGTCCAAAACAAAAGGTTAAGTAGGGTTATTGAGTTAGGGGATAGGGTGGAGCTGTGGGCTTAATAAGGATGCCATTTCCAAGGGCCGGTGCAGATTCGATGGGCCGAGTGGCTTCCTATGATTCAACCCCCCCCCCCCCCCCCCAACCCTTCACACACCTCTTCCCACCACTGTGAACCACACATGTGGCTAACAATGCCCTCTCTGTGTCTCCTCAGGAAAAGGTCTCACATAATCACTGGGAGAATGACTGGCAGTGGTGTAAGAAGTGTAAGAATCCTCAACATCTTCAAGGAGCAGGCCCTGGAGATGACGATGGTGGCCGAGGACAGAGCAGCCACCAAGGCGGAGATTGGCGGATGCCGCAGAGGTGAGGAAACACTGGGCCCCAGCCACAGGACCTGTCAAAAGTTAGTTGTTATTGCCTTTCTGATGGACCCATCCCTCCCACAAACCACATGTCCATTCTCTTGCAGTCAACGCTGGCCCATCCCAGGTGGCACCCTCTCCAGCCTCCCAGGAGAATACCTCAGAGGAGAGCTCCGAGGGTGTCACCGTAATAGTCGCGGCACAGCTGTCATCCCCACCCTCCACCAGCGCAGATACACGCATCTCGGGAAGAAATGTTAGTGGATGGGGCAGCACGGTGGCACAGTGGCACATTGTTGCCTACGGCACTGAGGACCCGGGTTCGAATCCCGGCCCTGGGTCACAGTCCGTGTGGAGTTTGCACATTCTTCCCGTGTCTGCGTGGGTTTCGCCCCCACAACCCAAAAGATGTGCAGGATAGGTGGATTGGCCACACTAAATTGCCCCTTAATTGGAAAAAATAATTGGGTACTCTAAATTTAAAAAAAAAGAAAAAAAAAAGAAATGTTAGTGGACAGGCATCTGGGACACAATCTGGTGAGCACCACACTGCTGCTGTTGCACATCAGGTGGAGGTAGGAACTCCCAGGGAGACACAGTCAGGTCTACTGGATTCCAGCTCCCAGCTGGGACCCAGCCTGATGCTAAGCCTGTGGAGGAGGTCATCCTGGAGCTGATGGAGACATTAGGGAGCAGCCATGACATTCAGAGGGTGATGCCCGTGATTGTTACACTGCAGCCGCTGAAAAACACCCCACTAAACATTCCATTCAGCGGACTTTAACTTCAGTCCGCTGGATTACACCCAACATGCTTACATTTACATTCAATTGCTCTTGCAATAAAGGATATAATTCCATTATCCTTCTTAATTACTTCTTGTACCTGCATACTTACTTTAATTTTGTGACTCATGCACTAACTAGAACATGGCGATCTGTCTGCACCTTGGAATGTTGCAGTCGTTCTCACGTAATTAACACTGCTTTTTTATGCTTCCTGCCAGAATGAACAACATCACATATTTCCCACATTATGCTCCATCTACCAGATTTTTGCCTACTCACTTAACCTATCTATATCCTCCAACCTCCTGCAACCTCCTTCTGTCCTCTTCACAACATACGTTCCCACTCGTCTTAGTGTCATTTTCAAATTTAGATAAGCTGGATTCTCCGTTTTTGGGACTATGTCCCCACGCCATCGTCAAAACTGTGGCCTTTCTTGACAGAAAAACAGTGAAAGGACCACATATTCGTAGCTCTGCAGAGGGCGAGCAGTGACCTGTCGGGAAGCACGCAGCTTTAGCTGCAGATGTGGGCCCTCACACTTCCAGGTCAGAGGCCGCAAATGCGCACAGCAGCGGCCTCTACCGGCTGTGCCATGTTCCATGGCGGACTCAGACCGTGGAGCTGGACCTCCCAAATATTGCCCCCAATTGGCTGTGCGCCCAACCCTGACCGCCCACCCCAAAATACCCCGGGGCCGTATGAAGCCTGCCCCTGCCCACGGATCGGCCCGCTCCCAACCGTGGCAGCTGCGTACTCAGCGAGTGTCCTGAATGGCAAGACCATGAGTAGTCCGCACCGTCGGGGCTTCGGCCAGTTGGGCGCGGAGAATGGCGGAGCGGGCCTCCAGTAATGGCCGCAAGTAGGGGATGCGCGGTGTACTCTTTCGGGACCCGAAAATCGGGGAACTGGCAACGGTCCCGATTTTGTGCGCGGAAATGGATTCTCCACTCCAGCGCCAGACATGATTTCAGCATCGGGGTACAGAGAATCCAGATCCATGTCTTTGCTCCCCTCATCTAAGTCATTGATATAAATTGTAAAAAGTTGAGGCCCCTGCACAGACCCCAGCAGGAGCCCACTCATCATATAATGCCAGTCAGAAAAAAAACAGTTGTGTATATGCTCTGATTTACATCAGCCAGCCAGCTAATCATCTACCTAAATGAATATGTTACTCCCTACACCATGAGGTCTTACTTTCTGTAATAAGTTTTGATGTGGCACCTTATCAAATGTCGTCTGGAAATCCAAGGACAGTACATCTACAGGCCCCCCTTTATCCACAGCACAGGTTACTTCTTCAAAGAACGCCAATAAATTGGTTGAACATGATTTCTCTTTCACAAAACCATGCTGACTCTTCTGATTACCTTGATCTGCCCAGCTATAACCTCCTTAATGATCGATTCTTTTAAAAAATAAATTTAGAGTATCCAATTCATTTTTTTCCAATTAGGGGGCAATTCAGCATGGCCAATCCACCTACCCTGCACATCTTTGGGTTGTGGGGGTGAAATCCACGCAAACACGGGGAGAATGTGCAAACTCCACACGGACAGTCACCCGGAGCCCGGATCGAACCTGGAACCGTGAGGCAGCTGTGCTAACCACTGCACCACCGTGCTGCCCTCTTATTGATCGATTCTAACACCTTCTCCACCACAGACATCAAGCTAATCAGACCATAGTTTCCTGTTTTCTGTTTCCCTCCCTTCTTGAATAGTGTTTTTTTTTTCTACTTTCCAGTCTGATTAAACTTTCCAGAATCTAGAGAACTTTGGATAATTAGCATAGCTTCATCTCATTTGCCACCTCTTTTAAGACCCGAGGATGAAATCCATCAGGATCTGAAGATTTATCAGCCCAAAGCTGCATTAGCTTGCTCAGTACCGCTTCCCTCGAGATTATAATTACCAAACAGCGGATTCCTCAAAGGCTTTGGCCCATCTTTTTGTTAGCCCATTTCAGAAGGAAATTAAGAGACAACTATATTGTTATGGACCTGCATTACACATGTGGATCAGGCCAGCTACAACCAGCAGATTTCCTTCCTCAAAGATTTGCGGATTTTTGTACGACAGAAGTAGTCCCATTTTTAACCCTAGTCTGAAGCCTGTCCATCTGCAGGGACAGTATCATACATTCATCATCGGTGAACTCCAGGGGATCCGAGATAGTTCCACCCAGAAACATACCTGGGTTCAGTATGTGCTCCAATTGGGTGTATTGGGACATCGCATCTCACAGATCCCATCGGGAAAAGGAGTTGATGGCGGGAAGAGGGCTGGTAGAGGGAATTCACCATCCCACACTCTGCATCTCAGATGACTGACTTATAAAAGGTGCGATCTAAAGTCAGCTGGGACAGAAAGAAATGACAGCAGGGAAAGTCTGGAGAAATGTTTCAAGGATAACCTGATGTAAGTACTAAAGGAATGTGACATTCTTCCAGAATCTTGGAAAAGCTTAACAAAGATTGCACAGTCTGGAAATCTGCTGTGAAGCGTGACTCGGCACATTTCAAAGTCAGCTGAGCATTAGCAACAGAAAAAACATTGCCACAGAAAAGTCAATCCAAAATAGTGAGCAAATGGACAACAATTTCCAAATGTCTTGGATAAAGATCAGGGGAACCATGGTTGCTTTCGCCCATTCATTGACTAACTTTTTGCGCAAATAGAAAGCATTCTTTCCCCCAAACTGTTGCATGGGAGAAGCAATAAACCAAAGATCTGAGGCAAATTCAGTCTTTTAAAAACAAAATCATATCCAAAACTAGATTTGCAATTTGGACAACCCTAGCGCATCATAGATTTAGAAGCTACTTCACAGAATCATTTCTTTCATGTCTTCCAAACACAAGGGCGGGATTCTCTGACCCCTCGTCGCTCCGACGCCAGCCTGCCGAATCTCCGGTGCCGGTTTTTTGGCGGGGGCGGGGATCACGCCGCGCCGGTCGGGGGCCGTTGGCAGTGGACCCCCCCCCGGTGATTCTCCAGGCCCCAATGGGCCAAGCGGCCGCATGTTTTCGCCGGTCCGGCGTGGATTAGACAAGGTCCATACTGGCGGGACCTGTCTCTGAGGGCGGCCTGCAGAGTCCTTGGGGGGGGGGGGGGGGGGGGGGGGGGGCGCAGGGGGATCCTGCCTGGGGGGGGGGGGGGGGGGGGTGGCGCAATCGGGGCACCGGTCTGTGGGCGGGCCTGTGCTTTGGGGGCACTCTTTCCCTCTGCACCGGCCTCTGTAAAGGTCTGCCATGGCCTGCCCGGAGAAGAAACCGCCTGCGCATGCACAGGGATCACGCCAGCGGTTCTGCACATGCGCCAGAACACGCTAGTGCTCCCGCGCATGTGCCAACTCGTACCGGTTGGCGGTGGCCGTTCGGCGCCGGTTGGTGTGGCAGCAACCACTCCAGCCCCGGCCTAGCGCGGCCCGACGCCGGAGTGGTTCACGCCACTCTTTGGCGCCGGTATGGCCCGCCCGCCCGTGGAGGGAGAATCCTGGGCAGGGATCATCTCATTTTTCAGAAATCCATCCAACGCCTTCATGAAGGAATTAAAGGTTCGAATGGCCTCTTTCTGCACTGTAAGTTCTATGAATCCTTCCTTTCAGAGTCCGGCTCCGCAGCCTAATGATCATGTGGAAAAAGTCACATTTCTGGACATCCAGACTCACTCTCGGCTTCCTCAGTTTGTATGGAGACGGGGAGATGGTGGCATGGTGATATTGTCACTGCATAAATAATCCCGATTCCCAGGGTAATGTTTTTGGGATACGGTTTCAAATCCCGCTACAGCAGATGGTGAAATTTGAATTCAGTAAAAGAAAGTCTGGAATTTAAAATTGATTGTTGGGGAAAATGAACCCCATCTCGTTCACTAATGTCCTTTAGGGAAGGAAATCGGCCGTCCTAAATTGGTCGGGCCTGCATGTGACCCTAGACCCACAGCAATGCTGTTGACACTTAACTGCCCTTTGAAATGGCCACTCAGTTCAAGGGCAATTAGGGATGCAAGAAATACTGGCAGAGCCAGCGATGCCCACACCCCATGATGAATAAAAAAAAGTGTGACTCAACCTCACCTTGTCAGCTCAATGCACACTATCCATTTACAAAACGTGCATGCCTCAATTATTAAGACTTATTAATCTTAATAAGTCTGCACTTTCTCCCTGTGTCTGCATGGGTTTCCTCTGAGTGAACAAAGAACAAAGAGCAAAGAAAATTACAGCACAGGAACAGGCCCTTCGGCCCTCCCAGCCTGCGCCGCTCCAGATCCTTTATCTAAACCTGTCGCCTATTTTCCAAGGATCTGCTTCCCTCTGTTCCCCACCGTTCATATATCTGTCTAGATGCATCTTAAATGATGCTATCGTGCCCGCCTCTACCACCTCCACTGGCAAAGCGTTCCAGGCACCCACCACATTCTGCATAAAAAACTTTCCACGCACATCTCCCTTAAACTTTCCCTCTCTCACCTTGAAATCGTGACCCCTTGTAATTGACACCCCCACTCTTGGAAAAAGCTTGTTGCTATCCACCCTGTCCATACCTCTCATAATTTTGTAGAGTGCTCCGGTTTCCTCCCACAAGTCCCGAAAGAGGTGCTGTTAGGTAATTTGGACATTCTGAATTCTCCCTCAGTGTACCCGAACAGGCCCCGGAATGTGGCGGCTAGGGGCTTTTCACAGTAACTTCATTGCAGTGTTAATGTAAGCCCACTTGTGCCAATAACAATTATTATTATTGTTAATTATCTTGGTCATATCCCCTCAAAATCTCTGCCATTCTGGTGAGTGCAACACAAATCATTGATTCCCTCTTCATTGCTGAATGATCTCAGATCGGGAATCTTCCTTCTCTGTATCTCCTCCAATTAAATATCATTTACATATCAGTTAAATATTCAGTGATTGGGTGGGAATGGGAGATCTGGTGGAAATCAGAACTGCACATGGTATTTCAAATGAGTTAATCCTATAGAAGACACGGTGCTGTTCAAATCTTATCAGGACCGCTGGTGGAAGTTGAATGGGCAGCACGGTAGCACAGTGGTTAGCACTGTTGCTTCACAGCACCAGGGTCCCAGGTTCAATTCCCGGCACTGTCTGTGTGGAGTCTGCACGTTCTCCCTGTGTCTGCGTGGGTTTCCTCCGGGTGCTCCGGTTTCCTCCCACAAGTCCCGAAAAATATATTGTTAGGTAATTTGGACATTCTGAATTCTTTCTCAGTGTACCCAAGCAGGCACCGGGCTGTGGCGACTCAGGGATTTTCACTGTAACTTCATTGCAGTGTTAATGTAAGCCGACTTGTGACAACAATAACGATTATTATTGTTGTTATTATTATTATGCAGTTAATAAAACTGAAATACAAAGCTAGTCTCGGTAATGGTGACCATGAAAACATCATCGATTGTCATAAGGACCAATTAAGTTCCTTAAACTCCTAGTCTGGCCTACTTTCTACCCACAGAAATGTGATTGACTTTTAAAAATGCCCCCCGAACTGGCTTGGCAAGTCGTTCAGTTCAAGGGCAATTAGTGATGGGCAAAAAATGCTTGCTCTGCCAGTGATGCCCACATCCTCTGAAAGAATAAAGAAAAAAAAGGCTCCTTAGAATCGAATGTTGTCCCTGCTGTTGTAAAACTGTAGAATAGCCGAACAGTAACATCCCCTCTATGAAAACCAGCTTTCCCTCTGCGCTACTCTCACACACATGGTTGGTAATGTGGGCAAGGTTTCAGAAAGAAGTCAGATGCAATGGTGCGGTATGTTATCCCTGTAAGAAGCAATGGCTTCAGGAGCAGAGGGCAGACCGTTTGGGGGGGGGGGGGGGAAGAAATCTCCTTATGTTTGCTTTTGCAGCTGCTGGGATTGAACACAAATAATTATTTCCCATGAACGAGGCTTGCCCTGTTACAGTTCTTTTAGTTTTGTTTCAAATCTTTGCTTGTAAAACGGAGGCTTTTACAAGGAAGAAAATGAAACCTTGTCAAAATGCCATGAAGCTGTTCAAAGACCGGTGGAGATTCGTATCAGTTCTTTCTGAGATTTAAAAGGAGTGAATCGCCTTGTAGATGCAGCCAGTGTTTTCTTTGGGCTTTATAGCTCAATTTACCAGCCATCATAAACATATGTCACACAGCCACAGCTATCTGAAACACAGGTACCTCCTATTCTTGCTCACAAAACTGTTCTCGCATACTTAGAGCTGACTTCTTTAAAGGTTCTTTCAAGTTGCCTCAGTGAGCACTTTTCTCAAGGTTGACATTGTACCCAGCAGGAAGTCCTATGTTTGATCCCGAGTCTGGAGTTGCTTTTGCAAGACCCTTTGCTGGCACCGTCAGCTCCCACTACACAGGCCTTGCACACTCAGCTACAGCCCAAAGGTAGATTCTCTGGGGCGAGTCATCGGGAAGGTCCTGCTTTTACTAAGACTATTGGCGATTGACCTTGGCAAATTCAGCAGGTTTACCTTTGAGACGGCAGCAGCTGAATAAAGCTACCATGTTAGCACTGGTGTCAGCACACCTCTGACAGAGGGCAGGATTCTCCGCTTCGCCACCCTTGCAAAGGGGAACCGTGGTCAGGCAGAGAATCAGGCGCCTGGCCAAAATCAAGGTGCACGCCTGGTGCTGAATTGAACGCCATGCTCCGTTCTCTTGCTGATAGAACATAGAACATAGAACATTACAGCGCAGTACAGGCCCTTCGGCCCTCGATGTTGCGCCGACCTGTGAAACCACTCTAAAGCCCATTGACACTATTCCCTTATCATCCATATGTCTATCCAATGACCATTTAAATGCCCTTAGTGTTGGCGAGTCCACTACTGTTGCAGGCAGGGCATTCCACGCCCTTACTACTCTCTGAGTAAAGAACCTACCTCTGACATCTGTCCTATATCTATCTCCCCTCAATTTAAAGCTATGTCCCCTCGTGCTAGACATGACCATCCGAGGAAAAAGGCTCTCATTGTCCACCCTATCTAATCCTCTGATTATCTTGTATGCCTCAATTAAGTCACTTCTTAACCTTCTTCTCTCTAACGAAAACAGTCTCAAGTCCCTCAGCCTTCCCTCATAAGACCTTCCCTCCGTATCAGGCAACATCCTGGTAAATCTCCTCTGTACCCTTTCCAATGCTTCCACATCCTTCCTCTATGCGGCGACCAGAATTGCACGAAATACTTCAAATGCGGCTGCACCAGAGTTTTGTACAGCTGCAACATGACCTCATGGCTCCGAAACTCAATCCTTCTACCAATAAAAGCTAACACACCGTACGCCTTCTTAACAAACCTCTCAACCTGGGTGGCAACTTTCAGGGATCTATGTACATGGACACCGAGATCTCTCTGCTCATCCACACTACCAAGAATCTTACCATTAGCCCAGTACTCTGTCTTCCTGTTACTCCTTCCAAAATGAATCACCACACACTTTTCTGCATTAAACTCCATTTGCCACCTCTCAGCCCAGCTCTGCAGCTTATCTATGTCCCTCTGTAACTTGTAACATCCTTCCACACTGTCCACAACTCCGCCGACTTTAGTGTCATCTGCAAATTTACTCACCCATCCTTCTATGCCCTCCTCCAGGTCATTTATGAAAATGACAAACAGCAGTGGCCCCAAAACAGATCCTTGTGGTACACCACTAGGAACTGGACTCCAGTCTGAACATTTCCCATCAACCACCACCCTTTGTCTTCTTCCAGATAGCCAATTTCTGATCCAAACTGCTAAATCACCCTGAATCCCATGCCTCTGTATTTTCTGCAATAGCCTACCGTGGGGAACCTGATCAAACGCTTCACTGAAATCCATATACACCACATCAACTGCTTTACCCTCATCCACCTGTTTGGTCACCTTCTCGAAGAACTCAATAAGGTTTGTGAGGCATGACCTACCCTTCACAAAACCGTGTTGACTATCTCTAATCAAATTATTCCTTTCCAGATGATTATACATTCTATCTCTTATAAATCTTTCCAAGACTTTTCCCACAACAGAAGTAAGGCTCACTGGTCTATAGTTTCCGAGGTTGTGTCTACTCCACTTCTTGAACAAGGGGACAACATTTGCTATCCTCCAGTCTTCTGGCACTATTCCTGTAGACAAAGATGACTTAAAGATCAAAGCCAAAGGCTCAGCAATCTCCTCCCTAGCTTCCCAGAGAATACTAGGATAAATCCCATCCGGCCCAGGGGACTTATCTATTTTCACTCTTTGCAGAATTGCTAACACCTCCTCCTTATGAACCTCAAGCCCTTCTAATCTAATAGCGTGTATCTGAGTATTCTCCTCGACAACATTGTCTTTTTCCTGTGTGCATACTGACGAAAAATATTCACTTAGCACCTCTCCTATCTCCTCGGACTCCACGCACAACTTCCCATTACTGTCCTTGACTGGCCCTACTCTTACCCGAGTCATTCTTTTATTCCTGACATATCTACAGAAAGCTTTAGGGTTATCCTTGATCCTACCTGCCAAAGACTTCTCGCGTCCCCTCCTGGCTCTTCTTAGCTCTCTCTTTAGGTCCTTCCGGGTTGATTTGTAACTCTCGAGTGCCCAAAGTGAACCTTCACGTCTCATCTTTACATAAGACTCCTTTTTCCTCTTGACAAGTGTTTCAACTACTTTAGTAAACTACAGTTCCCTCGCTCGACCACTTCCTCCCTCCTGACAGGTACATACTTATCAAGGACACGCAGTAGCTGTTCCTTGAACAAGGCTCCACATTTCAATTGTGCCCATCCCCTGCAGTTTCCCTCCCCATCCTATGCATCCTAATTCTTGCCTCATCGCATCATAATTGCATTTCCCCCAGCTATAACTCTTGCCCTGCGGTATATACCTATCCCTTTCCATCACTAAAGTAAACGTAATCGAATTGTGCTCACTATCACCAAAGTGCTCACCTACCTCCAAATCTAACACCTGTCCTAGTTCATTGCCCAGTTCCAAATCCAATATGGCCTCGCCTCTCGTTGGCCTATCTACAGACTGCATCAGGAAACCCTCCTGCACACATTGGACAAAAATGGACCCATCTAAAGTACTCGAACTATAGCGTTTCCAGTCAATATTTGGAAAGTTAAAGTCCCCCATAACAACTACCCTGTTACTTTCGCTCCTGTCCAGAATCATCTTTGCAATGATGGCGGTAATGAGGTTTGCATTCTGCGCTGGCATGCAAAGCTGACATTTACATGTCATTAGCGCGCTTGACCCAGTATGGTCCGGGCCTCCGCGATGCTCCGCTCCTCTCAGACAGATGTCCCGAGGGCATGGTTTACTACAAGTATTTCCAAGTGGAGACTGGGTGCCGTGGCTGCTGAGAGAGAAAGTAAGGAATGATTTTACAGTATCAAAAATTGTACTGCTTGCTGGGGGCTGGCTGTCAAGGCTGGGGGAAGTGGCGGGGAGCAACATGGTGACAGCTCCCTGGATTTGGGTTGTCCCCCTCAGGATCGTGGTGGCCTGGCTCAGCTGCCATTGCTGCACTATGTGATTTAAATGCACCCATTTGATACACGTTACAGGCCCTTGCTGCTCACTCTGCTCACTGTGTCCGGTAAATGTTCA
Organism: Scyliorhinus canicula; assembly: GCF_902713615.1. Classification (NCBI taxonomy): domain Eukaryota; kingdom Metazoa; phylum Chordata; class Chondrichthyes; order Carcharhiniformes; family Scyliorhinidae; genus Scyliorhinus; species Scyliorhinus canicula. The sequence continues at coordinate 185,185,813 of NC_052150.1, read as the reverse complement.
CAGATCCTCTGACCATTTGGGAGCCCACCCAGGCACCCTCTCTGGAAACCCTCAGCCCCCAGCTGACCCAGCAATGGGATGGTGATGGTGAAGCTCAATAAGAGGCCCAGCAGGTGCTGCCACCCCTCAGTGCACCCATCAGAAGCACGGCCCCACAACAGGGGAAGCACAAGAATAGCAGAGCTCACCCCAAACAAAGGACACATGCACTGTGAGCTTTGGCACCTGATGTATTGGGTACTCTGGATCTGTGGAGACTGTGTTTATGTTAGCAGTAACATAGACAGGTTACCAACACTTGTAATAGTACACCTCTATTTTATTTAACTAAGAGCTGTTAAACATACTTGCACTGTGGGTCGACACTATGTTAGATTGACTGAAGACCTATGGCTAACCTGACCAGTCTATACTGCTAGCACATGGTAGATGTTTGTGCTACTGACTGCAGGCTCTGTCTGTCTCAGAGGCTGCATCCCGAATGAGCGGGAAAACTAGTGCCCTCTGGCTTTATAGTGACTGTGCCCTAACTGGTGATTGGCTGCTGTGTTGTGTGTGTTGATTGGTCTTGCAGTGTGTCAGTCAGTGTGTGTTCCTGCACCATCATATACTGATGTGTATATTATGACAGCACCCTGCCTGGCACACTGCCCCTCTCAGGTCAGAGGCTATACCAGTGACACTAATAGCTAGCACACCCCACAGGACCACAAGCTGTCTCCAAGTCCTGCCTGTCCACCGCGCCCCTGCTCCCGTCCATCCTGCTTCACACCCAGGACCCACATCACACTGCAGCTGCGTTCCCAGCAGAAACGCACTTCCCTGCCTCACCCCCATCTACAGGACCTGCCCATACACAAACCTCTAAGCATGGAGGTGATTGGTGGCACACCATTAGCCACTCCACCACACAACCAGCTGGCGTGATAATACACAGCCCACCCAATGAGGAGACCCACAGTAGACCCCACTGGGGAGTCAGCATAGGAGCCGCAGAGTCTATCGCTGACATGAGTTGTGGCAGCCATCGGTACCCCCGTTAACAGGGATGGGTGGTGAGGATAGAGGCTCCTCAGTGACACTCACTGAGTGAGTGGGATAGGGGTGCTGTGTGGAATGCAAAATATCGGGGAGAACAGCAAGGGGTGGGGGAAATGTGGAGGTTGAAGCTGGAGTGTAACTCAGGGTCACCATGGAGCCTATTGTATCTGGATGGGTTAGGGAATACCCATCTTGCTAACATGTCTTCTCTTTTACCCCCCTTCAGGGAATGAATTTAGCAGTACAGCCAGGAATGCTTGCTATCTACCTGGCCTCAGCTGCCCTTGCAGATGCACAGAAACTGGAGGCACAGGGGAGTGGTCTGGGGCAGTGGGCTGGGGGAGTGGGCTGGGGGAGTGGGCTGGGGGAGTGGGCTGGGGCTGTGGGCTGGGGCAGTGAGCTGGGGGCAGTGGGCTGGGGCAGTGGGCTGGGGGAGTGGGCTGGGGGAGTGGGCTGGGGCTGTGGGCTGGGGCAGTGAGCTGGGGGAGTGGTCTGGGGCAGTGGTCTGGGGGAGTGGTCTGGGGGAGTGGCCTGGGGGAGTGGCCTGTGGCTGTGGTCTGGGGGAGTGGGCTTGGGGTGTGGTCTAGGGGAGTGACCTGGGGGAGTGGCCTGGGGTAGTGGCCTGGGGGAGTAGTCTGGGGGAGTGGCCTGGGGGAGTGGTCTGGGGGAGTGATCTGGGGGAGTGGTCTGGGGGAGTGGCCTGGGGGAGTGTCCTGTGGAGTGGTCTGGGGGAGTGGCCTGGGGGAGTGGTCTGGGGGAGTGGCCTGGGGGAGTATCCTGTGGAGTGGTCTGGGGAGTGATCTGGGGGAGTGGCCTGGGGGAGTGTCCTGTGGAGTGGTCTGGGGGAGTGGCTGGGGGAGTGGTCTGTGGGAGTTGTCTGGGGGAGTGGTCTGGGGGAGTGGTCTGGGGGAGTGGTCTAGGGGAGTGGCCTGGGGGAGTGGTCTGGGGGAGTGGTCTGGGGGAGTGGTCTGGGGCAGTGGTCTGGGGGAGTGGTCTGCGGCAGTGGTCTGGGGCAGTGGTCTGGGGGAGTGGCCTGGGGCAGTGCCCTGGGCAGTGGTCTGGGGGAGTGGCCTGGGGGAGAGGTCCGGGGGAGTGGCCTGGGGGAGTGGCCTGGCGGAGTGGTCTGGGGGAGAGGCCTGGGGCAGTGGGCTGGGGGTGTGGTCTGGGAGAGTGGGCTGGGGGAGTGGCCAGGGGGAGTGATCTGGGGCAGTGGCAGAGACATGGGATTCAGGGTGATTTAGCAGTTTGGATCAGAAATTGGCTAGCTGATAGAAGACAAAGAGTGGTGGTTGATGGGTAATGCTCTGACTGGTGTCCAGTTACTAGTGGTGTGCCACAAGGATCTGTTTTGGGGCCGTTGCTGTTTGTCATTTTTATAAATGACCTGGAGGAAAGGCTGAAGGACTTGAGGCTGTTTTCGCTAGAGAGAAGAAGGTTAAGAGGTGACTTAATTGAGGCATACAAGATGATCAGAGGATTAGATAGGGTGGACATCAAGAGCCTTTTTCCTCGGATGGTGATGTCCAGCACGAGGGTACATAGCTTTAAATTGAGGGGAGATATATATAGGACAGATGTCAGAGGTAGGTTCTTTACTCAGAGAGTAGTAAGGGTGTGGAATGCCCTGCCTGCAACAGTAGTGGACTCGCCAACACTAAGGGCATTAAAATGGTCATTGGATAGGCATATAGACGATAAGGGAATAGTGTAGAGGGACTTTAGAAGGGTATCACAGGACGGTGCAACATCGTGGGCTGAAGGGCCTGTACTGCGCTGTAATTTTCTATGTTCTATGTTCTATGTGGGAGTGGTCTGGGGCAGTGGTCTGGGAGAGTGGGCTGGAGCAGTGGGCTGGGGGAGTGGTCTGGGAGAGTGGGCTGGAGCAGTGGGCTGGGGGAGTGGTCTGGGGGGTGTTGGGGGAGTGTTCTGGGGGAGTGGGCTGGGGCAGTAGTCTGGGGGAGTGGGTTGGGGGAGTGGTCTGTGGGAGTGGTCTGGGGGAGTGGGTTGGGGGAGTGATCTGTGGGAGTGGTCTGGGGTTGTGATCTGGGGCAGTGGCCTGGGGGAGTGGGCTGGGGGAGAGCTCTGGGGGAGTGTTTTGGGGGAGTGGTCTGGGGGAGTGGCCTGGGGGAGTGGCCTGTGGCTGTGGTCTGGGGGAGTGGCCGGGGGAGTGGTCTGGAGAAGTGGTCTTGGGGAGTGGTCTGGGAGAGTGGTCTGGGGCTGTGGTCTGGGGGAGTGGTCTGGGGCAGGTGTCTGGGGGAGTGGCCTCGTAGAGTGGCCTGCGGCTGTGACCTGTGGGATTCATCTGGGGAGTGGCCTGGCAGAGTGGCCTGGGGGAGAGGCCTGGGGGTGTAGCCTGGGGGAGTGGTCTGGGGCAGTGATCTGGGGCAGTGGGCTGGGGGAGTGGTCTGGGGCAGTGATCTGGGGCAGTGGGCTGGGGCAGTGGGCTGGGGCAGTGGGCTGGGGGAGTGGGCTGGGGCAGTGGTCTGGGGGAGTGGCCATGGGGAGTGGGCTGGGGGAGTGGGCTGTGGGAGTGGTCTGGGGCAGTGGGCTGGGGGAGTGGTCTGGGGCAGTGGTCTGGGGGAGTGGGTTAGGGGAGTGGTCTGGGGTTGTGATCTGGGGCAGTGGCCTGGGGGAGTGGCCTGGGGGAGTGGTCTGGGGGAGTGGGCTGGGGGGGTGGTCTGGGGGAGTGGGCTGGGGGAGTGGTTTGGGGGAGTGGTCTGGGGGCAGTGGTCTGGGGGCAGTGGCCTGGGGGAGTGGGCTGGGGAAGTGAGCTGGGGCAGTGGACTGGGGGAGTGGCCTGGGGCAGTGGGCTGGGGCAGTGGCCTGGGGGAGTGGCCTGGGGGAGTGGTCTGGGGGAGTGGGCTGGGGGGGTGGTCTGGGGGAGTGGGCTGGGGGAGTGGTTTGGGGGAGTGGTCTGGGGGCAGTGGTCTGGGGGCAGTGGCCTGGGGGAGTGGGCTGGGGAAGTGAGCTGGGGCAGTGGACTGGGGGAGTGGCCTGGGGCAGTGGGCTGGGGCAGTGGTCTGGGGGAGTGGCCTGGAGAGTGGCCTGGGGAAGTGGTCTGGGGCAGTGGTCTAGGGGAGTGGTCTGGGGGAGTGGTCTGGGGGAGTGGCCTGGGGGAGTGGTCTGGGGCAGTTGCCTGGGGGAGTGGTCTGCGGGAGTGGTCTGGGGCAGTGGTCTGGGGGAGTGGTCTGGGGGAGTGGTCTGGGGGCTTGGTCTGGGGAGTGGTCTGGGGGACTGGTCTGGGGGAGTGGGCTGGGGGAGTGGTTTGGCGAGTGGTCTGGGGGAGTGGTCTGGGGGAGTGGGCTGGGGGAGTGGGCTGGGGGAGTGGCCTGGGGGAGTGGTCTGGGGGAGTGGTCTGAGAGATTGGGCTGGAGCAGTGGTCTGGGGGAGTGGTCTGGGGCAGTTGCCTGCGGGAGTGGCCTGGGGGAGTGGTCTGGGAGAGTGGCCTGGGGGAGTGGCCTGGGGGAGTGGTCTGGGAGAGTGGCCTGGGGGAGTGGTCTGGGGCGGGGTCTGGGGAGTGGTCTGGGGGAGTGGTCTGGGGAGGGGTCTGGGGGAGTGGCCTGGTGGGGTGGCCCTTTGGGAGTGGCTTTGGGAATGGTCTGGGTGAGTGGTCTGGGGAGGGGTCTGGGGAGTGGTCTGGGGGAGTGGTCTGGGGGAGTGGTCTGCGGCAGTGGTGTGGGGAGTGGTCTGGGGGAGTGGCCTGGGGGAGTGGGCTTGGGGTGTGGTCTGGGGGAGTGGTCTGGGGGAGTGGTCTGGGGGAGTGGGCTAGGGGAGTGCCCTGGGGGAGTGGTCTGGGGCAGTGGCCTGGGGGAGTGATCTAGGGGAGTGGCCTGTGGCTGTGGTCTGGGGGAGTGGTCTGGGGGAGTGGCCTGGGGGAGTGGCCTGGGGGAGTGGCCTGGAGCAGTGGCCTGGGGCAGTGGCCTGGGGGAGTCGTCTGGGGGAGTGGTCTGGGGGAGTGGTCTGGGGGAGTGGTCTGGGAGAGTGGCCTGGGGCAGTGGTCTGGGGCAGTTGTCTAGGGGAGTTGTCTGGGGGAGTGGTTTCGGGCAGTGGTCCGGGGTAGTGGTCCGGGGTAGTGGCCTGTGGAGTGGTTTGGGGGAGTGGGCTGGGGCAGTGGCCTGGGGGAGTGGGCTGGGGCAGTGGGCTGGGGAGTGGTCTGGGGGAGTGGGCTGGGGGAGTTGCCTGGGGGAGTGGGCTGGGGGAGTGGTCTGGGGGAGTGGTCTGGGGGAGTGATCTGGGGGAGTTGCCTGGGGGAGTGGCCTGGGGCAGTGGTGGGGCAGTGGCCTGGGGCAGAGGTCTGAGGAGTGGGCTGGGGGAGTGGCCTGGGGGAGTGGTCTGGGGCAGTGGGTTGGGGCAGTGGGCTGGGGGAGTGGTTTGGGGGAGTGGCCTGGGGGAGTGGTCTGGGGAGTGGGCTGGGGGAGTGGTCTGGGGGAGTGGGCTGGGGGAGTGGCCTGGGGGAGTGATCTGGGGGAGTTGCCTGGGGGAGTGGCCTGGGGGAGTGGCCTGGGGCAGTGTCCTGTGGATTGGTCTGGGGGAGTGGTCTGGGGGAGTGGGCTGGGGGAGTGGTCTGGGGGAGTGGCCTGGGGGTGTTGCCTGTGGGATTGGTCTGGGAGATTGGTCTGGGGCAGTGGCCTGGTGAGTGGCCTGGGGGAGTGGTTTGGGGCAGTGGTTGGGGGCAGTGGTCTGGGGGAAGTGGTCTGGGGGAGTGGCTTTGGGGAGTGGGCTGGGGGAGTGGGCTGGGGGAGTGGCCTGGGTCAGTGGGTTGGGGCAGTGGGCTGGGGGAGTGATCTGGGGGAGTTGCCTGGGGGAGTGGCCTGGGTCAGTGGCCTGGGGGAGTGGTCTGGTGCGGGTGACTCACTTGCTATTGAGATTTCTTTTTGCATTAGGGACTAACTTAGTTGTGCGATGCCGACCTCCGCCTCAGAGATAGCCCTTTCCTGCACTTTCCCCGCTAACTCCATCACAATCTGCTCAGCGGGCCTGAGGGTCTGGAGGTCTTGGATGCCCCTCTGGTCTCCACCCACTCCCTTTTGTTGTGGGCCATCTTTTTCTAGGAGGCACATAAAGGACATGGTGGTCACTCACCCGGGCTGACCTAAGGAAGTCATTCATTTTCTTTCAGCACTGCGTACCAGTCTAGCTGGTGAATCTCGCTGCACTGGCCACCTCTACCACCAGCATCCAGGCCCGGTTGACATCCACGGGTGGCAGCTTCCTGCCCACCCTGGGGAAGAGGGTGTCCCACCTCTCCTCCACTGCATCCAGCATTCGGCCCAACTCAGCAACCATGAATTGTGGTGCTGCTCTCCGTGGGGCCGTCTTCTTGGCTGGACTGAGACAGTGTGGAGTGGAGTGCTTACCAGCAGCTCCAACAGGTCAAACTCTCCAGCGTCAATTCCGGCGTCAGCGAATCCAACGCCAGCAGCAAGGAGAATTGTTCTAGATTCCCATTGGCAGAGTGCTGGCCCATTAGCATGTCCTGAATTGTTCCGGAAATTGCACCTCTAACGGGAACACAAACTTCACACAGTTCAGTCCCGGCGTCAACACTTTAGTCTCCCAAATGGAGAATCTTGCCCAGAGTATAAACGCAGCTACTGCTCAATGAGCTGATCTCTATCAGGGCAATAGTCCAACACTTGGTTTCCACATCCTCAGGTCTCCAGGTCGATAGTCTGTGGGTTCCTGTTTCTGATTGCTCCGCATAAACTAGCCGAGAAAATCTCATCAACAGCTTCAACAAACAGTTAACATTGGTCCTGGTAAGGATGACAGCAATTAGCTGCACAATTGCAGATGGAGCACAGATTTGTCACACTTTAACCTGCAGCATTAACTTTGCAGTCAATGGCAGGAATGCATGGTTGTTAAATCTTGGGCAGGGTTTCTCTGTCCCGCCAGCCCGGTTTTCCGGCATGGTGCGGTGTGGTGCTGCACGTCCCCACCGGCAGCGGGATTCTCCGTTCCCGCAGCCAGCCAATGGGATTTCCCATTGTGGGTCATGCCATTGGGAAACACATGGGCATCGGAGCGCTGCCGGTGGGGAGGAGGATACCGCCGATGGAAAATCCTGCAGCTGGACTTTGATAGTGTAAAACAAGGGTCTCCAGCAATGGAAATAAAAACAATGAGAGATATATAATGGTGGCCAAGCCATTTTATATTGTCACTAATAACCTCAATGACCCCAATCACTACAGAGTGAAAAATCTAGAGCATACAAAATGCATTTTACTGAATTGCTGAATTTAAAGTGATTGAAGGGTGTGCTGAAGGCAGGAGATTTATTTTGCAAAGGAGACATTACCTATCCTTTCTGCTTCTCCATACTGATCAACCTATTCCGCATGCTAAACATTTCAGTTTTTCAAACCTTAAAACACACAAGTCAATGTTACTGATAATAGTTGGTGAATGGCATTCCTCTGTCTGCTATTTATTCTTTTTATTTGTTCTTGAGGTGGGGGAAAGGCTGCATTTTTGCCCACCCCAAGTTGTCCTTCTTGAACCGTTACTTAAGGAGGCATATGACCCATTCAACTGAAAGTCAAAGAGATTACGTTTAAACATGAATCCACAAACACATTTGCCCACTACTTACCAATTATTACAGATGCATAGAAACTATCCCATTGGGCTGCATCACAGCTTGGCATGGCAACTGCTCAGCCCAAGACCGTAAGAAACTACAGAGAGTCGTGAACACAGCACAGTCCATCACACGGACCAGCCTCCCATCCATTGACTCTGTCAACACCTCCCGCTGCCTTAGAAAAGCGGGCAGCATAATCAAAGACCCTTCCCACCCGTGTTATTCACTCTTCCAACCTCTTCCACCGTGCAGGAGCTAAAAAACGCCTGAGAAAAAGCACTAACAGATTCAAAAACAGCTTCTTCCCCACTGTTACAAGACTCTTGAATGACCGTCTTACGGACTGAACTGATCTCTCCACACAAATTCTCTACTGCATAGTACTACACTCCGTATGCTTCACCCGATGCCTGTGTCTATGTATTTACATTGTGTATTTATTGTACATCCTACGTTTATCATGCATGGAATGATCTTCCTGGACTGTACGCAGAACAATACTTTTCACTGTTCCTCAGTACACGTGACAATAAATCCAAATCCAATCCAAATCCAATCCAACCCAAAGTCATAGATTTAAAAAAAAGAATTAGAGGAGCAATGAGGAGAATTGCTTTTCACACAATGAATTCTGATTTGGAACACACCACCTGAAAGGGTGGTGGAAACAGATTCCTCAGCTAATTCTAATACTGTTCACTTTGGCAGCAATGGCACCCACCAAACTCACAGAATAGAAATACTCCGGGCCACAAACTTCAGCACCTTCCCACCCTGATGAAAGCTGCTCTGGATCAAAATCCATCCCTCGGTGTCCAAATTAGATAAACTGACTAAATAAAGTTTATGTGGAAAGAACATCATGTCCCACAAATTGGGCCTGTCGTACTAATTGGTCCTGATGGCCTCCGGTCCAGCTCTTCAATTGATCTGATTGGTCCTAACAGTTGTCAGGCTTTGCCCCTCCCCCGCCCGCCCACCAACCAATCTGACTGGTTGATTGGTTGTTGCCATTTGACAATTCAAAGGAAAATGACACATGGCGGCCTGAACCCAAAGTCCATCTGGTGAAAAGCGATTTCAAAACAAGCCATCTTTTAGCCAGACAGATTAAAAGAGGAAGCTGGACATTTCTCAATGCAATGCCAAATAAGGAAAAGAGAAAACACCATCCAGCCAAACTTAATTAGCGGGGAGTTGTGTTGATGCTGACCTCCTCTCTGGTACTCACTGGTATTGAATAGTCCTATTAGCCGCCATCCATGATATCACTTGAAGAGAGCATCAATGGGTGGCTGGAACAATATTCTACAATAGGTCATGGACAACATAGAACCGCCCCAGTGCAGAAGGAGGCCACTCAGTCCATTAAGTCTGCACCAACCCTCTGAAAGAGCACCCTACCTAAGCCCACTCCCCACCTTATCCCTGTAATCCCATAAGCCCACCTAACCTGCACATCTTTGGACTGTGGGAGGAAACCAGACCACACGAAGGAAACCTACGCAGATATGGGGAGAACACATAAACTCCACACAGTCACCCAAAGCCGGAGTTGAACCCGGGTCTCTGGCGCTGTGAGGCAGCAGTGCTAACTATACTGCCCCATAGAGAGAAGAGGGAAATTAAGGAGGGAGGAAATAAAATGCGGCACCAGCATTTCAGCAGCTTAAACCAGACACCACTGAGGTTTTTGTGAATTAAAAAAGCACATCAATAATCGTTTTCAGCTATTAAGAATTTTCATATAGTCTGTCCCAGGATTCTATGATCTAAACTATTGGGAACATTGTGACCTGATCTGAATCAGGAGATAGCAATGTGGGCCCAATGTCAGGAACAAGTTAAATCAATTTCAGTTTATTGCTGCTCATCTGCTTCTGTGGACGCCAGCCAACAATTCTGGCCTCTGTCTGAATTTGTACCCTTGTCCTCAGCCCTGGGCTGACCTCTCAGAACTCCATTAACCTGCAAGCTGTCAAAAGGTCGAAAGAAAGGTCAATTTTCCTGAGTTAGTTATTTTGGAACAAACACTAACCTACTAATGAAGTCAATCAACTAATACGAGTAGCTTTATTACCACAGCAGTAAAAACACAACTTGCAATGAATAGGAAATATTCCAAACATTACATTTCCGTTTCCAATTTTTTTGATTTCATTGCACTTGTTCCTTTCATTATTTCAACATTACTTTTACTTTTTTTGTCTAATCTGGCCTAACCTACCTTCCCTCTTTTAAAAAGTCTTTTCACCCTTCTATTACATGCTTTATTCTCATGCCAGACTTTCCTTTTTCAGGGGTGGAACAATATTGAATAAGTGTTGAATTATTGCTGAAAGTAATCTTCAATGTCTCGATATGGGGTTGGATTTCCCCATCTAGAAGCACTGCTTCTTCTGGGCTCAAAATAACGGCTAGCAGGATCCAATTCCGGGATAACAATCCCCAATCATGGAGCGGGCAATTTGCATCCACACGGGAAAGGGGTAGGTCGCAACTGTCCTGACATTGCAAACTTGATTATGGAAATGGATATTTTAGACCTACCACAATTTTCAAGGAATCGGATTGTTTTGGACGGTGACGTGGTTCACACCAACTTAGAGCTCTCTTGAATCATGGAGACGAGAACCATTTGAATTGTAAGTTGAAAAGATGTACTAATTTCACAAGTCATAATGTAATAATGTACCAGACGTTATATGTGTGTTTAGTACAGCGAGTGATGATAGTGTTTGTTTTGAAAAGGTAAGTGAGCTATGATATGCTATTCTAACATTTGTGAGTTGTGTTTAGAATGGATAGTGAGTGAGTGGGATTGTGGGTTATGGAGGTGGTGAAGATTTAGAGGGTGACGGTTAGGGGACCTCATACATCCCATAACTGACCAATGTCTCAGCAAATGGAGACTAATGTCAGTATTGGTCTGCCACTGTCTCGACCTGAGGCTTGCTGGGACAGGTGGCGGACCCAATTCCAGCCTGTCCCCTATTCCCTGCAAAGAATATAGCATTGGCAGGCACTGCTGGTCAAGGATGCAGGTTCACAAAGTCGGGAAATGCCTCCAACTCCCGATTTACAACTCCGAGTTGAAAATCCAACCCATTATCGTTGATCGTGCGTTCCAACATTCGCCTGACGAAAAGCAAGCCCAACCAGTCCTCATGTGTAGCCCACACGTGTGCATTTCCAGCAATGATGAGGAGGCAGAATATAGACTGATTTCTTACCAGAGTATGTTGAAGCCTAAGTATAGTGCCTAGCTGGGATCAGTTAATGCAACTTAGATCAAGGACTGAAAGTTGGATCTTCTTGGTCTCTGTGTTGAAATACCACATCACAATGTTCATTTATCCACATGGGTATTGGAAAATGCACTGTATGTGTTGGGAAACCACAAAGAGACAACAATGCAGCTTTAAAACAATGGGTGAGGTTAAATTAACATGGTGAAGATTGCCCCAATCCATTTTACCACTCTCCACACTGTGCTCCAATTCTTATTCACTGACAGAGGCACGAATGGAGAGGAAGGTTATATACTTTCTCACAGATGCCAACTCCTGGAACATTCATTGAAAACGTAATATTAGCTGAAAAGCAGCACTGCAGATGATTATACTTTGCAGCAGGAAGCAAGTGGTGAATAATCTCTGGAACTTCAATACGATTTTAAAATATTGATATAAAATAAAGTAGAAACGTTATTGCTCCGCCACATTCTCCACATTAGACCACCATGGGATAAGCATCACCACAGCAATCTCAGTGGCTCTTGGGGAAGGCCAACAAACTCATTCTCAGGGCCACGAGAGCTGGGCAATAAATGGCAGTGCCACACATATCCCCCGATCAGATCAAAATGGAAAAAATGAAGGGTTGAATTCTCCGTTTCTGAATTGTTGGTGTTCTACCACCATGGAATCGATGCTGGCCCCGAGCAATTCAGGATTCGTGAATAGGCGAGAACCGGTGACACGTGGAACTCGCGCAATGAAAAACGATGTCCAGTTCGCTGGGTTAGCAATTGACACTCGAGAGGCTGACAAGCTGCGGCTGTATATCAGCACTCCACTTCATAGAATTTACAGTGCAGAAGGCGGCCATTCGGCCCATCGAGTCTGCACCAGCTCTTGGAAAGAGCACCCTACCCAAAGTCAACACCTCCACCCTATCCCATAACCCAGTAACCCCACGCAACACTAAGGGCAATTTTGGACACTAAGGGCAATTTATCATGGCCAATCCACCTAACCTGCACATCTTTGGACTGTTGGAGGAAACCGGAGCACCCGGAGGAAACCCACGCACACACGGGGAGGATGTGCAGACTCCGCACAGACAGTGACCCCAGCCGGAATCGAACCTGGGACCCTGGAGCTGTGAAGCCATTGTGCTATCCACAATGCTATCGTGCTGCCCTTCCCACACACACTCATCCCAGCGGACAAGACGACAACCCAAAGGGTGGCCCCACGGTTCGCAAATGCAGAGCTCAAGACCCTGCTGGATGCTTTGGAGGAGAGGTGGGGCACCCTGTTCCCCCAGGTGGGAAGGAGGCTGCCACCTGAAGCCGTACACTGGTCCTGGTGGCAAGTGGCAGGTACCTGGAGTGCCTTGGGCCTCACTGCCAGGACCGGCCAGCAGTGTCACAAGAGACTGCACAACCTCCCCAGAGCAGCCAAGGTGACCAGCCAGCACTCTGCCTCTGGCACCAACCCCCATCCCACAGACCCATAAACCGCACCCACTAACCCGGCAAGTGACCAAACCCCACTTGCCACCAGTTTGCTTGCACCCCACCCTGCACCACATGCCAACACCCGGTGGGCAGTGAACACCATAGGGTCTGGTTTAGCACACTGGGCTAAATCGCTGGCTTTTAAAGCAGAACAAGGCAGGCCAGCAGCACAGTTCAATTCCCGTACCAGCCTCCCCGAACAGGCGCCGGAATGTGGCGACTAGGGGCTTTTCACAGTAACTTCATTGAAGCCTACTCGTGACAATAAGCGATTTTCATTTTCATTTCATGTCAGCTGCCCACTCCCTGTGCTGCCCTCGTCCAACCGCCAAACACTGCATTTTCTTTTGAAAAATAAATTTAGAGTAGCCAATTCTTTTTCAGGACACCAATGCACCATTCGACCACGGCCCTGGTTGTAGCATGAGCGTCATTGTAGCAGGTCTCCGCGTTGGTCTGTAGCCTCCGGAGATGTGTCACCAGCCATAACTGCAGCGGATAACCCCCTGTCACCGAGGAGCCAACCCTTACCCTGGGAAGCACCTCAAAGGTGTCGGGAACCGATGAGCGTGCCATGATGATGGTATTGTGCTCGCTGCCTGAGTATCAGGCACAGACCTGCATGATGTGCATCTCGTAGACACACACCAGCTGCAAGTACATGGAGTGGAACCCATGCTAAATGCAACGAGAGGACACAGTGGGTGGTCACTGTGGTGTGCCACGGCAGTGGCTGTCCGTGCCTGGACACCCTGGTCCTGGGGGTTATCCCAATGCCACGGCCCATCCCCTGGTCACACCTCGCTACTCTCCCCGGCTCTGGCAGACGCACCCCCTCCCCAAGCCAGGCCTGCAGGCCACCGTCGTGCCTCTGGGACTATGGCCTACTCCGTCCTCTCTCTCAGCCACCACTGCACCTGTTTCCCGATTTTTAAAACCACAAGTGAACCTCACCTTCGGTAATTCCTCCTGGCAGAGGTGGAGCATCGCGGGAGACCTGGAGAATACCAGCAATGGCCCATTAATGATATGCCAACGCCAGCATCGCTTTTCGGCTTGCATGCAATTCTCCGCCCGAACGCGTTTCCCGATTCAGCCACTGGCTGACGGAGAATCCCACCCAATGTCGCCTCTATGGTCCAGTGGGAAAAAACAGCACCAAATGTGCAGCAAGTGACACATACTGGAAGGTTGGCTAATTTCAACGCAGCTGCTACAAGTGGCTTCAAAGGGTCAGACAAAGAGGGAGCAGGAAGCTTGGGCGGGGTTCTCTCAGCCCAGGCCAGGCTGGAGAATCGCGTGATGCCGCCCTGACGCCGGTCGGCCGATTCTCTGGAGAGCGGAGAATCGATGCCATTGGAGCCGGCGCAGTCGGGGAGGCGCCGGTCGCGGCCCCCACCCGGCGATTCTCTGCTCGGAATGGGCCGAGCGGCCACGCAAAAATTCCGAGTCCCGCCGGTGCATTTCACAGCTGGTATTACCCGCGTGACCTCAGCGTGCATGCATCCGGAGGCAGCCTGGTTGGGGGGGGGGGGGGTGCGACCCCAAGGGGGGGGGCCTCCACTGTGCCCTGGCCCGCGATCTGGGCCTACCGTTCGGCGGGCCGGCCTCTCGGGCTGGGGGCCTCTTTTGTTCCGTGCCGGCCCCTGTAGCCCTATGCCATGTTGCGTCGGGGCCACGCGGAGAAGGGAGACACTGCGCCTGCACGCGTTGGTGCCAGTCTCCCTGCCCATGTGCACATTGGCGCCGGTCTCACCGCGCACGCGCAGACCCGCGGTGCCCATCTGACGCTGGGATCGGCAGCTGGAGCAGCGTGGGTCGCTCCAGTGCTGTGCTGGCCCCCTGCAGGGGTCAGAATCTCTGCTGCTGAGGCCATGATGAATTCGTCGAGAAGCGTGACGGCGTTTACGACGGCGTCAACACTTAGCCTCAGGATCGGAGAATCCCGCCCCTTGAGTGCAGTCTGACGCTAGCATGAGCCAATTGGGCAGAATGGTTTGTTTTGGTGCTCTACATTGTATGAGGTTGTTGAATAATCATTTACTGGTCACCCTTGTTTTCAAATCAAATCAAATCAAATTCCATGGCCTTTCCCTACCCCATCTCTGTAATCACCTCCAGCTCCACAACCTTCCTTCTCTAATTCTGTCTACTGTTTTGTGGGTTTCCTAATAACTAAATCGTAGATGGCCTGTGATACAGTAAATACATGAGAAAAGGATTATGCGCTATCTCATGAGCAGGTAATATATAGCTGATCATAGAGTAATCATAGAATTTACAGTGCAGAAGGAGGCCATTCAGCCCATCGAGTCTGCACGGCCCTTGGAAAGAGCACCCCACTTAAGCCCACGCCTCCACCCCATCCCCGTAACCCAGTAACCCTTCCTAACCTTTTTAGACACTAAGGGCAATTTAGCATGGCCAATCCACCTAACCTGCACATCTTTGGACTGTGGGAGGAAACCGGAGCACCCGGAGGAAATCCACGCGCACGGGGAGAACGTGCAGATCCCGCACAGACAGTGACCCAAGCCGGAATCGAACCTGGTACCCTGGAGCTGTGAAGCAACTGTGCAAACCACTATGCTACTGTGCTGCCCTGTATTTTGTTCCACAGTGATTGTTGCATTTAGAAAATGTCCATTCCATGTCAAGGATTAAACTAAGGAGGCAGCACGGTGGCGCAATGGTTAGTGCTGCTGCCTCACGGCGCTGAGGCCCCAGGTTCGATCCCGGCTCTGGGTCACGGTCCATGTGGAGTTTGCACATTCTCCCCGTGTTTGTGTGGGTTTCATCCCCACAACCCAAAGATGTGCAGGTTAGGTGAATTGGCCATGCTAAATTGCCCCTTAATTGGAAAAAATGAATTGGGTACTCTAAATTCAAAAAAAGAAAAAAAAAAGAAGGATTAAACTAAGGGCTTAATTCAACTAATTGGGAACAATGTCCCATAATGAGCTCATTTAGCTCGTGTTTCCTGATGCTCGCAGTGCCAGGAAATGCATGATTATACAACGCAACTCCCATTGTATAAGGTGCCTCAGCGGGGAATGAGCGGCCGAGGCCACGTAGAGCCCTGTTTTGTACATTGGGGAGCTCCGCTCACCGGAACCCCCTAGTGTAGTGGGAGATGGTTGGATCTTGTGAGGCATTGCGAGCCGGGTAGATCCTGGGAGCGGGGTCTCCCAGCTTTTATCGGCCACGCTGCGCCATGGTGAGCTGCTTTTTGGCCAGCGTGGCCATTGGATCGCGCCATAGTGGCATGATAACTGTCTTCTTCAAATCAATCTGAATGGCATAACATGCCAGAGATTTCCAGCCTCCTGCTGCCCCTCTTTATCTAACCCTGAGCCAGATTTTCACCACAATGGAGAGGATATGTATTGTGGGCAAAATGGCGGGTGGCCAAAGATTGAAAGTTCTGTTCCTGGAGACAGCGATTCCCATTTCACAAGAGCGGGACGCGTTTTGCATATGCAGGCTTTAGGGAGTCAGCTGCCTATTTACTTCATCAGCTGCCTCCATTGATAAGGGATTTTGGTCACCTTGGAGTGTGAAAAATGTGCAGATCAGACCTTTTGAGAGTAGGTTTGACTTTGTGGGTTCATCTGGATAGTCCTTGTCGCTCTTTGGAGAGGTAAGGTAACCCTTTGAATCTGGCCCCAGGACACCTCTGGGGGAAATAAGGTGCCCTTTGCGGGAGGTAATGTGCCCTTTTGATTTGTTAGGCATAAATCTGCAAATGAAAGTGCATAAATGTATTCCTATCAAGCTCATTGGAACTGTCAACAGGCTTGTCAAAATCAAAAGCAGAAGACCCATCAAAGGAGTCTGTCAAAAGTGTCAAGAGAAGCTGTCAGCGGGACCTGTCAAAAACAGTTGCCAAACAGAGCTGTCAAGAATTTAGAGTCCCACCCTTTAAATCTTTGAAAAAATGTCCTTTGTTTGAAAGATTTCTGTGCTTCCATTACTGAATTAGTGCTGTATGACTGATTTCATAACCACCCATTATCACAGTAGGGTGTCTGACATTTCACAGTTTGATGGACAGCTCAAAGTCATTCTAGATTCTTTGAAGTGGGACTATGAATTTTAATGCTTACTGTTATGATTTTTTTGTTATTATGTTTAATTGAACCCCCTGCAGATGTTTTATTTAGTTGAAGGAATGTAAAAGTAGTATTTTTTATAAATAAGAGTGTTTTTTCAATATAGTGAAGTTTGTCATAGGCACTTCAAACTTTATTTTAATTCAACTTTGCATGGGTACTGAGGTCTGCCCAGAGTGCTTACTGGGTGAGTTGACATAGTGGGAAAAGTGTGGTGGGTGGGGCATGGCTTGTCATGAGTTGACACTAAACTGGAACAGGGGCTATAGAGGGCCATGTAGCCACCTGGGATGGCCACTTACAACAAGAAACATGAACGTTCGCAAAGCCTAAAGGGATATGTGGGCAATGTAAGATTCAGGCAGGCACAGAGCCTGCATGTATATTCATGAGCAGAGAATCCAGACAGCATCGAAACCCCCAACCGATTAGCATTTTAATGACCCATCTTTGTCAGACAAAGGACTGATACTCAGGTAACCGATACAATTCCAGACACATTGGCGCCACTCCCTTCACTTAGGAAGTATAGACAGCTAGGTCAATGACTGCCTAGGACACGCCCAGCCATCAAGGCACCCGCCCCTTTATTGGCTCAGATCGAAGAACTGAGAACTGCCCAATTAATTGGGTCCAAACCTAAGGACCGCCCAAAAGAGCGCGAAACTCCCCAAGGATAAAGAGAGACACTGCCATTGTGTTTGATCTCTTTTGGACCTGGCGCTCCGGCAACGTCCATCTCCAACTGCAGCACCACGACCAGAAGCAAGTCCAAGTTCAACGCTCCCTACCATACGGATGAGCCCAGCTGAACAGCAATTACTTCTCCAGACCCAGCAGATCCAGATTCGAACAAAGGCCACTGTTCCTCTGACCTAAGCTGGGTGCCTGAAGTTAAGTACAGGTTGTCA